>NC_061510.1:56410517-56491954 GCF_022539505.1 Lolium rigidum | reverse complement strand
TGCTTGCAACACATACAGGGGGAGCACTGTATTTGTGTGAAATTCGCACTCTGCCTTAGAATTTTCCTTGGAGTGGTTTACCATTTTGCATAGCTAGCACATTGCTAATGGAATTATTGGAGTGGTGTACTGAACGACAACCGGCTAACGAAATCCGTCTCGGGTTTGAAGTAGTGTACTGAACAACAACCGGCTAACATGGAGTGGTGTACTGAACGACAACCGGCTAACAAAATCCTTCTCGGGTTTGAAGTGGTGTACTGAACGACAACCGGCTAACATGGACAGGGTAAATCAGTCGACGCAGTGTACTAGTTCGTTGACAATTGACAAAGGGTCCACGAAGATTAGCTAGTGGTCTGGAGTGCCAACGTGTCACTTAGACGTGCTTAATTTCCTATTGCGTCGTATGAAAAGCCTGATTGATTTTGCTGTTAAGCATTATTACTGCGCGACTGCCGTAGCACGCAAGGAATACTGAGTATCTGAGATCTGCATATACCCTGTTTAAGTAAATAGTCCGCGCATCACTTTGGTTTCGCACTCTGTCGGCATAACCCATTTGAACGAGAAAGAGTCGAGTAGGTTATATTTGTTTGAAAGGGAAAGCCCCGTTCTCTGGATAGATTGATCGATCAATGCATATGCTTAATTCCTGGTGCGCCGTACGAGAATCGTGTTGGGCAGGGAGGCTGAGAGCATCTCCAGCCGCGTCCCCCAAAGCGTCCCCCAAAGGGATTTGAGGCGAGCCGGACAGAAAATGCATTCCAGCCGCGTCCTCCAAAGACCTTTTTTGTCCGGCGCGGCCCGATACGGTGTCCGGTGCCCCGAGCCCGTCCCCGTCCCACAGGGGACGCACCGGGGACGCCGGACACAACGAAAAGCGAGGCGAACCGACGCGGGCCCGACCCGTCAGCGGCACAGGAAGGCTAAAACCCCGTCGCCTACCTTTGGTCAAGCGACGTTAATGGCGTCCCTGTTTTCCCAGGCGACGCAGGGACGCGTCTCGTCGTGCATGGCCGCGTGGCCGTCCGCGCCGGAGTTCTCGCCGCTCATAATCCTTCTCGTCGCCGCCGCCTCCCCCCTCCCAGATCTTCTCCTCGCCGCTCAAAAAATGTCGAGCTCGTCCTCCCGCAAGATCGCCGCGGCGAACGGCTTCGGCCGCGGCAGCCTCACCGTGGCGGAGGCGTGGGCGCCGTACCACGCCCGTATCCGGCCCCGCCGGACATGCGGCCGCCAAGCGGCGGCGGCCGGAAGATGGCCGTGAACGACATTGGCGTTCCGCCGCCGCCGACGCCGCGCACGGAGCAATGGTGGGACGCCGTCAAGGCCCGTCGGGCTCAACTCACCGCCCAGGAGCGGTTGGATCCGACGTGGGCGGTAGACAACAACGACGCTCGGTGGACGACGTACTTCAAGGCGAAGTACGACATCGAGATGCGCAGCACCGACAACCTCGTCGGCGGCCCCAATAGCCGGAACAAGGACGGCCGCGCCCTGTTCGGGCGTTCCGGGGCGCACCCTCGACAACGTCATCCGGGGCATCCGCAACGGCGCTCCAAGGCTGGAGATGCCGTCGTCGCCGCCGCCGTCTCCTCAATGGCAGCCGAGGAGGACGACGTACTCGTCCTCCTCGCACTCTTCTTCCTCGGGACCGGCGCGATCGACGCCGTCCTCGTCTTACCGGTCGGCGCCGTACACCGTTCCCAAACGGGAGGTGAAGGAGGAGCCGGCGACGCCCGTCAACACGAGGCGTGGCGGCAGCGGCAGCCGGCGGCAGCAAGGGAGGCGCGGCGGCGCCCTCCTCATCCCGGCCGGAGGTGAAGGAGGAGCCGGAGGAAGCGCCGCAGCGGCGCTGCCGGCGGAGTACGAGCGGCAGCAGCGGCTCATCGCCAGCAGCGACGACCCCGAGGACTGCCCTGGGCTGCGGGCGGCGTTCTTGGCGTCCATGGACGACAAGGACGCCTGGAGGGGCGACCTGGACGCGGCGATCGCCATGTCCATCCGCGACTCCGGCAAGCCGCTGGTGGACCTCACCGACAACGGCGAGGCAGGACCAAGCGGCTTGGTGAAGGACGAGCCCGTCGACGAGCCCGTCGACGAGCCCGTCGACGAGCGCGTCGACGAGCGCGTCAAGCAGGAGGTCGTCACCGACGACATGTACAACTTCCAGCAGTACTACGACGCCTCCGTCCGCTGCAAGTGGTTCTAGATTAGGTTTAGTTTAAAGTTAGTCAAATTTCGTTCGAATCTATGTAAGTTTGGACGAATCTAATCGAATCTAGTTAAGCTTAAAATTTGCGAAATTTTGTTTGGGGGACGCGACTGGGGAGCGACGTCCCCCAAACGCGGCACGAACGAAACACGTCCCCCAAACGCTCAATCCGGCGCGGTTTGGGGGACGGTTTGGGGAACGCGGCTGGAGATGCTCTCAGACCCAAGATTTTTATCAAGGCTGCGCCGCCGAACTGGGCGCGTGCCCGGACTTAGGGGTTGGGTTCGCCTATGCTCATGATACCAGGATGATTTCATCTTTAATTGGTTTGCTGTTAATAGTGAGCCTTACTGTGCAGGTGCGGTAACACATAAGGAACTAGTTGACACCCCGCGCGTTGCTGCGGAAATTTGTAGATGAATTTTCTCCTAATAATGGTAAGATAAAAATTGATCATACATTCTAAAGGAACCATAAATACTTCTTGAGAAGACTAAAGATTATTGAGTCAATGATTCCAAACTTTAGGCAATTGCATATTATTAAGTGTATTCTAAATAAACATGATTTCAAAAAAGGAAACCATTAGAGAAACATGTATCATGTAGTAAAGCAAATCTTAATATCCACAACAGGATAGTGTAAATTCTGTATCGGAAAGAAGTTAGACCATCAATGAGCGTCAGGAAATAAAATGACCAGATAGATTAAACCTTTTGCACGGTGAGATAGTAAAGAAAACAAATTAAGCGGGTTTTTTTTTGCTTGACAGGGTCTATCTACTGGTTTACTCATTTCTGTTACTATATACTGTATGATCCATGATGTTGTTTGCAAGTAAAAATAGGACCAACAACACCTATTTACATCAGATTAAATGCGGCACTGGAAATATATGCTAAATAATAACTTCAAAACGGCTAACCGGGATCTGAGCACAATACCATCAAAATTAGTTTTATTTCCGTTAGATTTCTACATTGTTTCGAGGTAATTAATTATGTTGTGCCGACAGAACTTGCAAAGAACATAGATTAGATGAGTTGTAACGGGCATCGTAAGTTCATAACAGATAGGGAAGAGAGCGATGAGAATCATATTAAACAACATTACAACTTATTCTGATGGCAGAATAGAATTAGCTAGCTTGAGCTAACAGACAGGGAAGAGAGCGATGGGAATCATATTACACAACATAACTTATTCTGATGGCAGAATAGAGTTACCTTAAGCACTCGTTCATTCTGCTCCACCATGGCAGTACCTGGCGGACGGAAACCCGTTGGAGGACACCGACACTCCAAAGACGGCACCATATCCTCTTGACATCTGCAGCTGCAGGCATCAGCAACATACAAGCGAGCTGCAGAAGTGGTGGTGGAATCAGAGGGATGTGAGGTATCTCTCGGCTCTCATCCGGTGAGAAAATGGATGTGAGCAGATGCATCGCCTACTGCACTTATAAATGGAGAGGAGAAAACGTGGCTTAAATTGGAATGGGAAGGGGAGAAGATGATTTTATTGTGGTTAAAGAGAGATGAAGAGACCATCAGTGAAGGCTTGCAGTATGGTATAAAAATATGATTGGAGTTATTGTTCACGAACTGAAACGATGCATGGGAGTTGCCGTGACGGGAGAGTTTTGCATTAGCAATATGATCAACTATTTTTTTTTACCATCTGGTATAAGAATGGATGACCGGAATTGATTCAAAACCCAATCTAATGGCCAAGGCTAATAAGGTGACGTGGACCTCTTGCATGTGCAGCTTGCAAACATTTAATGAATATAGTGGGGATCAACTTTATAGATATTATAGATTCTGAGAATCTAAGATCTATATAACGTGTACACGGTAACTAGGAATTAAAACAGAACGGATATGGACGAAACTGAGTGGTGCCACATTTATTTTTATATTTTTTCCGAGAAAAAAAAAAAACTTCTGAAAAAAAAACGAAAGCAGATATTGTCAGAACTCGGAAGCACATATGAACCGACTACGCAGAAGTTTGCCGGAACAAGAGAAACTTTGAATCATGCAAAAATAAAACTCAAACATTCAAGCGAATCAACAAACTTCCTTTATAGTTCTAGCTAGCGCGATGCTCGACTTACTAGGAAATAACGAAACTGTAGAAGCCTCCTTAATATTATGGTGGCCAATTTTGGGACGAGATGCTTTGAAAGTTTGGCTTGATATTGTCATGTGATCGATTTGTTGTGGATCGAGCCATATGCTAATCAAACCTAAAACGAAAATTCCATATTTTCCGGAAAGATAGATTCAGTTTATACGTTTGTTTCATTGGAAAACTATATTCCGTTTTCATTTCCGTTTCCACCAAAACTTTTCGTTTTCATTTTTGTTTTGCGAAATTCCATTCCCGTTTCCATATTTCCATAACGTTTTCATTTTTCGAGAAAAAATAGGAAACCTTTCACTCCATTTTAATCCCTACCTGTAAGTATCAGTTTGCGCGTCAATTTGGTATTGCGCTCGCTGAGAATCTGCTGATGTTGTTGACCCGAATAGGTGAGTGTACACCTTCTGGACTCGTGTTCTTATAGTTGAACCAATTTTTTGGTTCTAACAACTGTACCACCGGCGGCATCTTCCACCGTTATCTTGGAATAAGTGCAATAATTGGTACGTAATACAATTGGTTTTGTGCATATTAACTCATTGAACGAGACCCTGACGGCTCCGGGGCTGCAGCCTCCGGCAGTGGTCTTGTGGCGTGTAGAACCTATTCGTCATGGTGGGGGTTGCGGCTTTTGGGCGGCGGCGGGGGAGACCCCATGGCTGCAGATCCTGCGTCTTGGGCAGCGCGGCGTGTTTGGTGTTGGCTAGCGGGTCATCTGTGCCTCTCCCTCCCGTGGCTCTCCTCATCGCCCGACGGTGGTGGTCTTCTTCGGTGTTGGGGGAGGCCAGCGGAGGACTCATCGACGGGCATGTGGTCGGTGGCGTTCTCCTCTTTCGCCCGAGGGGGTCGACCGGCGAGCGACGGCGTGGGGGTCTGCCGATCTGTCCAATAAAGGCGGCGGTCCTAGGGTTTCTCTCGTGCTAAGATGATGAATTGCTTGATGCTTGTCCTCCTTGATCCGGCCGGAGTGTCGAGTTCCGGAAGACTCCACCGGTGAACTCCCTTGGGTGTCTGATGCCTGGAGATTGCTGGATGTGATGGGATTCGATCGTGCACACCCATGTTTTTTTTCGACCGTTTGATTCAGAAAGGAGCGGCGTGAAGCTCTGCTATATGTTTCCATCATGGGACATGTTTTGTCCAATGGTGATGTCAGAGGTGGAGAATGTCATGGAAGGTAAGATCTGAGGAGTAATGGTGATTAGAGTCTTTACGGAGATCAGAAATTTGCTTGATGTTTTGGAATTCGTAGTAGCGGTATGCAGGTGGGAGCGACAACATAGGGGAAGCTCAAAAAGTCTTACTTTTCAGGATGAAAATTCAAACTCTAGCATTAATTGATTGTGTCTAGCAATGACTTTATTGAAGTAATTGTTTTGAGAGCGAAGACTTTCTTCAAGGTGAAAAGCTAAAATCTAGAATTGGGCGACGACGACAGTGGTGCACTATTTCTTTCTTGAATTTATCGGTTTTGGAGAACTTAGACTTTATGTGTTGTCTTGGTGGTGTTTGTGCTGCTGCTACAAAGACTGGAACATGACTTTTATTTTTGTAGCTTCTTCTTCTTTTTTTAGCTATCCACATCTGTACTATCATTAGAATATTGCGTTGTTACAGAGGCTAAATATAATTAGTATCTTCGTAATATTAATATATTTTCTTTACCAAAGAAACTCATTGAATGAGACAGTGGACCGAACGGTCCGACCAAACGGAGTAATAAAGCATAAGCATTTCCTGATTTCGTTATCCAAACATCCAAACAGTGATATCAACAAGTCCAAACTAGCATAAATAAAAATACATCTCATAGAAACATAGTCATGCCCTCAAACACACGCAGCTTTCTAACTATAGCACAAAGGTGTGCTCCAGTGTCTTCCCCTCCTCTCGCATCACCACCAAAGTTGAAAGAATAGATTAGCTCATAAAAGAGTATCGTGAGATCCTGATTGTCCACAGAAGGCCAAGGTTTGGAAAGTGAAGATGCTGAACCAAAACCCCAATCCAATTGGAAAAATATTGAACACATGTCCACATAGAGATGGATGCAATTGAAGTCCGCAAAAAAGAGTTACCGTTTCTTCTATTCTTTTACTTTCTTCGTATAGTCAAAAACCAAACAAAAAATAAAGGCATAAAAGGCTTCTCGTAAAGGCGAGAACATTATTTCGTTCTCCACGTTGTCTTCTTGCTCCCAATCTCATAATCAGCAAGTCAGCACTATGGAAGAGAGATTTTCTGTGGGTAGACACTATAGTATCAGTTTCCTCCAATATCTTACTATATTTTTCCCCATCAATCTCTTATGAACCTATATTACCATAATGTGGTGGCTTGCTGCTACTGCTGCTAGCTACGCTAATAAAACTGGCTAATAGGTGGTCTTGCCATGTCTCTATTTATATACCGGTTTATTCACATTTCCTTAAGGCTAGTTTATCTATCTCTTCACCTCCCTGTGTCAGTACTCAACACGCATGAGCAAGAGCAACCAACAGTTTTTTAATCATGCGGTAGCTGTGCTCCTAACACAAACATTGAGAGCACCATATTTGCGTGAAATTCACATTGCCTCGTAACTCTGCCCTGGAGTCGGGGCGCCTCCGTAGATTAGTTTGGTTTACCTTTGCGGCTCAATACTGGACGCTTTGGAATATTCACAATAAGGTAGCTATAGAGGGAAAGGTCATCGGCAGCCCGGCTGATGCTATGTTTAAAATGTCTATTCATATGCAGGGCTGGTCAGACAGACGGTCCGGAGGCTGTTGGACGTGGCAATGGACAAGGTTAGGTGGCTCCATGGGGCGACGAGGACATGAGCTTGTGGCGGTGCAGCGTTACTCGGCAGTGCCTGACATAGGCATCCCCAATGGGCCTGCCGAAGATAGTACCCGGGGTTTACTGAAGGCCCACGACTCGAAGAATAAGAAGAATCGGAAGCCCAAGTTGTTATTAAGGAAAGCTAGAGTTGTATTAGGAGATAATATTTGTGATCTTATGGGATGAGTTGGAAACCCTCCCGAACTCTGTAACTTGTACAATATGAATCCCTCGGCTCCACCTCTTATATAAGGGGGAGTCGAGGGACAAAGAAAGCATCAAATCATTGTCTCTCAAACCCTAGTTTTCATAATCGTCGAGTACTTTTCGGCCGAAATCTTCGAGATTTACTTGCCCTCTACTTCCAACTAAACCCTAGTCTACAATCCGTAGGCATTGATAAGTTAATCCCTTGTCAATTGACGCAGTCTGTGGGGATTAGAGGTGTCAAGGATCTGATCTCGATGGCACGTTCAAGATCGTCGACTTCATCAACTTCAAGCAACGCAATGGATCGAGGTAAACAGATCGCAATCGGTCTCGTCGATTTTGTTCCTCACCCGCCCTCCCGTTTGGATGCATATGCGTATCTGGAGGAGCCTATGGAGATGACGTTCGGAAGATTCCACTTTCGCGTCGAGAAAGAGGGAGCGTATCGTCTCGAAATTCCGATCTCGTCGGGATTGTCGGCGATCGATTCCGATCTTTCGAACTCAACATCGTCAATCGAGTCAGGCGAAGAGGAGACTTCATCGCCACGCTTCATCAACACCAGGGCAAGCGAAAAGCTCGCCAAGATCTTCAGCGACATGTCCTTCGAGTCATCCGCGGACTCCTATATAAGCGATGACTCGAGCAGTGTCGACAGCTTTAACTTCATCGACAAATCCACCCATGATTCGTATGAGGTCTACGATCACATGGTGGTCCTGC
Source organism: Lolium rigidum (assembly GCF_022539505.1). NCBI lineage: Eukaryota > Viridiplantae > Streptophyta > Magnoliopsida > Poales > Poaceae > Lolium > Lolium rigidum. The sequence continues at coordinate 56,483,835 of NC_061510.1, read as the reverse complement.
TTGATCAATATAAAGCTAAAACGACCTACGACGATTTAGGGTTTTCACCACATAATCGGAACATCCTACGCGTGATTGAGCCTGGCAGCCACGCACGATGATAATAAACCAACCCTAGACAAGGGCTAAAAACCAACATGAAGTTGATCCCCGGAACATCTTATCTAGGGCTAGCAAACTACACCCTACGTGCTACTGGATCCTTCAACCCATTTGCAAGGCCTAACTATGCAGATATTAAACTAATCCTTGAAGAACAAGGAGCAATCATAACGGATCGGATCTACTAAACAATGATCAAGCGAGGTGCCGCCCTTACACCTAAGATAGGTGTAAGGGCGGCTAGACGTCTAAGGGTTGCATGGACAAAAGCATGTGACACGATGAAACAATGCTAACCCTAACACATCTATGATAACTACGTTGCTCGCCATCAACAAGGCTTCAGCACGAGCAACGCATGAACAACGAATAAACGTATATACTTCCTAGATCGCAAGATGCGATCTAGGCAGCATGATGCTTACCCGGAAGAAACCCTCGAAACAAGGGGTTGGCGATGCGCCTAGATTGGTTTGTGATGAACGTGATTGTTGTCTTTCTCAATAACCCTAGATACATATTTATAGTCCGTAGACTTTCTAACGTGGGAATAATCCCAACCGTGCACGAGCCAAATTCTATCTAACCGACACGTATTCTACTATATTTACAGATACACGGGCAAACTAGCCCAAACTTTGTATACAAAGCCGATTCATGTATATCTTCCGCGTATATTCCTCAAGCCCATCTTAATCGCGGCCCACCTCTGATCCGGTCAAATTCTGGTGATAACACATGCCTCCCTGGTTTTGGAAATGATAATTCCAAAATCCCCTCTGCTTTTTCTTCGTCGGGTCATGTCGTGGCAGAGCAGAACCGTCGCAGTATCCTTCATCATGATGCCTTGCCTTCACAACTTCTCTGCAAGATTTGATAGCTTTAACACCACTTCCTCGGAAACCGTAGTGGTATTAAATCTCCACTATACCCCCCTTATTTAACTGTGCCGAACGGCTCGCCTCTTCATCCCCTTGTTCTGTTCCAACCATCGGCACCCAAAAAACCCTCTTTCCCTGTAGCAATGTCTTCCTCTTCCTCCGTCTCATCAGGCCTCTCTTTCCAATCTTCTTCCTCGAGCGAGCAAGAGTGGGACTTTGACTACGTGCCAGATGGCCCACCCGAGGCTCTCGTCGGGTCAGATGGTGACTTACCCCTGACCGATGGGGAAGACGACCTCCAGTTCCTCATCGAAGGGGAGCTGGAGAGCGAGAGCGAGGACGACCTCCACTCCTGGGCGAACTCCACCTCCTCCGACGAGGAGGAGGAAGAAGAAGAAGAGGAGGAAAGGAGGAAGAGGAGGAGGATGACTCCTCCTCCTCCGCTGGGTATCCGCCGGCGAAGCGCTTCCGCGCTTGGGCGGACAGCGAGGATGATGATGATGACGAGGAAGAAGAGGCTCCGGCCGAGGGCCGGGGCAGCGGCCGACGAGGAACTCTCCGGAAGCAGCGCCGACGGCAGCTACGATGCCGACGACGAGGCCAGCGAGGATTAGTAGTGTAGGATTAGTAGTTCCTGAGCAATCAGCTCTTCTTTTGTTCTTCCTTTCTTGAGCAATCGGCTCTTCATTGTAAAAACCCCTCTTATTAATGAAGGAGTGCTTCCAGTTAATTTTACCGATAGTCAAAGTCAAACAATCCCCAAAAGAGCCGATGGCATCGCATCGGCCTCTACCATAAAACACGAGTAAGGCCAACCTAATTGCCCCTCCAAACGGTAACCTGCAACCTCCGTCTGAGAAAGCAAACTCAGATCCCCAAATCGCCGCCCAAGCAGCTCCACGAATCTCAGATCTCAACCGCGCCGTCCTTGCTTTCTCCCAGTTGGCATGAGTACCTCAAACAGGATCATCAAGCCTGGTTATGAGTCTTACCAACCGTTGGTAGTAGCCCGGCAGCTTGGTCTCGGGCAAGTGCCCCCACACTTCTTTCTCCACCACCTGACAGCCAAGCAGAGCTGAACTGCCTGACATCCTTACTAGCCAAAGGTGCTATACCTTCTTTGACGCTCTGGCCATTCCAATTCCTCACAACCTCTGTTTCACCATCACTACCGATGGTTTCGAGACTTGGTGGTCCATGTGGAAGACCCACGCCTTCAGAAGAGCTCTAGGACCACTGCTGAAGCAACTTGATGCCGAATATGACGTTCCTGCACACCAGGTACCATTACATATAAATTTCTTGCAATGGCTCATGGTGATTGTCTGTAACCTGGCTCTATCTTTTGGCAGCAACAAGATGGCCCAGAGCCCACGCAAGCCGATGGCTCCCCCTTCAAATTCCTTCCACCAGCCCCGGTGGTTCTCTTCTCGTCGCAGCTCGCCACCCCCGAAGAAGGTCATAATGCGAGCTAGCCGATTTCACCGAAATCGGCTCCCAAGAGTAAAGCATCCTCGGGGCCGGTTGCCCCCGAGCCTCAATCCGGACGAGGAAGGCAGTGAGGAAAGTAGCTTCCGTAAAAACCCCGAAGCGCAAAGCTCCCGTCCAAGAAAGCTTGCATGTAAGCCGACTCGTGCCTTGACTAAATTTATCTCGTCTTCCCAGTCTTTTGCAATATGCTTGTACTTCTTTTACGTGACTTCCACCGAAGAGAACTCCAGCGGGGAGGCACAGTCCAGCCAAAGGGACTCGAACCCGGGCAACTCCGGGAGATCCACCACACAGAGTCAGACGGACTCGCCAGCGTCGGCTTCTGGGAAAAGGTCGACTCCCGAGCCTGTTGCTCCTCAAGCTCCGACCAAAACAGGGTCACGCGTGAAGCGTCGATGCGTCAAAAGGGCTCGCAAAGACCCACGAGTCTCCTCGCCAAGCCAGGAGGTTTCAAATGTAATTACTTCACCAGTTCATATTTCATGCCGTCCCGTTGCTACTTGGATCGACTCACCATTTCTTTCGCAGACTAATGAGACCTCTAGCGGGGACGTTGAAGAGGTACTGATGCCATCCGCCACGCTAGATCTAGCCACCTCGACGAGCGCGGCTGACCAAATGGCTACCCTAGCCAAGTCCACGGAAAAGCCGATTATCACAACATCGGCTGCTCCTCCTACTTTGGGAGAGGTACACTCCACTCCCTTGGCTCTATCCTTTTCTTTGTTTTATACTAATACTGCTCTTGTTCGTCTGTCAGGGTTGTGATCTTTCAAGCTTTCTGACGTTCGATCCTGAATCCATCGAACCAGCTACTTCCAAGGCAGGTGAAGAGCCAAGTCCTAGCACGGTCCATGGTCCACTCCAGCCGTCTCAAGGCTTTGCTCTCCTCCTCGGTTGAGACCCTGGTTGAAAACCCCGAGGCAGTCAAGGGCATCCTCGAAGACATCCAGCCCCATCTCCCGGTGACACTGCAGGTGAAGCTTTGGCCAGCTGTGACTCTGTCGGTCTTCAGGTCAAGAGTGCAGTCGGCTCGTCAAAGAATCATCCTTCGTCACGCCCAGCTCCCGTTGAGAGCCGATATTGCAGACAAGTGTCAACGGCTCAACGAGAAAAAGGCTGCTTTAGACGCCAAAACTGACACCTCTGCCAATAGTGCCGAACTCGAGACCCTGCGTAAGGAACTGGAGAAGAACCTTGAAGAGAGGGTCAGGGTGACCAAGCAGCTTATCCAAGACAAGGAAACCCTCATTGCCCGCTCTCAAGAGGAAGCAAAAGGCCTCACAGCCGATCTGAAGACCGATCTGGCTGAAATTCGTGCCCTGAGCAGTCAGCTCGTGACGGGCAAAGACGAGGACGACGAGGCTGAGATCGCCGAGGTGGATCGTATCCGTGCCGACGCCCTTCACGCCCTCAACGCGTTCCTTCGGTAGAGCCTCTCTCGTGTAAACCGATAAATGTCTTGCTGAACTTGTACCTCTAGAGTCGATGGCTGTGCATCGGCTTTTTACATTCTGAAGTCGATGTCTTTGCATCGGCTGTACTTGTATACTGTTGTCTTCGCATATTTTCTCAAGTCGATGTCTGTGCATCGGCTGTGACTTGCATGTACATTTTTTTTACTGGCCGATTTTTCTATCGGCCCCCAATATTTCACTGCACATGTATCGCACATGTTCATCTGATTAGGTGCCCCCCGAGCCGAATCTGTCAGGTAACTGCAGATATCGGCTCTGTAGTTAGCCAAGGCACTGTACTCGAACATCGGCTCCGTCAGGAGGCAATCTTTTTCTGTCGGTAAGGATTGCACCAGAGCACCTTCTACTTCTAATAGGCCATGAACTATAGATAGAGAAGAATCATTCTGAGCGAGGTTGACTTCTTCTAGCTCATCAGCCGATGTAAACCCATACCCTAGCTTTCCGTCACCTGTGAGATCGACACTGAATACAGGGAAAACGTATGGTAAGTATAATATGGGCCGATTGCTGGAATCGGCCCCCATTGTATTGCTCAATGAAGGTTTACAATCTTGGACTTGCTTTACTATAACTATGTGACATGCTTGAGACAAGATTATCCCTTTTTATTTTTTGGGGCCGATCACAAGGATCGGCCTTGCCACGTACGTCCATAGATTTTGCTCTTGTTACACGGTCAGGCCGGTGGATAAGACCAGCCTCACCCCGTCTTTTGTCACGTCGATGCGCTCGCGAGTCGTCCAAAGTGATGCCTGAGAGTGGCTCTTGGCCTGTCGTCTCCCAAACGTTCATGCCAGCCGTTGAAATCTCGGCTGAGTCATCTGCGTGGACGACCTCTACTTCATCTCCATCCCACTGTATTAAACATTGGTGCATCGTGGATGGAATGCAACAATTGGCGTGGATCCAATCTCTCCCTAGCAGGACAGCATAGGTGCTCTTGCTATCGACAATAAAGAACGTCGTAGGGATGGTTTTTCTTCCTACGGTCGGATCCATGTTCGAACACCTTGTGCTTCGGATGCTTGGCCGTTGAAATCGCTCGGTGTAACGTTGGTCTTGATCAGATCCGAGCTAGAGCGTCCCAACCGACGTAGCATGGAGTATGGCATAATGTTGACTGCCGCTCCGGTGTCCACCAGCATCTTGTTGACAGGCTGCCCATTGATATAACCTCATAAGTACAGGGCCTTCAGGTGTCTGTAGCTCCTTTCTCGTGGCTTCTCAAAGATAACTGGCCGTGGGCCACAGTCAAGTTGTGTCACAGGTGCTTCGTCTAATCCTGGAGCACAAAACTCCGCTGGAAGGATGAACACCATGTTTGTGCCAGCCGATGTCTCATCATCGGCTTTCCTTTGTTTGGGGCGCCACTCTTTCCTTTGTGGTCGACCTTCTTCGTCCAGAGTTCGCTGAATTTTCGCGGCCAGATCAGGCCGCGCCTTCCTTAACGTGTGCAGGTATAACCTTTCGGCTTCCTCCAAACCACGTAGTCGCTGAACCCTACGCTTTTGGGAACGACTGAGTCCATCAGGGCACCACCTTGGCCGGTGGTACTTATCTTCTTCTTCTTCATCGTCGTCTTCTAACTCCTCGAGATCTTCCACCCGAGAGGACTCAGATTGCTTGTTCCGAGATGGGAGAGGCCCTAGACGTTTGAATATCGACACGTCTCCCGCACCCTTCTTCTTCCGTCTACATTCACGGCGCTTGCCGATTGTAGGCAATCGGCTCATTCCTGAATCCCAGCAGTGTCTGAAGAAGGGACAGTCCCAGTGCCTATCCACGTCGTCTTGCTCTCTTGACTTTTCCTTGGCATGGCGCTCATATTTCTCCTCGCCGCGATCATGCCGGCGATGTCTCCTGGCGTCCCTGCTAGCCAGACGATCTCCCTCGTCATCGTCGTCGTATCGTCGGCGTTGGTCGTATTGACTCACGTATTTGTTGAGGAGGTGATCAGAGAGAGGTCGCTGATATCGCACATTCTTCACTTCTCCCTCTGTGATGTAGCGCTTGCCATCGTGCCGGAGCCGATCGCGTGGAACGGCTTCCTCTTTGTCCCACCGGGCGTGCCAGAATGTGTTGCGGTCAGAAACCCACCGGCGAGCAACGACGGGCAACACAGTAGAGCCGGGAGGCTCCCAGGACTGCGGCTGGCCCTGGTCCCTCGAACGACGGCCCGCAAAGCCTCGGCACGCACGTCCGATGCTGGTGCAAGGGCATGCCACCTGACCTATACCTGGTCAGGAAGGTGATGGATTTGCTTCGCTTAGTTTTCTGCATGGCATACACGTAAACATTAAATACGAGCCTCGATCGGCTCTCAGCTTATCCTGTGAATCGGCTCAAGGAGCCGATCCACCCATGATTCGTATGAGGTCTACGATCACATGGTGGTCCTGCTTGATCAATATAAAGCTAAAACGACCTACGACGATTTAGGGTTTTCACCATATAATCGGAACATCCTACGCGTGATTGAGCATCGGCAGCCACGCACGGTGATAATAAACCAACCCTAGACAAGGCCTAAAAACCAACATGAAGTTGATCCCCGGAACATCTTATCTAGGGCTAGCAAACTACACCCTACGTGCTACTTGGATCCTTCAACCCGTTTGCAAGGCCTAACTATGCAGATATTAAACTAATCCTTGAAGAACAAGGAGCAATCATAACGGATCGGATCTACTAAACAATGATCAAGCGAGGTGCCGCCCTTACACCTAAGATAGGTGTAAGGGCGGCTAGACGTCTAAGGGTTGCATGGACAAAAGCATGTGACACGATGAAACAATGCTAACCCTAACACATCTATGATAACTACGTTGCTCGCCATCAACAAGGCTTCAGCACGAGCAACGCATGAACAACGAATAAACGTATATCGCCTAGATCGCAAGATGCGATCTAGGCAGCATGATGCTTACCCGGAAGAAACCCTCGAAACAAGGGGTTGGCGATGCGCCTAGATTGGTTTGTGATGAACGTGATTGTTGTCTTTCTCAATAACCCTAGATACATATTTATAGTACGTAGACTTTCTAACGTGGGAATAATCCCAACCGTGCACGAGCCAAATTCTATCTAACCGACACGTATTCTACTATATTTACAGATACACGGGCAAACTAGCCCAAACTTTGTATACAAGGCCGATTCATGTATATCTTCCGCGTATATTCCTCAAGCCCATCTTAATCGCGGCCCACCTCTGATCCGGTCAAATTCTGGTGATAACAACCTTATGTATGCAGATACACTAAGGAAGATGAACATATCCCTAGCAAATCTGAAACCAACCGACACGCGATTCCACGGTATCACACCGGAGAAGCCAAGTTATCCGCTGGGGAAGATTAATCTCGACGTTCAGTTCGGGACCCGAGAAAACTACAGGATAGAGAAGCTGGAGTTCGAAGTCGTGGATTTCCCGTCACAGTATCACGCCTTGTTGGGACGGCCAGCATATGCCAGGTTTATGGCAGTACCACATTATACATACTTGTTGTGGAGGTTACCTGGACCTAAGGGACCAATTACGGTCAAAGGAAGCTTCGCACTAGCCGATAAATGTGACAAGGATTTTCATCGACTATCAGAAACTTTCGGGATGCAAGCAGAATACATGGAGTCAAGGCTTACAACTGCTTATGATGTGCTACCAGATGTGGGGAGGCCTAGTAAAGAGGCAACCTTTAACACTGCAAAGGATTCCAAGGAGGTGCAGATTCACCCGACAGATCCAAAGAAGACGACGTCCATTGCGGCAAACATGGACCTCTCATAGGAAAGCGCGCTCGTCGAGTTCCTCCGTGAGCACTGGAAAATCTTCGCATGGTGTCCAGCTGACATGCCAGGAGTACCCAGGGAACTTGCCGAGCACCACCTAAACTTGGATCCATTAGCGAGACCAATCAAACAACCTTTGCGGCGTTTTCGGAGCCAAACCGCAAAGCTATGCTCTGTCGAAATCGATCGACTAAGAGAAGCTGGTTTTATCAAGGAGCTGCATACAGAGGCCACATGGGTAGCAAATCCAGTGTTGGTGCCGAAGAAAAACACTAAAGTCCTTCGCATGTGCGTCGATTTTACGTGTCTCAATAAACATTGTCCAAAGGATCACTTTCCCTTCCCAAGGATCGATCAAATTATCGACTCCACGGCAGGGTGCGAATGTCTTTCCTTCCTGGATGCATATTCTGGTTATAACCAGATCAGATTAAAAGAAGAAGATGAGGTCAAAACAGCGTTCATCACACCTTATGGAGTATTTTGCTATAGAACAATGCCTTTTGGTTTGAAAAACGCGGGAGCAACATACCAGAGGATGATGCAGAAGTGCTTGGCGACACAAATTGGGAAAAACGTACAAGTGTACATCGACGATGTCGTCATAACATCAAAAAAGGGGACGACGCTAATCGAGGATCTGAAGGAAACCTTCGACAACCTCGACAAGTTCTGTCTCAAATTGAACCCAACGAAGTGTTCCTTTGGCGTCCCTGCAGGAGAACTTCTTGGTTTTCTTGTTTCAGCAAGAGGGATTGAAGCAAATCCCGAAAAAATCCAAGCTATCGTAACAATGAGGAAGCCAACAAAGTTGAAGGAAGTACAGCAGCTAACTGGGCGAGTCGCAGCTTTAAGCAGATTCGTCGCCAGATTGGGAGAAAAAGCGTTACCGTTTTACGCTCTAATCAAGCAAGGAGAGAAGTTCCAATGGAATGAAGAGGTAGAGCGAGCTTTCGAGGATTTAAAGCGCACAATTTCGACACCACCAATCTTAGTGGCACCAAAAGAGAAGGAACCCCTCCTGCTATACATCGCAGCCACACCTCAGGTGGTTAGCACGGCGCTAGTCGTTGAAAGAGAGGAAGAAGGAAAACTCCACGGAGTACAAAGGCTGGTATATTTCATCAGTGAAGTTTTGTCGCCTTCAAAACAGCGGTACCCGCAGTACCAGAAGCTAGCATATGGAGTAATTACAACAGCAAGAAAATTGCGCCACTATTTTTCGGCACACCCGATAATAGTAGTCAATGAAGCACCTCTATCAAATATACTGAACAATCCAGAAGCTACAGGGCGTGTCTCCCTTTGGGGAATAGAACTTTCCCCTCGGGACATCACGTATGAAAAAAGAAAGGCAATCAAGTCGCAAATTTTGCCAGACTTCATTGCAGAGTGGATGGAGTTGCAAAATACAGGACCCCCAGATTTGTCGAGAACCTGGACCATGAACTTCGATGGATCCAAGAGAGTAGAAGGAGCTGGTGCAGGGGTGATACTCATATCACCTGAAGTGACAAATTGAAGTACGTCCTACGGATGACGTTCCCAAACGCATCTAACAACGAAGCAGAATATGAAGCCCTCATACACGGGATGAAGATGGCGAAAGCCTGCGGCGCGACTCGACTAAAAATCTTTGGCGACTCACAATTGGTAGCTCAGCAGGTTATGAACCAATGTGATGCAGTCAATGACAGCATGGTGGCATACAAGGAGGTGTACAACGAGCTTGAGAAGCTGTTTGATGGATGCGAAGTAAATCACATCGATAGGGCTGAGCAATGATGAAGCCGACGTTCTCGCAAACATCGGGTCGCAGTGCCTCCCAATCCCGCCAGGGGTGTTTTGGGAAGAAATAGCTGAGAGATCCACAAAGACAAAGAAGGCACAGAAGAAGACGAAGGAGGAGAAAACTTCGGCGCCTCTCAAAGAAGTTCCAGATGAAGAAGAGGACCAGGAGCTGGTGATGATGGTAGAAGTCCCATGGATGCAAGCGTACATATCATATATCCTAAGGAAAGAAACACCAGACGATCCAGTTGAAGCAAGGCGAGTTATTCGATGATCCAAAGCCTTCACAGTGGTCAAAGGGGAGTTATACAAGCGAAGTATTTCGGGCGTGCTACAAAGGTGCGTTACACCCGAAGAAGGAATAATAATCTTAAAGGACGTACACGAGGGAATATGTGGTCACCACGCGAGCAGTCAAGCTATTGCGGCTAAGGTTTTTCGGGCTGGATTTTACTGGTTGACAGCAATCGAGGATGCAAAAGAGATAGTACGAACCTGCGACGCGTGCCAGAGATTCGCCGCAAAACCACACTCCCCAGCAGCAGAGCTGATGCCAATACCATTGTCTTGGCCCTTTGCCCAATGGGGACTTGATATGGTGGGCAAATTACACAAGGCTTCGCCAGGAGGATACGAGTACATGTTGGTTGCTGTCGATAAATTCACCAAGTGGATAGAAGCAAAGCCGATAAATTCACCAGATGCAGCGTCAGCCATAAAATTCGTGAAGGGCATCGTTTTTCGGTTTGGAGTACCTCACAGCATCGTCACAGACAATGGCAGTAACTTTACGTCCAAGGAGTTTAAGGCATACTGCGCAGAAGTAGGCATCAAATTGCACTTCGCGTCAGTTGGACACCCGCAAACCAACGGCCAGGTCGAGAAAGCCAATGGTATCATCTGCAACGGTATTAAAAAGCGCCTGCTAGGACCGCTTGAAAAGGCTCGGCATACTTGGCCCGAAGAATTGCCAAGTGTTTTGTGGAGTATTCGAATAACACCAAATACGGCGACACAAGAAACTCCGTTCTTTTTAGTCCACGGAGCTGAGGCAGTACTACCGATCGAAATAGAGCATGACTCCCCAAGAGTCACAGAGTATGACGAAGAAACTTCAAGAAGAGCTTTGGAGGACGACGTGGATGCACTCGACGAAGCTCGGGATGAAGTACTCTCACGAGTCACCAAGTACCAGCGGGACTCGAAAAACTACCACGGTCGACGGTTGCGGCCAAGATCTTTCCGAGGTCGGCGATTTGGTCTTACGGCTCAATCAGCAAAGTACTGAAAAGCTCGAGTCACCATGGCTGGGCCCTTATGTCGTCACGGAAGTAATCGAAGGAGGAGCGTACAGGATCAAGGACAAGAAGACAGGGGTTCCCGAGAAAAACCCCTGGAACGTGGCGCAGCTCAGGCGTTTTTACGCCTAGAGTCGAAATATAGTCCTCCTTTGTAAAAATACAATGTACTGAAATGCCCGCGAGTTTTCAGACGCACTCTTTTCCTTTTCAGGGCACCGAGTGAGCCTGGAAAGGTTTTTAATGAGGCGGGCTCGCGGTGCTGCAATATAATAAAATATAGTGATGAGATACATATCTTTTCGTCGACATACTCGGAAGCTTACGCCTCGAAGTTACAACATATACACAACATAGATAAATCTAATGGGCGAGAAATATTTCGCCTTGGTATCAAATACCTCGCCAAATAAAAAGAAAAAGTACAAAATAGCAATCAACAAAAGAACAAAATACTCGGGGGCTTGTACCCGCAAATATAGTATACTCAATAAAAATTTGGGTGCCTTGGTTTACAACCTCGCATACACAATAAAGAGATTTACCACCAAAACACTCGGGGGCTTGAGGAAGAAAAATAGAAATATTTCCTAAACTTTACAATATAGTATATGTTCGCAACAATACAGGACGCCATTTTAGAGAAAAATCGACAGGTTAAAAAAAAGTCAATTCCGGCTCAATATATTATCTATGGTCATCCGTCCAGTATTTGCAGTGCGAGTACTATGTTCAGCATAGCTGCCCCTCTCGAAGAATTCAGAGTCCATCCGAAGAAGTTCATCCATCATATCTTCGGCCACAGGGGTCACATGATCATCAATTTTGCTGACATCCCTTTTCCTTTTCGCCATCTTGGCTAAGCACTTGGTAACAATTTGGCTCATGTCAAACTTGGGATAGCAGATTTTGATCATCATCATAGCAAACCTGGCACCAGCTGATAGTTGAGCTCGTACAAAGTGATGGATACGAGGAGCATCTTGAAACTTCTCCAACAATCCAAGAGTAGTGTCGGGTGCCTCGTTCCGAGGAAACAGCATCTTGTAAACCAGGGTCAATGTCCTGGTGCAGAAATCAAGGAACTCGCGAACCTGACAGGCGCGGTCTTGAAACCTAACAATTTGTCGGGTTCGCTCGGGAGTGGCCCAGAATAGAGAACCGTGGTCGAGAGAAAGGTTAACAAGGGGGTTCGTCCTGGCATTCACCCTTTCATCCTCAGCAGCAGCGTCGATAAAGGAGCCTAGTTGGCGACAACATAAGAATCTTGAAAAAGGAAATAGCGAGAAAACGAGAATCTCAGTTTGCAAAAGCATACCTGACATATCTGCACTGGCCTCAATCATCAAATCAAGCATAAAATTTTCTCGAGTAGTTGCTTTTTCAGCTTCTGAAACAGCAGCTTCTTTGGCAATTATGGCTTCTTTAGCTTGTTGAAGAGCAACCATTTCCCTTTCGGATGCTTTGCGAGATTGCTCCATCATCGCAAGAGTCTGTTTTTTCATGGACTGAAGTTGTTGGCGAAGTTCTTGCAAATCTTGCGGGGAGTGTTTACTTGAAGAACCTTCGACAAGGTCATCAGCGACAAGTGTTTTCTTCGAGAAGCAGGAAGCAGGAAAAGTGTCGGCAGGATGAGGATTTGCGGAGTAGTTATCAAATATCAACTGGAAAAGAAAATCTCAATATCAATGATCACGCAAAATAGAATTCCATTGATCTTCGGGACATTTACACAGATATTACAAAAGGAGTCTTCAAAAGAATCACTACGACAGTTGTTGCCAAAGCTACTGTGGCGACAACTTCAGAAGGAACAGGAAAATGAAAAACAGGAAAAGATAAGGCATTCTACTAGACCTCCGGCTTTGACGAGCTAGGGGCAGGAGTAGGCTCGAATCCAAGATAAGCGAGGATCTTCTTTGTGTTGGGCTTCGCAGCCTTGATCAGCGATCGCCACTTCGTGGTCTCCATCTCCTGTGTATCGCCAACTTTGGTCCAGTCGATGTTTTGCTGGCTATCAGCAACCAGGGCGACAGTGCTTTCAACAGTGATCTTCATATTTTCTTGGCGCGCCTTCAGTCCAAGATCTTCCGGCGGATTAAAGCACTTGGCAAGGGCAAAAAAAGTCGCGGGTTCCTCTTTCTTCGGGAAGAAGTAGGGGAAGAGCCGCGACAGTCCTTTCTTAGCATGATCAATGCCGTCGCGTGCTTCTGTTCCGTGAAATTCAAGGAACGCAAGTGCGTCAAGAAGAGGATCGTTGTCGGGATCTTCAAGTTCAAATTCCTGAGATGTTTTACCTATCGAGACAGAAATTTACTGATCAACAAACGAGTGAAGAAAAGCAAAGAATACAAAGTGGTTCAGGTACTCACCGACAAAGCGACGGTTCTGCGACTTCAGGCGTTTAATACTCCCGCCTTCGCGAGAAGATTGTGCGGATATATGTGAAGGAGATATGCCCTAGAGGCAATAATAAAGTGGTTATTATTTATATCTTTATGTTTATGATAAATGTTTATATGTCATGCTATAATTGTATTAACCGAAACATTAGTACATGTGTGATATGTAGACAAACAAGAAGTCCCTAGTATGCCTCTTAAACTAGCTTGTTGATTAATGGATGATTAGTTTCATAATCATGAACATTGGATGTTATTAATAACAAGGTTATGTCATTGTATGAATGATATAATGGACACACCCAATTAAGCGTAGCATAAGATCTCGTCATTAAGTTATTTGCTATAAGCTTTCGATACATAGTTACCTAGTCCTTATGACCATGAGATCATATAAATCACTTATACCGGAAAGGTACTTTGATTACACCAAACACCACTGCGTAAATGGGTGGCTATAAAGGTGGGATTAAGTATCCGGAAAGTATGAGTTGAGGCATATGGATCAACGATGGGATTTGTCCATCCCGATGACGGATAGATATACTCTGGGCCCTCTCGGTGGAATGTCGTCTAATGTCTTGCAAGCATATGAATGAGTTCATAAGAGACCACATACCACGATACGAGTAAAGAGTACTTGTCAGGAGACGAGGTTGAACAAGGTATAGAGTGATACCGAAGATCAAACCTCGGACAAGTAAAATATCGCGAGACAAAGGGAATTGGTAATATATGTGAATGGTTCATTCGATCACTAAAGTCATCGTTGAATATGTGGGAGCCATTATGGATCTCCGGATCCCGCTATTGGTTATTGGTCGGAGTGAGTACTCAACCATGTCCGCATAGTTCTCGAACCGTAGGGTGACACACTTAAAGTTGGATGTTGAAATGGTAGTACTTGAATTATGGAATGGAGTTCGAATATTTGTTCGAAGTCCCGGATGTGATCCCGGACATCACGAGGAGTTCCGGAATGGTCCGGAGAATAAGATTCATATATAGGATGTCATTTTATGTGAATAAAATGTCGCGGAAGGTTCTATGGAAGGTTCTATAAGGTTCTAGAAAAGTCCGGAAGAAACCACCAAGGAAGGTGGAGTCCACATGGGACTCCACCTCCATGGCCGGCCAACCCTAGTGGGGGAGGAGTCCCAAGTGGACTCCCCCTTAGGGGGCCGGCCACCCCCACATGGGAGGTGGGAACTCCCACCTTTGGTGGGAGTCCTAGCTTGGCTAGGTTTCCCCCTCCTATGGAAGGTTTTTGGTTCGGGTCTTATTCGAAGACTTGGACACCACCTCTTGGGGTTCCACCTATATAATGAGGGGCCAAGGGGAGGGGGCCGGCCACCCCAAGACCACAAGCTGGCCGCCCCCCATAGAGTGGCCGGCCACCCCTCCCAAACCCTAGCCGCCCCCTTCTCCTCCATATAGTCCGCGTAGTTTAGCGAAGCTCCGCCGGACTTCTTCACCGCCACCGACACCACGCCGTCGTGCTGTCGGATTCAAGAGGAGCTACTACTTCCGCTGCCCGCTGGAACGGGGAGGTGGACGTCGTCTTCATCAACAACCGAACGTGTGACCAAGTACGGAGGTGCTGCCCGTTCGTGGCGCCGGAACCGATCGTGATCAAGATCTTCTACGCGCTTTTGCAAGCGGCAAGTGAACGTCTACCGCAGCAACAAGAGCCTCATCTTGTAGGCTTTGGAATCTCTTCAAGGGTGAGACTCGATAACCCCTCGTTGCTACCGTCTTCTAGATTGCATCTTGGCTTGGATTGCGTGTTCGCGGTAGGAAAATTTTTGTTTTCTATGCAACGTTATCCTACGGTGGTATCGAGCCGTGTCTATGCATAGATGGTTGCACGAGTAGAACACAATGGTTTGTGGGCGTTGATGCTCTTGTTATCTTTAGTTGAGTACTTTGCATCTTTATGGCATAGTGGGATGAAGCGGCTCGGACTAACTTTACATGACCGCGTTCATGAGACTTGTTCCTCGTTCGACATGCAACTTGTATTGCATAAGAGGCTTTGCGGGTGTCTTGTCTCTCCTACTATAGTAAAGATTCAATTTACTCTTCTATTGACAACATTAGTATCAACGTTGTGGTTCATGTTCGTAGGTAGATTAGATCTATATCGAAAACCCTAAACCACGTAAAATATGCAAACCAAATTAGAGAGCGTCTAACTTGTTTTTGCAGGGTTTGGTGATGTGATATGGCCATAATGTGATGATGAATATGTATGAGATGATCATTATTGTATTGTGGCAACCGGCGGGAGCCTTATGGTTGTCTTTAAATTTCATGTTGAGTAGTATTTCAAAGTAGTTGTAATAGTTGCTACATGGAGGACAATCATGAAGACGGCGCCATTGACCTTGGTGCTTCGCCGACGATGATGGAGATCATGCCCGAAGATGATGGAGATCATGTCCGTGCTTTGGAGATAAAGATCAAAGGCGCAAAGACAAAAGGGCCATATCATATCACATATGAACTGCATGTGATGTTAATCCTTTTATGCATCTTATTTTGCTTAGATCGCGACGGTAGCATTATAAGATGATCCCTCACTAAAATCTCAAGATAATAAAGTGTTCATCCTTAGTAGCACCGTTATCAAGTCTTATCGTTTCGAAGCATCTCGTGATGATCGGGTGTGATAGATTCGATAAGTACTTACAACGGGTGCAAGACAGTTTTTGCACATGCGGATACTAAGGTGGCCTTGACGAGCCTAGCATGTACAGACATGGTCTCGGAACACGTGATACCGAAAGGTAGAGCATGAATCATATGATTGATATGATGAACACTTTGAGTGTTCGCCATTGAAATTACACCTTTTCTCGTGATGATCGATTTGAGGTGCGATGGATTTGGTTCGTGTGATCACTAAGACAATGCGAGGGATATTGTTTTGAGTGGGAGTTCACCTAGATTTTTAATTATGTTGAATTAAAATTTGAACTCAATTTGTCATAAACTTAGTCTAAACTATTGCAAATATATGTTGTAGAGATGGCGTCCTCAATCAATTTTAACCGGTTCCTAGAGAAAGAAAAGCTTAAGAGCAACGGTAGCAACTTCACCGACTGGTTCCGTCATGTGAGGATCTTCCTCTCCGGCGGAAATCTGCAATATGTGCTTGATGCACCGCTAGGTGACCCTCCTGCGAAGCCGAAACCGATGAAGTAAAAGCTGTTTACGAGACTCGGAAAACTCGGTACTCTCAAGTTCGGTGTGCCATCCCGTGCGGTCCGGAATCCGATCTTCAAAAACGTTTTGAGCACCACGATCCTCATGAGTTGATGAATGAGCTGAAAGCTATTTTTGAGACTCATGCGGCCGTGGAATGCTATGAAGCATCGAAACATTTCTTCGGCTGTATGATGGAAGAAGGCAGCTCCATTAGTGAGCACATGCTCGCCATGACCGGGCATGCGAAGAAACTCGGTGACTTGGGAATAGTGATTCCTAACGGATCGGGGATTAATCGTGTCCTTCAATCACTTGCCACCAAGTTATAAGAATTTTGTGATGAACTACAATATGCGGAACATGAACAAGGAGTTACACGAACTCTTTGGCATGCTAAAAGCTGCTGAGATTGAGATCAAGAAAGAGCACCAAGTGTTGATGGTCAACAAGACCACCGAGTTTCAAGAAACAGGGGCAAGTCTAAGGGAAAATTCAAGAAGGGTGGCAAGAAAGCTGCCACGCCTCCTATGAAACCTAAGAACGGCCCTAAGCCCGATGCTTGAGTGCTATTATCGCAAGGAGAAGGGACACTGGAAGCGTAATTGCTCCAAGTATTTGGCGGATCCGAAGAGCGGCCTTGTCAAGAAGAAGAAAGAAGGTATATCCGATATACATGTTATAGATGTTTATCTCACTAGTTCTCGTTCTAGTACACGGGTATTTGATACTTGGTTCGGTTGCTCATATTTGTAACTCGAAACAGGAACTAAAGAATAAACGACAAGCTGCCGAAAGATGAAGTGACGATGCGCGTTGGAAACGGATCCAAGGTCAATGTGATCGCGGTCGGCACACTTCCTCTACATCTACCTTCGGGATTAGTTTTAAGCCTAAATAATTGTTATTATGTACCTGCGTTGAGCATGAACATTATATCTGGATCTTGTTTAATGCAAGACGGTTATTCATTCAAGTCCGAGAATAATGGTTGTTCTATTTTTATGAATAATATCTTTTATGGTCGAGCACCACAAAAGAATGGCTTATTTCTATTAGATCTCGATAGTAGTGATACGCATATACATAACATTGATGCTAAGCGAATTAAATTGAATGATAATTCTACTTATATGTGGCACTTGTCGTCTTGGTCATATTGGAGTGAAACGCATGAAGAAACTCCATACTGATGGATTACTTGAATCACTTGACTTTGAGTCACTTGATAGATGCGAAGCATGTCTAATGGGAAAAATGACTAAGACTCCATTTTCTGGTATGATGGAGCGAGCTACCGACTTATTGGAAATCATACATACCGATGTGTGCGGACCAATGAGTGTAGCATCGCGCGGTGGTTATCGTTATGTTCTAACCTTCACGGATGATCCGAGTAGATATGGGTATATCTATTTCATGAAACATAAATCCGAAACTTTTGAGAAGTTTAAGGAATTCCAAAGTGAAGTAGAAAATCAACGTAACAAGAAGATTAAATTTCTACGATCCGATCGCGGAGGTGAATATCCGAGTTATGAGTTTGGCATGCATTTAAAGAAATGCGGAATACTTTCACAATTGACACCGCCGGGAACACCACAACGAAACGGTGTGTCCGAACGTCGTAATCGAACTCTCTTAGATATGGTTCGTTCTATGATGTCTCTTACTGATTTGCCGTTATCATTTTGGAGTTATGCATTAGAGACAGCCGCATTCACTTTAAATAGAGCACCATCAAAATCCGTAGAAACGACACCGTATGAATTATGGTTTAATAAGAAACCTAAGTCTGTCGTTCCTTAAAGTTTGGGGTTGCGAAGCCTATGTAAAAAAGTTACAACCGGACAAGCTAGAACCCAAAGCGGAGAAATGCGTCTTCATAGGATACCCTAAGGAAACTATAGGGTACACTTTCTATCACGGATCCGAAGGCAAAATCTTTGTTGCTAAGAACGGAACCTTTCTTGAGAAAGAATTTCTCACTAAAGAAGTGACTTGGAAGAAAAGTAGAACTCGATGAGATTAATGAATCTATACTCGTTGATCGGAGTAGCGCGATGCCGGAAAATGTACACTGTACCGCCTACACCGGCAACGAGAGGAAGCTAATGATAATGATCATGAAACTTCGAACGAGGAAACTACCGAACCTCGCGGATCGACAAGGGAACGTGCCACTCCTGATTGGTATGATCCTTGTCTAAATGTCATGATTGTGGATAACAATGATGAGGACCCTGCGACGTATGAAGAAGCGATGATGAGCCCAGATTCCAACAAATGGCAAGAGGCCATGAAATCCGAAATGGGATCCATGTATGATAACAAAGTATGGACTTTGGTAGACTTACCTGATAGCCGAAAGGCTGTCGAGAATAAATGGATCTTCAAGAGAAAAACAGATGTTGATGGTAATATTACTGTCTATAAAGCTCGACTTGTCGCAAAGGGTTTCCGACAAATTCAAGGTATTGACTACGATGAGACTTTCTCACCCGTAGCGAAGCTAAAATCTGTGAGGATTTTGTTAGCAATAGCTGCATTTTTCGATTATGAGATTTGGCGGATGGATGTCAAAACGGCGTTCCTTAATGGAGACATTGAGGAAGAGTTGTATATGGTACAACCCAAAGGTTTTGTTGATCCTAAAAATGCCGACAAAGTATGCAAACTTCAGCGTTCAATCTATGGACTCGAAGCAAGCATCGAGAAGTTGGAACCGACGCTTTGATAAGGTGATCAAAGACTTCGGGTTTATACGAGTGTCATGGAGAGGCCTGTATTTACAAGAAAGTGAGTGGGAGCTCCGTAGCATTCCTGATATTATATGTAGATGACATATTATTGATCGGGAATGATATAGAACTATTAAGCGATGTAAAAGGTTATTTGAATAACGAGTTTTTCAATGAAAGACCTTGGTGAAGCATCATATATATTAGGCATCAAGATTTATAGAGATAGATCAAGACGCCTAATAGGGCTATCACTGAGTACATACCTGGACAAGATTCTAAAGAAGTTTAGAATGGACGAAAGTAAGAAAGGGTTTTTACCTATGTTACCGGGCAAGGTCTTGAGTAAGACTCAAGGACCGGCTACGGCAGAAGAAAGATAAAGGATGAATCAAATCCCCTATGCTTCGGCGAGTAGGCTCTATTATGTATGCCATGCTATGTACAAGACCGGATATAGCGCATCGTCGTTAGTTTGACTAGCGAGATATCAAAGTGATCCGGGAATGGAACAACTGGACAGCGGTCAAGAATATCCTGAAGTACTTGAAAAGAACTAAGGATATGTTTCTTTGTTATGGAGGTGACCAAGAGCTCGTTGTAACAAGTTACACCGATGCAAGTTGGAACAACGATCCCGATGACTCTAAGTCACAATGCAGGTACGTGTTTATATTGAATGGTGTCTGCGATAAGCTGGGCAAGCTCGAGCGGTGCACGGTGGCGAAGTCTTCAACGGAATCGAGTACATAGCGGCTTCAGAGGCTTCATCAGAAGCGGTATGGATGAAGAGGTTCATTGTAGAGCTCGGTGTGGTTCCTAGTGCATTGGACCCATTAATCATTTACTGTGATAATATGGGTGCCATCGCCAATGCACAAGAGCCAAGGTCACACAAGAGGCTGAAGCATATCAAGCTGCGTTACCACTCGATTCGCGAGTACATCGAAGATGGAGAAGTAAAGATTTGCAAAGTACACACCGATCCGAATATAGCGGATCCGTTGACTAAAGCTCTCCCTAGGGCAAAACATGACCAACACCAGAATGCCATGGGTGTTAGGTATATTACAATGTAATACTAGATTATTGACTCTAGTGCAAGTGGGAGGTCGAAGGAGATATGCCCTAGAGGCAATAATAAAGTGGTTATTATTTATATCTTTATGTTTATGATAAATGTTTATATGTCATGCTATAATTGTATTAACCGAAACATTAGTACATGTGTGATATGTAGACAAACAAGAAGTCCCTAGTATGCCTCTTAAACTAGCTTGTTGATTAATGGATGATTAGTTTCATAATCATGAACATTGGATGTTATTAATAACAAGGTTATGTCATTGTATGAATGATATAATGGACACACCCAATTAAGCGTAGCATAAGATCTCGTCATTAAGTTATTTGCTATAAGCTTTCGATACATAGTTACCTAGTCCTTATGACCATGAGATCATATAAATCACTTATACCGGAAAGGTACTTTGATTACACCAAACACCACTGCGTAAATGGGTGGCTATAAAGGTGGGATTAAGTATCCGGAAAGTATGAGTTGAGGCATATGGATCAACGAGTGGGATTTGTCCATCCCGATGACGGATAGATATACTCCGGGCCCTCTCGGTGGAATGTCGTCTAATGTCTTGCAAGCATATGAATGAGTTCATAAGAGACCACATACCACGATACGAGTAAAGAGTACTTGTCGGGAGACGAGGTTGAACAAGGTATAGAGTGATACCGAAGATCAAACCTCGGACAAGTAAAATATCGCGAGACAAAGGGAATTGGTAATATATGTGAATGGTTCATTCGATCACTAAAGTCATCGTTGAATATGTGGGAGCCATTATGGATCTCCGGATCCCGCTATTGGTTATTGGTCGGAGTGAGTACTCAACCATGTCCGCATAGTTCTCGAACCGTAGGGTGACACACTTAAAGTTGGATGTTGAAATGGTAGTACTTGAATTATGGAATGGAGTTCGAATATTTGTTCGAAGTCCCGGATGTGATCCCGGACATCACGAGGAGTTCCGGAATGGTCCGGAGAATAAGATTCATATATAGGATGTCATTTTATGTGAATAAAATGTCGCGGAAGGTTCTATGGAAGGTTCTAGAAGGTTCTAGAAAAGTCCGGAAGAAACCACCAAGGAAGGTGGAGTCCACATGGGACTCCACCTCCATGGCCGGCCAACCCTAGTGGGGGAGGAGTCCCAAGTGGACTCCCCTTAGGGGGCCGGCCACCCCCACATGGGAGGTGGAACTCCCACCTTGGTGGGAGTCCTAGCTTGGCTAGGTTTCCCCCTCCTATGGAAGGTTTTTGGTTCGGGTCTTATTCGAAGACTTGGACACCACCTCTTGGGGTTCCACCTATATAATGAGGGGCCAAGGGGAGGGGGCCGGCCACCCCAAGACCACAAGCTGGCCGCCCCCATAGAGTGGCCGGCCACCCCTCCCAAACCCTAGCCGCCCCTTCTCCTCCATATAGTCCGCGTAGTTTAGCGAAGCTCCGCCGGACTTCTTCACCGCCACCGACACCACGCCGTCGTGTCTGTCGGATTCAAGAGGAGCTACTACTTCCGCTGCCCGCTGGAACGGGGAGGTGGACGTCGTCTTCATCAACAACCGAACGTGTGACCAAGTACGGAGGTGCTGCCCGTTCGTGGCGCCGGAACCGATCGTGATCAAGATCTTCTACGCGCTTTTGCAAGCGGCAAGTGAACGTCTACCGCAGCAACAAGAGCCTCATCTTGTAGGCTTTGGAATCTCTTCAAGGGTGAGACTCGATAACCCCTCGTTGCTACCGTCTTCTAGATTGCATCTTGGCTTGGATTGCGTGTTCGCGGTAGGAAAATTTTTGTTTTCTATGCAACGTTATCCTACAATATGCTCGCTCAGCGAAGTCTCGGCATCGTGAAGCCTCTTCCTAAGTTCTTCGACACCAGCAGCGTCGGCTTTGGCCTTGTCAGCCTCTGTCCTAGCCTTACTAGCATCTGATTCGGCCTTCTTACGAGCCTCCTCACTTTGCTCTAATTTTTGAGCAAGTGTGTTGGCACGCTCGTTGGCCTCTGCCAGTTTTTCTGCCAAGATAGTTAAATCTAGTTAAAATCACAAAAAGAAAGGAGTGAGAAGGCAAGGGTAAAAAGAAGCAGAAAGACATTACCTTCAGCTTTGCTAGCATAGTCGCGGTACCCAACGAATTGGGCACCGAAGCGGATGAATTCCTTAATCAAAGGTTGTTAAAAGGAAGATAGAGAAAGAAAGCGTCGGTAGGGGAAAAAGTGCGATAGCACAAAATCAAAGGAAGCAAACAGAGAAAACATCGACAGCATCAGAAAGCATTTAAGGACTTACATCATCCAAAAGAGGAGTCGAGGAGCTACCCAATTGGAAGGTAGGTTCCGTGATTGTTTCAACCCTTGCCCTTTTTGGTGAAGGGACAAGAGGGCTTGCAGGAGGAGTAGGTGCGTCGATGTTTTGTTGAGGTGGCGAAGATTCTTCTCCTTCAATTTGCACCTCCGAAACAACTAGAGTATGCGATGTACTCGTTCGAGCAGTCGCATCAGTAGCTGGCATTTCTTCCTCGTCACCACTGCGATTAAATGACGACAATATAAGAAGCAAGATAGACAAAAATCTTCAAATAGCAAAATAGTAAGAAACGAAAGGTGACTTACGAACTGACGAGGGCTTCCAGGTATGGATCGAAAGCTGCCTTCCGACGCGAAGGAGCAGTTTCTTCGGCTTTGGAAGTGCCGGAATCTTCGACATCAGTCCTTTTCCTTTTGTTCTTTGGAGAAACAGCAGGAGGAGGAGAGTGTGCCGAGGTGGTACCCTCGGATTCAGCTTCCTTTTCATAAGATCCCGCATATTTTCGAGAAAATGCGGGTTCATTATCAGGGCCAGGAGCATCTTGGTTGTCATCAGCGACAATGGTTCGTTCTTCGACTTCCCCACCTTCAGGAAGGGGAGGAAGAGAGACAATATCTGGATGGTTCTGTACAAAGCAAAGAGGGGTGTCAATAAAGGGAGTTATGCAACGGATGTCAAAAAAAATAGAGAGTAGACAAAAGTTACCTTGGGAAGCGCATTGGCGGCGCTGTATGGTTTTACTCGACAAGAAGACGGGACAGGATCTTTTTTGCTGAGGGAGGAAATTTTTCGGACAAGTTTTTCTAAGTCCTTGACCGGTAAATCCACCGACAGGCGATCCACATCATTGTCGCCAGCATACTTCCAGAGGGGATTTTTGCGAGCCTGCAGATGCTGCACTCTGATTCTAAGGAAATATGCCGTGATTTGGATACCCGACAGCTCTTGACCGCGGGTATTTTGCAGCTCGCGGATGCGGGTCATCAATGCTTCCGTCGCCGTTTTTTCTTCCTCGGTAGCCTCTGCATCCCAGGAACGGCGGTGGTAGATTTTCTCGGCACCATCAAAAGGAGGGATGTTGTCTTCAGCACATCCATGATTCTCCTCATGAATGTACAGCCATTTTTTGCGCCACCCTTGAACTGAGTCAGGGAATTTGACATCGAAGTAATCGACATCGTGGCGAACGCAGATAACAACGCCGCCTATGTTATAGGCGACATTGGGAGAGCCATTGCGGCGAAAAAAAAGATACGCTTCCACAACGCCCAGTTAGGCTGGACGCCGAGGAAGGATTCGCAAAGGGTGATGAAGATGGAAATGTGGAGGATAGAGTTGGGTGTGAGGTGATGAAGTTGCAGTCCATAAACAAAAAGCAACCCCCGAAGAAAAGGGTGAATGGGGGCAGAAAGACCGCGCATGAGATGATCGACGAAACTAAGCCGATACTCCATTGGAGGGGTTGGGTAGCTCTCTTCGCTGGGGAAGCACAGCGCCTTGGGTTTCTTGCTGATCCCCAGTTTTTTCAGGAGGTTGATGTCTTGGGCAGAGATTTTGGATCTCTCCCACTCAGCGCTCCCAGATCTGCGGAAGCCATCGTTGATTCCGGCGTGCTGTGCCTGGTCAATCTGCGCGGTGGCATCAACAATGGCGCAGGAGTGCAGCTCGAGAGAAGTTGAGCTCAAGGAATTGTGGGGCGCAAGAAGAGATTTTTGCAGAGGAGAGTAGGGGAGCGGCGCGAGCGAAAGTGCTAGAGGAAGAAGAAGGAGACCTTAAATAGAGGTGCGGCGAAGCGGCGTACCGTTGGATGAAAAAAGTGTGTGGCAGATGATGTACACGTGGAACAGGGGTAAAAAAGTAATTTCACCCTACAGCCGTTACAGTGCGTGCGCCAGGAAAAGCGGAGGACGTGTGTCCCCCACTTGCACGACGTGTCAATATGATGTGTAACTTGGGCCCACAAGGCAGTGAGGGAGAACATCTCGCGATTTCCAGGAACAACGGTCGTGGTTATCGTCAGCAATGATGTCACTTCAGCAAGAGAAAATTTCGACTCAACAGTTTCATAAAAAGGCGACAGCAAACGATATTGGAGAGCCTTTGATCAAGTACAAGTTTTTATCAAATGCTCGGGGGCTACTTTGGAAAAATGAAAAATTCGAGAAAGACAAAATAGAAAAGGTGTGAGCCTATGATCAAATACAAATATTTTCTCATAGCCTCGGGGGCTACTCCCATCGGGAGCGCTGTTCGCGCACCCGAGAGATTTGAAAATTTCGGGAGAGAAAGAAAATATAGTGGCATAAGGCGTGGAGCCTACACCCAAGCACAAATCCTTGGCTGTAGCCTCGGGGGCTACTCCCATCGGGAACACTGTTCGCGTGCCCGATGAAATTATAAAAAAGAAAGATAGAAGAACAAGAGAGTATATTTCGAGTTATGAATAACTCTACATATACTCCCATCGGGAGAGCAATATAAGTCATCCGTTGACTCAATAAAATGTGCCATTCCAACAGCCGAATAAGCACTCGACAATATATTCTCAGAACGCCAAAGTTGCGAATAATTTCTGAATGCCGCAAAACTTTGCGAAGGTAAGACCCCAGATCGGTTTGCTGCTTCTATCCGTATCAACAGATACGAAGAAAAATCCTAACGGACGCGTTAGGTACCCGATAAATATGACTGGGACTCGACAGAATGGTAAGACCTTAAGCGGCACCTGTCGAAGTTTACACCAGTATCCCGAGATCATGTCCAGGGACGTGATCTTGAAGTACGTTTTTGCGGATTGCCACTAGAGCAGTTAACTAGTACCTGATCCGTCAGATGAACTAGCCCCAACTACCATAATCCCTGTACAATATAGAAATTCATATGAAGAAATATAGAGAAGTTTAAAGTTGTCGAGTAAATATAAACAGTGGAGATTTTCCCCGACTCTACGATTCAAGCAAAATCTCGGGGGCTATCGACATAGGCATCCCCAATGGGCCTGCCGAAGATAGTACCCGGGTTTATCGAAGGCCCACGACTCGAAGAATAAGAAGAATCGGAAGCCCAAGTTGTTATTAAGGAAAGCTAGAGTTGTATTAGGAGATAATATTTGTAATCTTACGGGATGAGTTGGAAACCCTCCCGGACTCTGTAACTTGTACAATATGAATCCCTCGGCTCCACCTCCTATATAAGGGGGAGTCGAGGGACAAAGAAAGCATCAAATCATTGTCTCTCAAACCCTAGTTTTCATAATCGTCGAGTACTTTTCGGCTGAAACCTTCGAGATTTACTTGCCCTCTACTTCCAACTAAACCCTAGTCTACAATCCGTAGGCATTGATAAGTTAATCCCTTGTCAGTGCCCTCGGTCTTCGGTGTCTGGTAGCGCGTGTGTGGACCTTGTTTTGTTCTGGTAGAACTTTGTTGTGAGATGTTATGGAACCTGTGTGGTTGCTTGTATGCCTTGAGGTACCAGACGTGGTGGGGTATGTTGTATCGTTGAATCGCTGTTGTGGGGCTATATATATGACCGGGCCAGTGGCCTTCTGTTTAAACTCTGCCCTGGAGTGGTTATCCTTTTTTGAACGCATAACAAGTAGCACACTGATAACTTACTGTCGTAGTACAAAAATCCGTCTCTGGTTTGAATTGGCGTATGAGTGATGAGTGAGTGACTTGAGCAAAGTAAATCAGTTGACGCCATGGCCTACATTCCGTTGATCTTTGGTCGAAGTCAAAACCTTGCAATGAAGGCACCCGAGGTGGAGATGTCACGGTGGAAGAGAGCGACGAAGCCGCCAAGGTAAAATGTAATCTCATTCTATCTAGGGTTTCTTCGTCCTACAATTAGTAGGAATTCTCCGCCGATTGGTAGTTCGTGGTATGGTTTGTGGGGTTTGTTCATCGTGGTTTCTAGTTCTGTAAGGAACATTCCGATCTAACCCTGATCTTAACTGGTGTTCGACCCCAAGTTTAACACTCCTCCGTGAAATAACCTTTGTTTTTGTAAACCAGAGCATGGTGGGATTTTAAATAACTTGGATTAATTATGTCGACGTCATGGGTTAGTACTTGAAGTGTGAGATTACTTAGTTTAGATGAATTACTATTGAGCATTTTTGGGTGAAAAATTCAGTTATATCGTGGAGAAGCCATATGTTCATGCTATCCCAAGTGAAACTTGGTTTGATTTCACTTTTATATTACCATAGTGAATGTCCAGAACTATGTTATTATTCATGGATCTAGCTAGTTGTTGAGTATTGCCCAGTAGCTAGCTGATTAGGTTTGATAAAAAAAAAGTAACTTTAGGTGTTCAAATTCTACCATTGATGCCTTTTCCTTATTGTTCCAGTGACTTCTGCCCATCCTACGCTTCATTCATGTTCAACACCGTCAAAAAACCTCTCCCCGTCACCAGGAGTAACCAGAGAGGACAATGAACGGTGGTTAGGCATGAGCCAAGCACGGAGAAGGAGAGAGGGGAATCGCTTGAGATACATAGAATGAATCTTGGCGGCGGCCCGCGTAGGACTAGCACACCGGCAGAGAGAGGAAGCGCCTGCAGGATGGTCCGGAGAGAACCCGCCTCGACCGCCGCCGCGGATGTACTATCTAATACATTCAAATTTATTAAATGCATCTTTCGTGGGACAGAGGGAGTAACTAATTTAGTATAAGTGAGTAACAAATCTATAAGATCATCTCCAAGAGACATCCTAATGTGGATTCCTAAACTTGGATTGCCTAGTTCTTCTCTTCAGATGGGCGATATGGGGGCTCACTATATAATTGGTCGTTCCTGTTTAGAGAAGAATCAATAGAATATCTTATAGGGTTACCATTAAAACAGATCCAAGTAAGTATATATAGGAAAAACTGATATGACAGTGGTGTGACACTCCATTGCAACGGTATGGTGGTGACCGCAAGTGCCTTCGTCATTGGTGTTCTGGTGATTTTTGCCTATCCCTACGCTTTATCCACGTCCAACATCATCAGCAAACATCTCACCAGGAGTAACCACGGAGGACAACAAACAGTTGTTAGGCATGAGCACATCGCGGAGAAGGGGACAAGGAAGCGCTTGGGATACATAGAATGAGTCATGGCGGAGACAACCCGCGTAGGGCCAGAGCACCGGTGGCGAGAGGAGAGAACCTCCCGCGACCACCAACACGACCGTTAACGCGCCAGCTCGCCAATGACGGCAACATGGAGGCCACTGCTCGGGAGACGGCTGGAGGCGGAATCGGCGGTGACACAAGGAAATCATAGAGCAAACGGAAAATCAGAGAAGCAGGGGCACTCTGCCGCAGCTAGTTTTGGAGTCAGTACCGTCACTTAAATCATTATGTGGTTCCGTTGTCTGGTGATAATGTATTGAATTCGATCAAGGGGATAGCCTGGAATAAAAAAATGTCCGCCATTTTTACCGAATTCTTTTGAAGCTACGTACTACCGTAGAACACAGATGCATAAATGAACCCGTGGTCAAATTTTCACACGCGAGTACTAATATCCATGAACCAACGACGACATTATATAATGCTCTGTCACACTCATAGTTGTTAGAATCATGACTCTACTATGCGATTCTACGACTTTACGACCCAATTTAAGTGGAACAATTCAACAATTTTGCTAAGCAGAATATAAGATTTTACGAAGTTAAGATCCTATGGTTAACAATCATACCATAGAGGTTTGGTTCAAAATCACGAATCTGAAAACATCGCCGACGATTGGATAATCTCCACCATCACTTTTTTTTTCTGCTCGTCATATCGGACCCCAAAGCAACAACCAACGGCGTAGAATTATTTTGCTTGTCAACGGTAGACGTCGCGGGGACCACTCGAAGATGTACCGGTGAAAGATTTTTTCCTGCCCATCACCGTTAAGGGCTACTATCGGCGGACCTTCGATTTTGCATCACGGGTGCTGTTGCGGCTATAAGCTTTTTTCAGAGTAGTGATACACCTTGGATCTCTTGAGTGACATGGGCATGATGGGATGTCGTGCATCGCCTTACCCGTTTGAATAAAATAATCAAGTGAAGACATAATCAGGTAAGCTAGTGAATAAGGAAGATTATCATAAACTGATTGATGTGGGCATTACCTTCAGGTAACCAACATTAGACTACCTCCTTCGACCCATCTAGAGGTCCATGAAGACTGCCCAACAACCAAGGTGGGTCTAAACGCCGATTCCAGGAAAGGAGACTTACTCGAAGAAGGATTTTTGATGAACAAGGCAAGAAGACGCTATACAAGGAAATATTAGAATAGATCTCTTTGTAACCTAGTCGAGTCCGGATAGAACTCTCGGGACCTGGCCTGCTATATAAGGGCCAGGAGAGGGTCTGCCGAGACATAACTTCAGCACGTAGATTCACCGCAAGCCAAGAGCTAGAACCCTAGAATCTTAGCCTCTCGATGAGACAACCACCACAACCTATCAGCTACCCCATTGTAACCCGATATATTCGATACTCAAGATCAGATAAGCGGGAAGTAAGGTTTTACCTCATCGAGGGCCCCGAACCTGGGTAAATCTCTCTCCCCGTTTGTTTGGTATCCGATGTCTCGTGTCAGCCTGCAGGATTCCGTCAACCCTAAGCCCCTCATGGTGGGCATTGCCGGGGAGCACACTCGTCACTAGTTGAGAGGCTATTGTACTTGTGTCATACCAGGTTTGACATTATGTATACCGTGGATATGGTGAGCAGATACATATGAACCGAGGAGTGGGCATCTTGATATAGTGCACATACTCCTAAGATAAGGGAACACCGGGAAAGGGGTTTTGTATGCAAAGAGTGGATATCTTAAGGTGGGTGGCTATAGTAATTCTGATTATACTGGTTGTCAAGATGATAAAAGATCAATGTTGGGCTATTGTGTGTTTATGGGAACACTACAGGAATGGTGACAGATGCCGACGGCCAGAGTGTACGCCGACGGCTTTTTATCGGGGCTGTCGGCGTACGGCCTCGCCGGGGCAGCTCACGAACCCGACCGTCGGCGTACAAACACCGTCGGCGTAGAGGAGGCTACGCCGAGGGCAGCCGTCGGCGTCACCTTGGCCCTCGGCGTAGCACCGGCATCGCCTCTGGCCCAGCCCGCGCCGTCGACGCCCGCTCACGGCGTCAGTCAGACGCCGACGGCCACCCTCGGCATAGGGCATGGACACCCTATGCCGACGGCCACCCTCGGCATATAGTATTTTTTTATTTTTTTTATTTTTTCCCTCTGTCATATTACTTTATAATATGTTTCTATTATTTATTTACTAGTATGAATTATGTAAAAAATGGTTCTATTTTTTAAGAATTCGTAGATGGCATATGTAGGTCCCATGCATGGGTGACGCTCTTCGCAGACGGGTCAACCGGAGCCACTAGGCCCAACATTTGCTATCGATGTACATATGGGTAGATCCGCGGGGTCCCCGCCCTACAGTTTCCCGAACCCTAACCCTAACTGTAACCCTAACTCTAACCCTAACCGTAACCCTAACTCTAGCCCTAACCCTAACCCTAGGGTTTCCACATACATTGCTAACTCTAACCCTAACCCTAACTGTAGCCCTAACCCTAACCAGATTAGGGTTTCTTCCACCGGTGGGAATATTGATGCGCCGATAGGGTAACTATTGATACTACATGTTCCGATGACCTAACACAACACAAGGGAAGAGAAAAGTCCATGGGTCAGCTATCATCGGAGGTCGGTCAAAGGGGTAGATCGCGGGGCTCCCAGATTAGGGTTTCTTCCACCGGTGGGAATATTGATGCGCCGATAGGGTAACTATTGATACTACATGTTCCGATGACCTAACATAACACAAGGGAAGAGAAAAGTCCATGGGTCGGCTATCATCGGAGGTCGGTCAAAGGGGTAGATCGCAGGGGCTGCCGGATTAGGGTTTCGTCTACCGTGGGGAATATTAAGTTAAGATATGGTAAAAATATTTATACGCATAGCTTGGGAATGTAGAAGATTAAAACAAATTTGCATGGAAATATATAATTTAATAAATATAATTGACATTAATAAAATTTAAATACAAAAAAATTGAAAAATACAAAAAAAAGGGGCTATGCCGAGGGCTGCCCTCGGCATATGCCCGGCCCTCGGCATAGGGAGTGGGCACGGGCACAATTTGGTCGAGCCGGACCACACGCGCCCGAGCCCGACCCACTCCCCGCCCAGCTTCTCCCCCGCGCGCCTCGCCCTTCACCCGCGCCGCCGCCACCCGCAGTCGCCCGCCGCCACCCGCAGTCGCCCGCCGCCACGCTACCCGCCGCCGGCGCCGCCACCAGCCCGTCGCCGCGCCGCCCGCGCCTCACCTCACCGCGCCGCCGCGGGCCCCGCAGCCCACAGCGCCGCCCGCCGCCCGCCACCAGCCTCACCCCGCGCGCCACCCCCCGCAGCCACGCGCCCCCCCCGCCTCCCGCCGCCGCCTTGCGCCGCCCCGACCTCCCCGCACGCGCCGCCCCGACCTCCCTGCTCGGGCCGGCCCCGTGTCCCGACCCCGCCCTGCCTCTCCACTCTCTGTAAGCTTTTTTTTCATTTTTTTTTTCATTTCTTGTAACTTTTATTAGTTTGTGAATTGTGAAAATAGTTTGTGAATTGTGAAAATAGAAATGTGAAATGTGAAATAGTTTGTGAATTGTGAAAATAGAAATGTGAAAATGTGAGGGGATTTTCTCTGAGGATGGTAACCACATGGTAACCTACCGATTCCCTCTGAGGATGATTACAACAACATTGACCCCGTGACATACGAGGGGATTTTCTATCAAGAGGAACAGGACTTCGGGGAATATATTTTAGAACCGTTTGTTCAAGAGGACCTCGGGAACGATGCGAAACTCGTGGTGAGTCGGTGGTGGATCTAAAGGACATATCTATGCTCGAGAAGTTACTTGAGGCGAATGACAATTATGATGAGCCTCCACCCGTCGACCCTTCAACTTTGTACTCACAAGATAGTGATAGTGATAGTGGGCCGGAGAAAGAGAAAGAGAAAGAGAAAGAGATGGAGTATGAGAGTGAGCATGAGAGCGATGATGGTCTGGTGAGTGTCTTTTATTCTTAGTATTTATTATGTCAACATGCTTCTTAATTGCATTGTGCCTTTTATTCTTAGTATCTTCATTTTATTATGTCAACATGCTTCTTAATTGCATTGTGCCTTTTATTCTTAGTATCTTCATTTTATTATGTCAACATGCTTCTTAATTGCATTGTGCCTTTTATTCTTAGTATCTTCATATAATATGTCTTTGTGCTTAACTGTTTTATTCTTCTCAATGCGAGTGATCTGGACAATATGAGCAGCGGCAAGGCGGACTCCGAGAGCTTGCTTAAGACGCCGGCGCAGGTGAAGAGGAATATTCCTAGACCCACTAGACGGAGTGATCGAGCCCCGGTGCAAAATCCGCGTTACGCCGATGGTACCGATGGAGGACGAGGTCGAGGAGGACGAGGTGGAGGTCGAGGACGAGGACGAGGAGGACGAGGTGGAGGACGAGGTGGCGGCGGGGTACACATGGACTTTGACGAGCCACCCTCCGCTTACGGCGACGTGGCTCTCGAGTTGTACCTAGAGGGTCCGTCTAGTGGGGAGGTGGAGATGGAGACGGAGTCTACACACGAGTCGGACTCTAGGGCTGAGTTGGAGGTGATGGAGGATGGGGGTGCGCCGAAGCCCTTGAAGCTTCGTGGAGAAGCTAGAGTCCCCGATGCGAGGAAGGAGCCGAAGACCCATGATGACAAGGCCCTTATCATTCCTTCGAGCGATGAGTAAGTGTACTACTTCAGAAATTTCGAACATGTATTTTCATCTTGGGCATAATAAACAATTTGGCATGTGTACTAATGTGTGATTTATTTGCGACAAGCATGGACATGGGATGCCAAGCCCCCCGCATGCCTAACGGCTTGCTTGGGGCTCGATTAGAAGTTACGGCCGGGCAGATACACTCCCCTTAGCACGGTCCCCGGTGGTGTGATGAAGCTAGCCACTACTTGGCGGACTATGAGGATGCCCTTGCCGTAGGCTTCGCGACAGTTGCTGAGGCTGTGACCACCAAGTTCTGGGTAAGGCATATATTTCTCGAGCACCGTTCATAGTTGATGACCCTAATGTGCTAACTCATGACTTTCACAACTGATTTATGCATGATTGAAGTGCTTCTATCGTGTGGACCCGGAGCATGACACGCGAGCGCGTCTCAATTTGCGTGGCGCTTGCGAGAGGTTGACACCGCAGCAGTGGTACAACCAAAAGTTCACCGGCGCTAGTGCCTTACGGGCTAACAAGGGTAAGAGGGTCAAGAAGGAGTACTATGTTGGTAACGAGCCTACGGACGAATGGGCAATGACCATTGAGGAGTACATGTCGGTGAGTAAAATGTCAATGAGATTCTACATTGCCTGCTAAGTTTTCATTGAATTATCTTGAGCTGAGTATTGCGTTTTCAGGTTTGTCCCGAGTGGGCCGAGCAGCATAGGGAGGCATGGGAGGAGCTGATTAGGGCGAGGTGGCTCGGGCGGGACGAGGAGTTTGCGGCCGTGTCGAGGCGTAACATGGAGAACCGAGGCACCGGTGGCACACACTGCGCGGGAAACCGCGACTACACCCGCTTCAAGGGGAAAAAGGTATGTATATACATGGAACGACCTTCATTCATTTCCCGCCATGTCTCATTTGTGGTACGCTTAAATTTTCTTTTCGCGATGCGGGTGGCCGAGGCACCACCCGGGGTGGTGCTTCATGATGCCCGGATATATGACATGATGCGGACGAAGCGAGAAGCCCAATCCCGCATTGCCTCGGCCACGGTACTACGGCAATGCCAAGGCCGCCAAGGAGGACTACTGCGACATGGTCAAGTCTCGTCACCCCGAGGTGGATGACCCCTTGAGCATTCCGGTCGACGAGGAGTCGTTGGTCCTGTCGGGGCACGGGCGTCCGCATGGCCGTTTCCCTTGGATGAATAAGGTGGTCAAGCCTACCCACTCCACGAGCTACACGCGCCTCAAGCATACCCTCACCGCCGACGGCCCCCAGCCTCGTCCACGGCCTGCTCGTCCACCCGCCTACGATGTAAGTTTCCTCATTTTCATCCTCTTTCCGGTTTTCCTTCCTACATGGCTAAGTGTTTACGAGATTCATTGTTTCTGAAATTGTAGCCCGAGTTCGAGGCGGCCTTCGAAGCCTGCAATGAAGCGTATCGGCGAGCCGCGCCGGTGGAATAGGCGAGAATACGGCCTACATGGCGTATATAGGAGTAAGTCCGAATCTTTCTTCACGCAAGTAGATGACAAGTCTCAGTTTGATGCTTTATTTACGCAAAGCCTAACTTGTAACCTATCTTGCAGGAAATGATGATTTCTATGTCTATCGGTACACCGCCACCGGCTCCGGTTACCGTGGCGGGGGACATGCCTATCATGCCATCGAGGGCAGCTTTCGCTGCGACTTACTACGGATCCACACCGGAGGTAAGTTCTTTGCCAAACCGGTAGTTACCACTTTCCTTTGCCTCGCAAGTTGCTAACATGTAGGGAACACGTAGGGAACGGGATGGTCCGGGAACCGGGCATCGCCGGGTGGGCGCGAGGTCACACCGGTTCATGAAGGTGGTCGGTCTCCTCGGGCGTTCGCTCGGTGTCTCTCCGTCGACTACTCCCGGGACTACTCCCGGTGCCTCTCCGTCGACTTCTCCCGGGCGTGCTACCGGTCCTTCTCCAGGTGGTTCTTCCGCAGCTTCTACCGGAGCGAAACCCCGGGCTGCTCGTTTCGCCAAGGATGTGGGTGGACACACCCCGCCCGGGTCCTTCCTCCGCTAGTCAGCACCGGGCTTCTTGCTTGCCATCATTTGCTACCTACTACTATGTATTGGATGACATGGCACTCTCCTCTTGTATGCTACTACATGCACCATGTATGCTACTATGTGGATTTCATGCTATTTATGTGAATTATGGTGATTTTGGATGTATTTGTATGCTACTATGTGGATTTCATGCTATTTATGTGAATTATGGTGAATTTGGATGAATTTCGATGTATTTGGATGTATTGGACCTGCTGAACTGAATTTAGATGAATTGGAACCCAATTTAAATCGAAAAAACCAAATGGTAGGGCATACGCCGAGGGCAATGCCGTCGGCATAGGGCCCTGGCATGACCATATGGTCGAGCCTATGCCGAGGGCATTGCCGTCGGCATAGGCCACCTCACCTGGCCGCACCTCGTCGCTCCACGTGGCCTGCATGGGCCATGCATATGCCGAGGGGTTGCCCTCGGCGTAGCTCCCGGCTACGGCCCGCCACGCTGCGCCACGTCGCCTGCGGTGGCTCTCTATGCCGAGGGGATGCCCTCGGCGTATGGCATCGCGCCGTTAACGGCGACGGCACGCCGGCGAGCGTACGCCGACGGTGCGTACGCCGACGGTGAGCATGGTCCTCGGCGTAGGTGGTGTACGCCGACGGCCATGCCTACGCCGACGGTGGACACGTCTGTGCCGAGGGAGCCAGACGCCGACGACGTACGCCGAGGGCTGCCGTCGGCGTAGCCTACGCCGAGGGCAAGGCATGGCTACGCCGAGGGCAGCCGGCCGTCGGCGTACCCGCCGATTCCTGTAGTGGAAGAAACTTGGTGTCATGGAGAAGCAAGAAACGCACATTTGTCTAGATCAACAATAGAATGAATATAGAGCTTTATCTCAAGGAGCGAGTGAGATGCTCCGGGTGAAATATCTTCTGGGCGAGTTGAAACTTTTAAGGAAGGAATCCCTGAGAGTGTGGTGTGACCATCAGTCAGCTATAAGTATTGCAAATAATCTAATCCAACATGATAGAACAAAACATGTAGTAATTGATCGCTTCTTCATTAAGGAAAAACTTGATGGTGGGATCATCAACCTTACTCATGTTTGCTTGTCTGACAAAGGGATTAGAAACAAAGGACTGTAACTTGGCATGTGACAAGATGAGACTGATAGATATCTACCACCCATCTTAAGTGGATTGTTGAACATGTTAAATAGTATTGTGGCTCAAAAGGCCTAAACTCATGTGAAAGCTGACCTATATAAGGAGACACAACCCAATCGTCAGTGCTACCGTGAAAAGAGAAGGTGAACCTCTGTGTGATTCTACGTAACGTACACAATAACTTATAGCGGTCAAGATCGAAGTGATTTATGCATGAAAGATATCCAGACCATGAGACAAGCATGTGTGGAAGCACGATGCACATTTTCTGTTTTTTCAATCATGGTAGGTGCTCAGATGGTAAGCTAGTTTGCATTGTCCGCGTTGGTTTCTTCCTCACCATTCCACAATGAACAAACTGAGAACATAGACTATTAATTACAGGTTTTTCCTTTCGACACACGACACTATCAGTTTCCTCCAACATCACATTGTACTTCCTTCGCATCCATTTCTTCTGAATATGCGTTAGCGCGGTGGCTAACTTTCCTGCTCCTAAGCTATGCATGGGCTCTTCTTATTCTACTTCTTCCTATGCTAAGATAGTAAGATGGCTTTTCTAAAAAAAAAGAGATAGTAAGATGGCTAGTTGCCTAATAACAAGTGGACTTGTTATTTCGCTACTTATACCCATCCACATTTTCTTTAGACGAATATACCCATTTCTTTCATCTTCCCCGTGTCAATACGCATGAACAGCTAACAGTTTTAGTCATCAAGTCTTTATGCACGCAACTGAAACTGCCAGAGCACCCCATCAACATGAAGCCATGAAACCACCACTGCAGATAATCCAAGGTTTTGCCGATTTGCATCCGTAGCACATTTGTGTCATGCTTACGTAAACCATAAAATACGCCTTCGATTCAAAGTAGCACCTGGCCATTTTGAGCCTTCCAGGCCGAAGCAGTTGACGTCTTTGCCTGTTTGGCCCACTGTTCCGTGGACTCGTGGGTCGAAGGTCGAAATCCTGTAATGGAGGCGCTCGAGGCGGCGGCGGCTGCGGCCGTGGACGGAGACGACGGGAGGAGGCGGAAGGGAAGCTGGTACGCGGTGGGGGAGCGCGCGGTGCTGGTTCCGTACCTGCGGGAGCACGTGCCGCGGTACCACGAGTGGATGCAGGACCCGGCGCTGCTGGAGGCCACCGCGTCGGAGCCCCTCTCCCTCGACCAGGAGTTCGAAGTCCACCGCTCCTGGACCCTCGACCCTCTCAGTTCGGTTCCTGCTCCGCTCGCTGCTTCATCTCCTGCTCCTACTTCGCCTCGATCTGGTATTTAGGTGACATACTGTGGTGCTTTATTCAGTAACATGTGTTTGTTTGCAGAACATACTTTCATAGTCCTGGGTAAGGAGTTGATCCAGGGAGAGTTCGTAGTCGGGAACCCGCACACTGAAGGTTTGCAACTCTCTCCCTGCACGTTGTATTGTAATGTTTTAACCTTCTTAGCTCTGTCTATGATGGTGAATTGGGAGCTAAAAGTACATGAATCTGATTTGATTATGTGTGCTCTTTTGCTTATTTTTCTGGAGGCAGATGTGGGTCGTTTCTAGTATGTAATTGCTGGAACTCGGATCTTCAGAATACTGTCACAAAACCATGTCATTTATGTACATTTGTTCTTCTCTATTGTCAAACGCGGTGAAATGTTGGCCCATCAGGAAAATGATTTTCTCAAAATAGAAAGCCTAGGGAAATTTATTTTGATTTCACGCAGGAACTACCAAAACGCAGAGGTGAAAATATAATGGGTATTTTGACAGCAGGGTCGCATTTGGATCCACTTAATTCAGATGAGATGTTGCATTTCAGGGATTTTACTGCTTATTCTGTAAGCCTGTAGTTTGTTACTCGCTCTTTATGAATGTAGAAACTTTATGTAAGATCACGTCTTCCAATCAATGCAGTAGTTATCTACTGAAAGCTTCTTTGTTCTTCTAGCTGTGACTTGTGAAATTTACCCTTTTCTGCGAATTCATGAAATTTACTTTTACTTGATGTTCAACAGCTTGCCAGTCATTGCTGGCACTAATACTCTGCCTAATCTATTACAGCTATGGTTGGTGACGTAAACATCTATATGAATGATCCTGATGATATGCAACTTGCAGAAATAGAGATTATGATAGCTGAGCAAAAGAGGTACTGTCTATGTTAGTTTTAGTTTAGGCACCTATTCTAATAATCTTAGATACCTGGTCCACATTATATTCTTTTTTTTTATAAGAATATACATTCGTACAGTTTTCTGTGCTAATAGCCAATAGAATTTGATAGTGCAGTTTGGGCCTCACATCGGATTTATGTATGTCCTGAACACTTGTTGTAGCTTGAAGAGGTGATAATTACTGTTACTTGACTTATTTTTCTTCGAATTGTCAGCAGTGTGATGCAGCTTAACCAACATCACTCATGGAAATTTTCATTAATATTCTACTACATTATGAACTGCCAGAGTTATGCTTTCGCTTGGTTTGTTTAGTTCTGCAACATGGAGAGAATATCAACTTGATAAACTTTAACCTATGTATTGCCAAGCACTCAGTATTCTGAAAGGTTTCGACATGATCTTATTGTTATGTACTTGTAATTAAATAGTTAAGCAACAAATCAGATGCCACATAAAATAGTTGCTTTACATTTGCTGTTATTTATCCATATTGCAGTGAGATGGTAATATACTCATGGTGTTTGGTTACTTTACTCATGGTTCAGTTGCTTTGTGTTACAGCCGTGGAAAGGGACTTGGTCAAGAAGTAATCTTAATGATGATGACATTTGCAGTAGAGAAATACAGAATTCATACTTTCAGAGCAAAAATTAGTGACTCAAATACTGCATCACTAAAGCTCTTCAGAAAATTGGTGAGTAGATGATGGCCTGGTTCTTTCCCTTTTTCCTCATATGTACCTGATGACAGAATCATAATTATTTGTCTGTGGTCTGAACTCAGGGCTTCAAGGATGCTTCTTACAGTGCAGTTTTCAAGGAGGTACGTATCTGTGACACTTTTAACTCTTGCAAGGAGGTACGTATCTGAGCATGCTATTTTTTGTATATAAAATCTATATCTATAAAATATCTCCATGACTTCAGATTCTCTCTTAGTTATTCCAAGCAGCTTTATGCCTTGCTAGTAACATGATAAATCAACATATAAAGTGATTCCCCTAGATGTCCAGTCAACTGCTAGTGCCTCAATGCATTTCGGGGAGAACCAGCTAGCTCTGGATTCGAGTGGCATTCACCCCTAACTTCATCTGCTGATTCTTCAACATCAGTCGGTTCGGACCTCTGCTTAGTTTCATCCAAGCTTCATCCATTTTCGTTTTTTCACTCAAACTCAAGGGAGAAACTTTGCTTCTTATCTTTTTTTTTTTTAACATTGATGTGCTCTCAAGTTACAACAGTTTGCGGACCTATGGTGTACAGGCATGGCAACAGCAGTAGTGTTTTTTTACGGTGCAACTGCAACAGTCAATACTGCTAATCTTTCCTTTCTCAAGCTCACTATCTATCTCTCAGGTGACACTGGAGGCGCCTGCAGCTGAACTTGCATTGACCTCTCCTCTGACCATAGGAAGCTGGTGACCACTAAGCTGTGTCTTGCAGACATGCATCAGTGGTTGGTCTTCATCTACTGGCAGAAGCTAATTGCGTAGTATGGACATGCTAGGCTGATGAATAATAATACACTCTTCATCTACCAACAACTGCTTTGGACGATTGCGTATAGATATAGCAATAACGAGAAGCACCCTGTTTTGGTTTGCTGAGTTGAAGGTGAAGCCAGATGTTTTGAGACAAGACGTTGCAAGTTCAGAACACATTGCCATCGAGGCATATGGAACAATTTGCAGTAATTTGCAGGAACTTTAGGAGTTTTAAGTGATGATAATGTTACGGGGTTCTTTGTTTAGTGCTTGCTTTGCCTTCAAAATTGACACTTAAGGGTCGATCTTTATATGTCCATCATGTACAGATTGCTTGGGCACTCACATCTGATATGGATGATCCATTAACACTTTTCAAAAAGATGTGAGTGGATGATGTCATGTTTCACTGATGTGTCAGTAGTTCAGAATAGTCGCAGGAATAACAGTGTGTTTCTTATAAGTTGGCTCGTTTTTCTAGTAGAGATCTGTTGTGGTGTGCTCCATAATGCCACTCCTCTCTCATGATGGACGTGGTCATGCTTTTAATGACTCGTTAAGTCAATAATATTGTGGTTGTAGCTTGCACCTAAACTGTGAGAAGTATAGTGTTCTTGATTAAATATGCATCATTTGAAGAGAGCTGGACCTACATGCTACAAAATTCGAGTTAGTTCAGATCTCAAACGTTGGGCATCTCTCATGGTGTTACTGAAAATACATCTTCTATAATGTTCTGATATATGTGTATAGCTTTACCAACTCCTGACATACGAAATTACAAATGTTTATCCATACCATAACAAGGCAAAAACGAGAGCAGGCTACGCGCCCTGACACCTAAGTAGTGTGCCACGGACCAAATGGTACATGCACGAGACCGCTGTTTTCTTGCTCGCCATTCCAAAATCTTGATCCGAGGACTTGGGTCAATGCTTCACGCCTTTACAATTCTAACACATGGTGCTATCAGTTTCCTCCAACATCACAATCAACTTCGTTCACACCCATTTCTTCTGAACCTGCATTGCTGCTAGCTATGCATGAACTCTTCTTGTTCTTCCTATGCTAAGATGGCTAGTAGTGATAAAGTAGACTTGCATTGCCCTACTTATACGCATCGACATTTTCTTAAGATGAATCTGCACACTGATTTATCTCACCTTCGCCGTGTCAATACGCATGAGCAGCTAACAGGTTTAGTCATCAAGTTGTTATTGTTGAAATATTGGGCCCACTTTAAGTGCCCCATACTAGATTTCAGATTTCCCTATAAATCTCAAAACCCACATAGTGGCAGCCTTATGAGTTTGAGCCCAACTTGATGGCAGCTCACTAGGGAGTGGCAAGAGGTGGGAAGTTTAGTCCCACATGGAAAGTTGGGAGGAAGTTAGACCACCTTATAAGGTGGGTTATTCCACCATTAGTAAGTGAGTAAGAATAGGAGTGGTTCACGC
This sequence comes from Lolium rigidum, assembly GCF_022539505.1. Classification (NCBI taxonomy): domain Eukaryota; kingdom Viridiplantae; phylum Streptophyta; class Magnoliopsida; order Poales; family Poaceae; genus Lolium; species Lolium rigidum. The sequence continues at coordinate 56,443,137 of NC_061510.1, read as the reverse complement.
GCGCTCCTCCTCCTCCTCGCTCGCTCGTCTCAACTCGTCACGACGCGCGCCGCGCTCGTGGTGAGTGGATTGAGCCTCGAGAAACGTGGGCGTGCCCCATGTTGCGTAGGGTTTCCTGAGCCTATATAATTTCCTGCCCGGCTACCGCAGAAACACATCTAATACACGAGCTAGGGTTTCCACCTCTCTCTGCTTGCGCCGCCATCGTAGCGTACTCCATCCCGCGCGCCGACGTGCATCGGCGAACGGGAGAGCAGGTCTCCGGAACCGCTCGTCCTTGCGATCCTGTACGGGAGAGGGCGAATTAGGTTTTTGGGAAGCGCTCTACGCGACTGCTCAAGTTCTTCGTCACGGGTCGCCTTCCGTCCAAGTCGGACGGTGCTGCCTACCGTCGTCTTCAACGCCGTCTACTTCGACCCATCGTCCCCGTCGTCTGCTGCGACATCGTCTGCTACACCTTCACCGCCACCTCCACCAGATCGGTACGTGCGACATAACTCGATCTGTTTAGCGATGGATGTTGTACTATTTGCTCTGCTACTGTTCATGTTGATCAATGCATCTAGTATGTTCGAGTTTCACATGTTAGTAGTTAGTATCGTCATGCTTAATATTCCGGAATTAATCATGAAAATTATGCCTAATTATCCAACAGTTATGCACACAACCAAAACAGCAAGAGCGCACCATCTACGTGAAACAACCACTGCACATAATTCAAAGCCTTGGGGTTCGCCTAGATAGAACTGTTAGGATAGAAACAACAGGCCTAGCACAAGATCACGCCATTGCTGCAGCTAGAACACCCAATGATCATAAAGAGAGAGGTTTAGAGATGCATTACTGGGCATTGCAGATGCCATCGATGCCTGCTCGTTGCAGGCGTGAAGCAGAGAGGCTGTGGTCGATGTAGACGATCTGGAGATCCTCCTAATCCCCTCCGGTCTCCAGCGGCACTGCCCTGGCACCGCCGGGGTGTAGGCTGGTCTTCCTGTTGTTCCTAGCCTCTCCTGATCGGTGGAGATGGGGGAATGTTGGGGAACATCTTCGACAGATCGTGAACTCGTCAAAACGGCCAGGTTCCCCACCCCTTTATATGGCGCACTACAACGGGGGACCAAACCATCGAGTTGGTTTTGGTGCCCCCGATCAGGGCGCATAGGAAAAAGTCACGTACGAGATAAACCACCTGGACGTTGGTCCTGCGGGCCCCCCTTTTTATCTTAACGTCATTAACGTTTGACCCTTTCCTAAACTTGACTGTCGAACCCAACAAGAACATTTGTGTCATGCTTTAGTAAATTTGGAATACGCCTTCTATGAAAAGTAGCGCCTTAAGTCTTTGAGCTTTTCAGGATAAAGCACTAGAATGTTTGACGTATGTTGCCCACTACTCCGTTGACCGTGGGTTGAACTCAAAATCGTGTAATGAGGCGCCCGTGGCCGCGGTGCCGGCCTCCAGCCGAAGACGAAGAGGACACGGCCAGGGCCCAGGGCGGCGGAAGGGAAACTGATACACTGCACGGGAGAGTGCGATCGATACTGGTGCCATACATACATGCGGCCATGCGGGAGCAGGTGTGTGCGACGTACGGTGCCACGAGTGGATGTGGTTAGGTGACATACTCTGATTGATTCAGTGGTATGTGTAATTTGCAGAACATACTGTCATAGAGAGGAGCTGGATAAGCATCGATTAGTTGAGTGTAAGCGTGTATGCGTACCGCCTTCCATGTGCATGCGTGCTTTCTATTCCACTAGATGACCCGTTGCGCTATCGCGCAAATGGTAAAATTATGTTAGAATTTGAACCATAAGTTTTGGCTTAATCTAGTATTAGGAATTAACCTGGAATTTAATTGTTTTAGTATCTTGCATAAGATATAACAATTTAGTATGATTTCACACTATTTTTCTTCAGTTTTTTTGCTTTTGTATAAGCTCCCCACCAAATTATGGCTATTGTACCAAAACAAGTAGCATCATGAAAGAAGCATAATAACATAATTACTAATTCCAAGAATAATGCTTCTACTTATTGTGAGTAGCAAGACAAAAATAGTTAGGTTCGAGATTTTGTGTGCCATAACCGATACAAAGCGAACCATAGACTTACACATGTTCGCCCTGCGTAAACAATTTTCACCACTATTCTCAGCTGATACCGCCTATCTCCCCATTCGGTTGTGTTAACAACCCTCACTACCCCTCCGTCTTGATCTGCTACACTCACCACTATTCTCGGCTGATACCGCCTATCTCCCCATTCGATTGTGTTAACAACCCAGTCTATTCCTTTTAACATATCTCGCTACCCCTCCGTCTTGACCTACTACACCTTCCTCCATTCTCTCCGTCTCATCTAATCCGCTAACCAAGTAATCAGTATGGACATTCACGTCATCAGGAACAACCATCCACGCCATCCGCTGCCAGCCCCAAGATTTACCTAGCACTTGATAGATGACAAAACAGATTAACCATTTTAGGCAATACATTTAGAGAAATAGTAGATCTTAAAGAAATGTATTTCAGAAATAACAATAACGCAACCTGCTAGAAAGTCATCAATGCCGTTAGAAAACAAAATTTACACTTTGCAGATTAAGGTAGGTAACTTCATGATGTCAGCATCAGAAAAATGTAATTTCACTTCTCGTAAACCTAAATTAAATGTCCACTTGAATACTCCATCATGCATTTATTCAACTTGTGACAAGTAAATAACCAACTATGGAAATTCCTTGCATTTGTCTCCTTTTCTTGAGACGTAAGAGGCAGTGCAGGTTGTTGTCATCCAAGATATCGGTCATATGACTGCTAAAGTGCTAATGACAACTTTATGTTTTTACAAGGAGTATATGAGACTAACAAAATTACCTAAAAAAATCTTATAGAGAAACAACCAAATATGAACGGAAACCATGCAATAGCAGAAACATAAAGATTGGAGTTACTTGTTACAGATTCGAGTCTGAATCTTGCAGCTTTCCTCCCCCTTCATAACATTATCCTAAGTGTTGTCCCCTGGCTATTTTATGCTTCAGTACACGTCTTCATCTTGTCAGTTCATAATAGGAAAGAAGATAAACCTAAAAGCTCATAATTTAGCCTTTCATCTACCGCAACTACTTCTCAAGATCAATATCACATAATGCCTATTGTCAGCAAGTCTATCTACATAATCTTCAAGGTGGGCAGCAGAAAAGGAAGGGAAATGAGATCTGGAGCACTATACCTGAGCCAAAATAAAAAAATGTGCGGTCATATTACCATTTTAAAGTAACCTATATCGTAGCTAAAAGAGTTCTAGATCTCTATGAGAAGCCGACATGTAAAATTTGGAATTAGATTTACCGTGCTTACCAAGCATAGAACAACAGTAGAATAACTCATACAACAATTACGGGGAAATAAGTTAGACATTGCTGAGTGCCTAGTGCAAAAATAAGAACTAAACAGTAGAACCCATATTTTCAATTCTACATCATAAGTGGTCATTTTACATTCAAAACACATGTTGAGCACTACAGACGTGATAACCCAACTCACATTTAGGAAATAGTGACTTCTATTGCACAATGCAAATCAGAGTAACGACATGGGCTCTAGTTGGATGAAAATGAAGGTCAAAGATTACCTAACCCTTAAAATCAACCAAAATAATTAAAAACAAACAACTTACATGTGGCATGCTATGATGTGAATCACGAGCCCATATGAAGGAGACAAGCCTAGGATAACTGAATGACTTCAAAATATAGTAGTGTACACAAAGAAAAGCAAACCATCATCTTTTGCAGGTTTCCCATAAAGATGGGGCTTTGGAATCTTGGATGCTACTACATGTATGTCTATTGCAGGGAAACCCATGCTCCAATGAACTTCTAGCGAACCCTTCTCCAGAAGACCAAGCCAGGCTTCAAACATTTGGTGCATGGTTTACAGCTCTACATTCAGGAAGATAACTTTTGTATGCGCATATATAACGTTTTTCGGATAAAACAAACAAGATATAATGGGGAAAATATACTATACCTTGATGGCCTCAACCGATTATTATTGAACTTTTTACCATCTTCGTAATATCAGAAGCGTTTCTGACTTTTAGAAGTCCCTGACTTGAAATAATGTAATGCATTGTGCTGCTTGGAGCATCTATTATGGATGAATTGTGTGTGCAACCCAATGCTGAAAAAGATGCATATGTATTTATTAGCTAGGAGAAAAGTTATGCGCCAAGATTTGTAGATTGTCTCAGGGTCTATTCGGTTCCCTAGATTCAGAAAGCCCATCGTGACAGACGGATCTGAGGCAGAGGAGAAAAGTTATGTGTGTTCTCTTTGGTTCCCAAGTTATGGCCATGAGGTACCTCCCGGAGGAAAACGAGCCAGAAAAGCCATCGTGACAGACAGATCTGAGGCAAAGGAAGGGTGAGTCTCAGGGGAGGAGATGTTTCCTAGGCTCATACCTATGTCGGTGGCCGCTAGGCAACCGGGTCGACCGAAGATGGCCGTCGTTGTCGCCATCAGCGCTACGAGGAAGCGGCGTCATCTCTGAGGAGAGTTGTCGGAGCCGCGGCGGACCTGCCATGTCGGTGCAGAGCCGTCAGGAGGAGATGGACATGGTTTGCGTCATGGCTCAGAAAGCCTCCCACTGGCCTCTTTCCCTTTCCCCATGGCCTCGCTGCTGCTGCGCCTTCCCTGGTCCTCCTCCCTTGCCTGCTTGTCCAAACATCTTCGCCTCCCCTATAGCCGGCAAAGAGACGCTGGTGACCGCTCAGCTGCGTCGTGACCCACGCTCGCTCCCGCGCCGCCAGCCTTCCCTCAATTCACGCCTCCACCTAGTTCGCTCCCGCTAAGTACTCCCTCTGGGCTATCATATCATTGTAACATTAGGCTTTAAGACGTTTCAAACAATGATGGCTAAAGCACTCAAGAATGGAAAGCAGATGAGAACCAGAAACTCAGAACTACGCACTAACCATGCTTTAATATAGGCAATCTGCAAAGTATCGGATGGCTAGTACAGATTTGCAGCAATTAGTATTCACTCATTCACATATGGGAACAAAAAATTACCACCTTCGGAATTTTGTTGCCTTTGTCTTGATTCTTGAGTCTCAATAAATTTTCCAGTAACCAAAATACATGAAAAGTGAGTTGATAGCTCCTACAATGGAACAAAGAGCTAAAGCAGTGAAAAAGGACCAACAAATTCAACAATTAAGAACTCCATGTGTAACACATGCATACACTTGGCATCCGAAAACTCCAGTTCCTACCAAAATAAGGAGCAACTGGAAAATAGTAGTACAATTTTGGCACAAATCCAGGAGAATGTGGAGGCAAAATAACAGTGCATTCTTCAAGCTCAAAATGCCAACATTTCTTTTACATAACAAATGTTTGAGACATTGCACACCACATTACAGTTCCAGGATGCTACCTAAAGAAAGAAACAGGAAACACAAACAATAGTCTGACGGATTAATTTCAAGCTTAATCTGTCATCCTTGCTATAGGCACAAACAACCATCATCATATTACACTACAACTTAGAATGATCTGGAAAATAAAAGGAACTGAAATCTGACACAAATGGGCAAAGAACATGAGAAATGACATGCATGCTACCTCGTTACTGCTAGTCAAGGTTTACCTGCATGCCGTCGATGCCATCCGGTGCCATCAGTGGCAGAAAGGAAGAACCATGGCCGTGACACCCGCCTCAACCATCGAAGCACATCAACATATCCTTCATCCTCCCTTCAGGTCATACCTCTCAGTGTGAGCTCCACCATCTAATTTCTTCCTCAATAGTGACCCCTATTTTTGAAACGGAGAAAGTAGATGTAATCCAATTAAAAGGGCCAGTGATAACTAAATTAGCTAGGTTGCTCATAGCTCATAATACATGCATATTGAAAAGGAAAGCTCAAAACAAGCATACAAACATTATCTATGCTGCTCTTTATACCTGAATCATCCTTTGCCGCTTTTTGAGATTTATTCAGACCGAACGGTCTTGCTAACCATTTAACTGCAATGGGAGAAAACAACAGTACAGCTTAAAATAAAGATCACGTTCCTGCGCAGGCCTACAATTCATGCAACACCAAAAAACCACAGGAAATATGCGAGAAGCACAAGATTTAGAAATAAGGGTTCATATCGCATGAGCACATACACACATCTCCTCCTGCACTCCTCTGATCACCACGAGGTCCACCACCACCATGATGTCCTGCAGCCTAAGCAACGAAAACGGTCAAAGTAAAAAATTATAGAGATGTCCCAAAAGGTCAAATTAACGCACTCCAGCGAAGTATGTTAACATGCCGACATCCCTTACAAAAATGTAATTACAGTATGTCACTTGCCATTCTACGCTACAGGGATGAAAAGAAAGGAAACATATTGAAAGTGACACTGAGAAAGGAATCACTCGTACAAGCAATACTAAATCTCAAAATCCTCTCGAACTAATGAGGATCATTTTCTCATGGCAGCTTGGATAGAAGTATTAGCACAATACCAGATTTGGAACAACTGCACCTTCCAGCTCTGCATATGATCTACTATAGTACAGTTAGCTACTGCTGGCAAGAAAATACACAAATGCCTTCTCTCTTCTCCCAAAGTAAAATATGGTTCAACCAAATAAGCTCTTTACTGTAAATTATATTCAGTCAAGCCTGTAAGCAACATACACAAGCCAATCAAATCGGTTGTAGGCTATCAGGAATAGGAGCTTAATTACATGCCCTGTTCAGAAACACATGCACGAGTTAATCTCACAGACTTTAAGTAAGAAATTGATTCAGTTGTCCTTGTGGCCATGTACCCTATCAGGCCACCAAACTGCAGAACAAAGGCATCCATCTCGGATCAAACTGTAGAACCACACTGTTAATGATTAACTGCAAGAACTTAAAAGAACATCAAGCAATCTACCCTATCAGGCCACCAAACTGCAACCTAAAAGTCGCTACCCTAATCTGTCCTCTACTCGTGAAGGTACTAAACTGAAGATAGTGCGTGTCTGGGCATGCATATTTGTCTGACGGGCTATGAACTGAGAACAACAAGAATTGAGAGGATTTTGAGATTTAGTAAGAAATGCTCCATGGAGTAAGAAATTATTTTGTTGAGCTCTTCCTCCAAAGCACCTTCCTGTGACTCTTCTCTTTGCTCCAATCCATGTCAAAGCATCAAAAAGAGCACCAAATTATCATCAACACCAACAATTTTAATGAGCTAAATAACATACTGGATCTAGAACAGATGAGCGAGTGCTGACTCCAATCTGTTTGCTAGCCATCTGGTGGAGGCGAAGTAAATGTAGAAGTCAAACGAATAGGAACCGTACCTGGCTCGAGGTGCTCGCCACCGGCGTCGCTGGGTGGCGGTCACTGGGACGCTCTCACCCCTGCCCTTCCTTGACTCACACCAACTGCACCACCGTTCCCTGCAGTGCAGCTGAAAAGTGAGAAATAACAGTGAATCAAACTACTCTATAAATAATGCTATGTAAGAACTGGGTGAGAGGAGAGGATCTGGCCAGAAGGGATTCGTACAATAGGCAACGAGGTTGATATCATTACAGATTGTATTAAAAGTAGCACAAATGAAATTGCACAAATAAATCTAAAATATATAGGATTCTTGACATGATTGACTCGAACTAATATTTTTCAAGAACTAAATCGCATAGCTTACAGAGATCAATCCTCCCCAAACATCCTTGGAATTTTATCGAACACCTTGTAGGCCTAGAGAAACAAGATCTGCACAAACAAAAATGAGAAGCTATAGGAGAAGTGTACATATGAAGCAATGTTATTCTTTTCACTAAAAAAATATACCATGTTCATTGCAAAGAACAAACGCGATGGGTAAGTAATTTAGGGTTCCAATCCGATGGAAAATTGAGGACAACGATTTGGAAAAATACAATAATGGTGATAGTGGCATACCACACTTGGAAATTTAGCCAATGTTCAATGACAGCACGGTCCGGCGCAGAGGTAAAACCGAGGCAATATTGTTTGGATGCCATGCCATCAGCTGTAAGTGGTATTTTCTCATAAAAACATGTCAGTAACATTATTAAGAAGTAAAGAACAGATGCAAACCAATATGCAGCTTTATCTTATGGTGTCCAAATTGTATGTCTGATCTTTCTCGGATGGTCGATATATCAAGTAAAAAAGACCTGCGTGTTTATGTTTTCGACCTAAAGTGTTTTTCTTTTGCTCTAATTCTTTCAAGATTTTTTTTCTCTGTGAAAGAATGGTTTAGTTGTAATGAAGTTTCTTCTTGGGCCTGTCTTGTCTTGGACGGCGTACTGGATAAATTATCACACTATATAAGATCAAATTTAGCTATTTGTTCTACCTCTGCCACCCAACATATGTAACTACTTTTATAAGTAGAATGAAAAAGAATCGCAGGCGCCATGAACCGGTCATAATATTAATTCATTGCATACAGTGATAAAGGCAAGACTTTAGGCGCCTATTTATTTTGCAATTATTTAACTAAATACAACCAACACAAGGACTAATGAGGGATCTGGGAACCCATAAACTATAGATTCGGTAGTTCCCTTAGGAGAAACACACACTCATTTCCCTGTCATTGTTGCATGCACAGCTTGCCCACTCTCAACAACAATAATGCCATTTTCATGAAGTGCATTCATCAATCAGCTTACCCTTAAGTTAACTAATATGTATTATTGGTTTTAAATAGCAAAACGGAAAACTAACAGGGATAAGCCACCTGCCTCATATAGCATTTAGCTGTGTCCTTTTCGTGTTTCTCAACTGATTAATCCATGCGAAAACTGAAACATATAAACGAAAAACAAATATTAAGAAGAACATGATAACTATAAGGAACTGTCTCGAGTTACCTTTCATGCTGCTGATAGGGCATCAAGCCATCAACTATCATGCCAAATAACCAACCAACAATTAGAAAGCTGAGCAATATAAGCAACATTCATGTTTGGGAGCAGTGAAGTACGAGTTGAAGCATCTGTTGTCACAAGGACCAAGTTTAACAGAGATACATTGACTGAGTGATACTTGGGACACCATGTCAACGTCACTGAACCAACATACTTTTTTAATAATATAATCATGTAAGATGTTTCAAGAGGCATAAAATCAGTTTGGGGGCAGTAACTTTAATCTTGCATGGAGCTCACCTGGAGCTTAGACCATGTTTGTGAAATGTCATTATTCCTACTTAATGAAGTGTATCCAGAACTGTGCATTACTAATTAATACTAATACACAGTTCGGTAAGCAATCCACAACAGTATGAGCACGATCAAGAAAGAAGAAAAAATAGGAAAAAAAGAGCAACACACTGATTTGGTTAATTGAATGGCACTGAAGTTTGCAGGGAAGGGAGACAAGTTTGCAACTCTGTGCTCACCATCAGCTGTCAGGTAATAAGAATTTATGCATGCTCCTCTTTATATCTTCTTTGCATCTTGATGTTGTCTGTCTCGATAATCACCTTGTGTGCTCTATCCCGGCTCTTTGTTCAGTTACATACCATGATTGCTATATCCCGGCAAGCAAAAGCTCTCAGCAGTGAGGATATCTGGAATATTACCATCTACAATCAAAACAAAGTTAGTGATGGCCACTTTGTTCATTTTGTCAGCAGATCACATTACAGTCATTTGTACATTATCCAAAGACTATACACGCTCATGTGATTTACATGAAAAATGGTTTATGAAAGTATATTTAAAGACAAGCGAATATTTGGTGGCCACCTAATTTGCAGACATACATTCATCCATACGGTTCAGTTTCCATGACATTAAAGAAAACACAAGTCCTGATTCTAAAGGAGACGCTGAAGTGTAAGCTAAAGAGGACTTAAAAAAAAAGTAAACTGAAAATAATTTTCACTGAAGATTGTGAGGGCATTAGCTTCATTGTAATCTACGACAAAAGCATGTACATTTTTCAAAAAAAAACTGTTGTCTTCTGGCAAGATTCAGTAATCCAAGATATGTGGTGGAGATTGAACCTAGTAAAACTTACTCAGAACAACGTTCTGAATGCAATATATCTATCCGTAGCTATATAACTTTCCTATATTTACTCAGAACATGTTCTTGAAAAAAAGGAATTAAGACAACAAATTAGAAGCAATTATGGACTATAAAAAGTAGGGAGCATTGTACAAAATACAATTAGAACTGCAACAGTTATAGCAAGGAATTTAGAACATTTGCTCTGTCAGTAAAGGTGTAGCATTGTAGCAGTGACGGAGTTCTCTAACAGGATTCTGGAGACCTTTTGATTAGGATATCTAAGTCGCAATGTAACGAGGACTGACGTAACAAAATTCCTGCAAGGAACACATATCATCATTACCAAGCCCTCAAAGATCACCAGCCACAATTGTGCAAGAAAGAACTAAACATTAACATAGTCTCATCTTAAGATGATCATTTCCAAGAGCACGCAAAATCCAGCTGTACATAAGTACAAAGCCATCCTTTTTGATAGGTGTGCAATCAATGATAGGATCTAATCTGCATACGTGTTAAGCAGGTCCAACTATTTGTCCGTTAAGATGTTAATGTTCATTAAGGAACCAATCGAATCATACTGTCCAACTTCAACAGATGAATGTTGACAGCCAAGCATATAGTGTTTTGCAGGAAACGTAGATATGAAATGGCAAAAATGATGGGAAGTGAAGTAGGATATACCTATGCTTATTTTGCGAAGTCGCAGTTTAGTTGTAGCACATATCTGGTTTTATTCTTCCTCCCACTCGGCCTAACAAGCAGTACAAAAAGTGTAAGGGTTGATACTTTAAATATTCTTTCTATGGTGGATTAGTGTAACATAACCAATTACCTATCTATGTCAAACTTGGAGAGATGTGGCTTCATCGAGTTCCCCAACCCCACAGCCCCTCATGCATCCACAAGCCATTTCTCCCTTGCTTTCTTCTGCAGTCATGTTCTTGTTCCAACTCCAAATTTCTCCATGCAGTCTGGCAAGTAGTAAAAACATTGCAAAGGCCTCATACTGTGATATCTGTCGAGGAAAGGTTAATGTAATAGAATTAATTACCTTCTTACTCTCAATCATGAAGAGATAGGGTTCCATCCTCCCCAGGCATCTAGAAGCTCCTTATCCCTTGCTCGTCAGCACTTTTCAGCATGGAAATCCGTAGTCAGTGATGGCACCTCACCTTAGCGAGAAGGATTCACATCCTGGTATAATCAAAGAGGAGGAAAAAACACAAATTAACATGTCAAATCGAGAAAATCCATCTAAAATTCTAGAAGTAAAGATAGGAGAAAGGGAGTTGTTGATTGCTTGCGTGCATCCAGCATGCAGTTTCAAGCAGCCGCCCCCCTGGCATGAGTAACGAGAAGAAACTCGTCCGAAAAGTGAAGACGAACATGCCGGGGGGGTGATGCCTATGCGAGCGCCGAGTGAGACGGACTAACCGGCGGGCTGGTGCCTGTGCGAACGCGGGTCGCCATGCACCCGCAAATCCGCGACCGCATCACCCGCGGCGGAAAGCTGCGGTGGAGGTTGCCTTCCAGGGCGCTGGTGATGGGGACCGAACTTTGAGGACATGCCCTCCATGGCGCTGGCTGGGGCGCTGTAGCAGCGCTGGTGGGCGAGTTGTAGAGGCGCTGGCGGCGGCGGGGAGAGGAGAGAACGAGATCCATTGGCCGCGCAGGAGCTCCTCCCGCCGCTGCTTCGATTTGCAGAGCTCGAGGCGCCGGACGGGGGAGGTAGCGGCACCCTGGAACGTCGTGGCTGGCCTCCTCCACCTCCGGCCCAGCGCCGCCGCTCGAGAGCCATAGGGGGAAGAGGAGAACCAGGGATTGGGGAGGAGAGGAGACGCGCGGATTGGGCGCCCCGTGATCTAGGTTTTACTGCCCCACGCGCATAGGAGAAGGAAGGTGACTTTGACGAGCAGGCGTGGCTGCCTCTGACTGGTGGGCTCCCCACACAACCGGTCCCATAAGTCATTTGCTCGTTTCAGAGAGAAGAAAGTGCAGAAAAAGTTACAACATCGGACGGTTCCAGTGAAATGTGGGAAGAGCAATTTACTGTGCCGCACCAAACGAACGAATCAGATTGTTTTGCCCCTCTCAGACCCCCTAGATGGCTGAGTAGTCTTGGAACATTTATAGGAAGAATACGGAAAACATGATGACATGAGGAGCTCATGAGATTTTTTTTTTGTTTCAAGTTGCCGACAATAACCCAAGAAGATGTGCTCTGTTGTCCTTCTTCCCTACGAATAGAGCTGAAGGGCTAAGTTAGCCCACGAAGAGATATCAGCCGTTCGAGGGGGGCAAAAGTTGGAGAGAGGGATACAAAAGCAAAATTATATCTCATGATGTTTTCATCTATACGACATGCTAAGCATAAAAATAAAATAAAATTGGTTATCGTATTAATGGTGACCAAAACTGTGCTAGAACACAAAGATCTGTCTAGAGAGAGTAGCCTTGTGAGGAAACAAAAAAATTCGATAAAGGGAATATATTAATATCGAAGAATACCAATTACACTCAGCCTCTGCAACAACGCAATGCCCTAAAACATTACGGATGCACACAGCTAAAAAGGAGAAAGAGAAAACTAAGAAATAAAAGTCCCGCTACAACATCACAACCCTAGCAACAGTAATAGAACCACCACCAAGACAACACCTGAAAATCAGACTCTTCAAAAGCGACGCCTCCAAGAAGGAAACAGTGCACCAGCGCCGCCGTCGCCCGATCAAAGATCTTAGATTTTCACCCTGAAGATAGTCTCCGCTCTCAAAACAAAGCCTTCAACAAGGACATTGCCAGGCACAACCAGTTAAAGCCAGACCTTGGGTTTTCACCCTGAAAGGTAAGACTCCGAACTTCACATGTGCTGCCGCCCCCACTTTCATACCACTCTTGCTAAGTCCGGAACACCAAGCAAGCCCCTCAACAACGCAAAGACTTGAACCTCCATTAGCTAGTCCTCCAAGCCGGTCTTCATGATATTCTCTTCTTCTGACTTCACCATGGATCAGCTGTCACTTGGTGTCAACACAGAAAAGAGCTTCGCGCCGCTCCCTCCAGCCCAATCGGTCGGAATAAAAGCATGGGTGCGCATGACCGAATACCACCGATCTAGCAAACTCCATGCAATAAAAGCACTGTTACACTTGCTGGCGGCGCCTTCCGGAACTCAACACACCGGCCAGATCGCGAGTCCAGGCTTCCGGCAGGTCTTCCTCTTCACGCAAGAGAGACCCTAGGACCGCCGCCTTTATTCAGGTCGGACCCCCACGTCGGCGACCATCCCAGGCTGGCCACTCCAACCCTCCACCGACGACATCAGCCGTCACCGGCTTCCACGCTTCTTGTGGTGACCCGGCATACCACTGCATGGTGTAGTATGCAAGTCTGATATAACACCAATGAAACACCGTTCCACTAGTATTATATCGCTCAGAGTGGTACAACAGAAACATATGCGGGTCCAAGGTATGTCTATAGAATTACAACATCGACTGCGTTACAAAAAATCATCACGACCTCCTACTTTACAATGAGGTAAAACTGCAAATAAACTCCAGAAGAACGACTCGTAGTCTAGTCTTATCACGAACTCTATTTGTAGAGTATTTCACTAACTCCAGAGGCTAAGAATAGACTCTAGCTAAATAGGAGCTAGGTTTCGGAAGCTAGTTCCCTTCTATGGCTAAGCTAGGTTTTTCTCCTTGTTGGATGTGGTATCTGACTCCTCTGACTTGGTCCTGTCTCGTGAAGTAGTTGTTGACTCCTCGGCCTTCGAGTTGCACTATAGATCCTCCTTCGATGCCTCCATATCTAAGCAGGGGATTTAAGAGTGGGATGAGTACGAGCGTACTCAACAAGTTCATTATAGGAAAGAGGTGTTTAATGCACTAGCTACGGCATTAGACCGAGAAAGTCTAATACCAATGCAGGTTTTCATAATCATTTCTTCAAAAGGTTACTTTTATTCGGAAGAACTATGTCCGTCGACCTTCACCGGTTTACTAGAACTTCATGGAGCTCCTTTCCGGCCGCGTTCGCAGTTCCATATCCGGAACGAGGAGTGACAGGTCACGGTTCTTTACACTCTGCGGAGGTGTGTTGCTTTACCCATAAGAGATCTTAACCTTGGTGCCAACCGAGCCGCGAGCTCGTCCACACTTCCTATGGTGTGAGGCCCGGTATAAGGTCTAGCCAATCATGTTCCTCCGCTACCTCGAACACCCACCCGTTGTTGCATGCCCCGACCCTGGGTCCACGCCGGTCCCATTATTCCCATATATTTCGGGGTGGACCCCGACCACGACGACGATCCGGGATCGAACCAAACTCCTTCGCCGGTAGCTGCAACCCATCATAGACCGCAATACCGTGGGGACTTAGGACTCCCCGACCTCACCATCTTGCTCCTTCGGGCGACAAGTGTACTACGGACAATGCCGTGGGGACTTAGGACTCCCGACCTCACCGACTTGCCCCTTGGATTACAAGTGTACTACGGTAAAGCGCATACGTTGATGAACGAGAGGTGGAAACACTTTTGACTACTCCGTCCCACTCCGGATCTTATGGTTAACACGGGTATTACGGCACAAGAATCATCGGCGACATTTGTTGTTTAATCCTAGATGGATATAAACCCTTGCAATGGAACCTCCACCATATCAACACAATCCATGGTTCCATTGCCCACCACATAGTCATATTCATAGTTATGAAAGTAGTGGTTTTGATTTTTATGCGATAGTGATAACCATAATACTTTGCAAGTAATTTGATAGAAATACTCAAATGACATGAGCAAGTGATGAACTTGCCTTTCTTGGTCGCAAGATTATGCGAGACAAGGTCTTCGATGCGTAATAACTCCAAATTCTGAAATAGCATCATCGTCCGGTAAGGACGATGTTTAAAAGATTGGCAAGGATGCAATAATGCATAAGAATGAGATGCAATCGCTCTAAGCGTGACCTAACCCCGATGATTTAGGATCAGTGAGTTGTAATGATTGGTTTAGGGTGTGTTGCACTTTTAGAGTGATTCACATACAAGGTTCTTATTCAGGTGTGATTACTTGGTATTATAAACAGGTAGATAATAAGGCACAGTAATTAATTGAGCACACAAAGAATGATAATTGGCATAATGTTAACAAGTAAAGAACAGTCGTTAGTTTTAACACTATATGGCATGGTTAATGATTAATTATTATATACTTTAAAAGAATAACTTTTGAAGAACATGTTCTTAATAAAGAATAAGTATGATAATTAGGTTGGTGGGTTCTATGGTTAACTATGGTTTCAATTGGCTCGGAGTAGATATTAGATGGATCCTAACAAGGTTGGATTCATCAATACCAAGGGCTTATAAGGTTGAGTTAAGCCTAGGCATCTTGAGCAATTTATTATAAATAGTTGCTATCAAGGTTGGTATACCATGCTGGTGATAGCTGGTTGTTGGCTATAGGTCCTATTAGGCAGGATTGATGATGATTCTTTATTTTCTTCAAAAGAATAACTTTTGAAGAACATACTTCTTAAATAATAAGAAGCACATCAATTAGGATTGAGATTGTCTAGGGTTTGCTATTTGATCCACTAAGTAAGGAATGCTTGACTCCTAAATAGAATGGTTGATAAGTGTCCAACACTAGTAGGGTTTAGTGGAGTAGGGTATGTAAGGTAATCATTAATCATGGTTACTATGAGGGTTCATCACAATGGTGTGATGCTAAATAAGGACGACGGCTTTGGTAATAGGATCTAGGGTTTACATGTGGTTGACCCTAATTGATCAATTAGGTCTGATGAGGATGAACACATGGGATACCCATATATTAGTGATAGGTCTTCTACATTTTATGTGGCCAAGTCAAGTATTTATTTGCGAGTATGGTTCTATGATTTGAAAGTAGGTACCATGATCACATGTTCTAACCTAGGGTTTTAGGTTAGAAGCAAATTAGGGTTCACATGTAATAATGGAGCTAGGGTTTCTAATTGAATTAGGGTTTTGGGTTTCACATGAAATGATAGGGTTGTAATATCATTCCATATGGAATTAGGGTTTGCTATCTACCATATAGTTCTATGATTAACAACTTCATTTTAAAGTTGAAGTTATTAGTAACTTGGAAATAAAAATAATATTGAATTTGGTATTTTATTATTTTTAAATAATTAATAATTAAGGTAATTATTATTTAGGGTTTTAAATCCTCCTAATAAGGATTTAATAAGTTAATAGTAAAGGAAAATTAATTTTATTGTTTTCCTTATTTACTTAGTGGTTTTTATTTATTTTATGAAATTTTTACTAATTATTGAACTTTAATTGAATTTAGAATACAAGAAAATGTTTAAATAACAAGTATTAAACAATTAAATTTTTATTAAAAATAAAATTTTCATTTTATATTTTTATTGGATAGAGTTTATTTTTATGAACATTTTAATACCTCATTTGTATTTTTCTGAGTAAATATGAATTTTCTAGATAATTGTAAAGTTTCAGATATTTTCTGGTATTTTAAATAAATGGGAAATGCTAACTGTACCGAACCAGACTTAACTGCACCCACTGACTAGTGGGACCTATGCTACGTGGACTGCCACGCAAGCAGCGACCGGTCAAAATTGACCAGGGCATTTGACCCACCGGCGGTTAAACGCCGGCGTGTCTGCGTGCGGCGGCGCCGTCGATTTTTGGCTCCCCTGGACGCGCGGCTAGCACTAATCGACTTCCCCCGATGTGGTGAGTGCGATGGTGGTGGTGGTTTTCGCAGGGGATCACCGGAATGTCGCCGGCGATCACCATCTGCGGCGGCGGGCTCCGGCCAACTCAAAAAATTGAGCTACGAGATGCATACAGATGCAATAGTTTGCTCAGAAGGTGCGCAAGACTACTAGGATGCTAACCAGATGCTCGTCGAGGTCGTAGTTGGTCGGAGATGATGGTACGGTCGAGGTTTCCGGCGAACTGCTGCGGATGAAATCGACGGAATTCGCCGAGCTGAGCTCACCCCGGGCCAATTCCTATCGTGGGCGTAACTTGTCGATGACGGCGGTCACGATGGTAAGCTTCGCTTGGCTCGGGAAGGCCTCTCTCACCGGCGGTAATGGAGACTGGGGCGGCCAGGGTTTCGGTTTGGAGCGGAGTTGGAGCAGAGGGGAAAATCTGCAGCTGATGTTCGTCGTGGGGTTTTTATACCGCGCCAATTCATGCCTCGTCATGAATTCGGAGCAAGGGGAGGTCGACAGCACGAAGGGAAAGAGGAGCACGGCGTCGCCGTGGCCTCCAGTGCTCGGAGGGGATGAGGACGAGTTCCTCCCATTTTTTTAACGAAAGGGTATTCAGGCTGCTCATGGGCTGGTGCTTGGGCCGCGTTGGTGGGCTTGTGCTGGGCTGCCGAGGTGGGCTGTGGCGGCCAGGTGAGTCTCTTCTCCCTTTTCTTTTCTGTTTTTATTTTCTGTTTTTCAATTTCATTTATTGAATTCACATTTTGAATTCAATTTGGTTTCCAGATATTTCAATTATGTTGTTTAAATCAAGATTTAGTTTCCTAACTACTATTTCCTCTATTCTATTTGGGACAATTCATTTTAGATGAGATTCAATTACATATTTATGAATTTATTCAAAATAACAATTAATCATGAATTTTATATGTTCCCTTTAATTCTCTTTTTACTATGCAATCAATTCGGTTTAGAATTATGAGAGTGGGTACTTTCATCTCAAAGTTTTTCAGAGATTGTTATTATGTCTTGGTTTCCATTTGAGGAATTAATCACTGGCATATTATTTCATGTGGGCAACATTTTTCTTTAAAGGTTTTGTAGGTTTGATGACAATCCATATTAAAACTAACATTAGTATTATGGTCTCTTAATCCTTTGAAATACCTAGAGTAATTATTACTCTCCTCAAGGTTGGGTCTTAACTATATAGGTAAGTGGTTGATAATCACACTTATGGTCTTATTTATAGGACTTAGCTTTGGGTGGCTCTTTGTTTTATAATTCAAGCATAGGATTTGATTAATGAACCACTAGGGTTCAAATGCTAATTACCTAATGACACATTGGTTGAATCTCAATTATGTCCTGGGTTTATATTATGATTGCCATAGTGATGTATAAACTAGGGTTGAGATATAGTTCTAGTTTATGGAATTGGGTTGACATCATATTGTATTTGCTAGGGTTTAATCTCCCCTAACCAAAATAATATGGTTACTTGCTTCATATCTTATGTGCTTCTTTAATCACTAAGGATTTGAGAATTGGTTTTATCTTCTACCAATTATCTTCTATTATTATCACCAATTTATCATTAAAGTAACTACACTGGTTATAGTTCTTTTTATAGTTAACTTTGGTCATATAGATTAATGGTTCCTCACTATATAAGGTATAGAGTTTGACTCTAAGGTGTGCTTAGGTTCTTTAATCTATGGAATGTTGATGTGTTCGGATTCTACTTATGATCACCAAGTGATTCAGAAGTTAAGGTTGGGATATAAGTCTAGGATTGCTTACTAGTTACCTCCCTATAATTTCATGTGGTGAATGATATCTACTTATCCTATTAGGGTTTAACTTATCCTCACATCTCTCCAAAGCATGATCATATATTATATTTGATCATCTTGTTCTAAATATCTTAACCTCAGGTTCTAGGGTTTATGATCATTACACAATTTATAATGATCAAGGTTGGACTTCCTAAAGTATCTCTGATGAATTTGGTTTCTCACTCCCAAGATTAAGTGTTGTCTTGATCAACTAAATATAGACTTTCTTTCATAGTTTCTTGAATAGACATAATTATGGTTGTCTCAATAATTTATATCCCAGGAGATTGCCTGAGATAATTACTTAGGGTTTTACTCAAGGAATGATGGTTCAACCATTTGGATATTTGAATAAATCTCTCCCTTGAATCCATGTGTTTTCTCAACTAACTTGAGTGTAACACCAGATCTTGAGCTCTCTTATTTAGGAATGGATTATTCTAGAGTTTATGGTTTGTTCACAAGATCTCATTAGATAATAAAGGGTTAAGTCTCAACCTAGATGCTTAGTTGGATTAGTTGCTACTTTACTTCATCATTTCATAGATATGATCTTACTCCATTTGGCATTGGCTATTTCACCACTCCCAAATGATATGGTTTAACTCCTAATGCTTTAGTTCAATGGTTGTCACTTATTCTTAAATAGGTAAAGCTATGATTTGTGATCTCTCTCATTTGGAAAGGTCTTTAATACTAACCTATGGTTAGGCTCCATAGAGAATGATGTGGTCACCACTATCTATGGTTAACATAGGTGGATCCTCTCTCTAGGAAATATCTTGAATAAGTTCCTAGGGTTCCTCTTAAAGATGATGATTTGAATACTTGGATGTATATCCAAGGTTTAGCTAAGGTTGGTTATTGCTTCTTTAATAATTAACAGAACTCTCACCTCTCTAGGTTTGATGCTTAATAATTTGGAATAGAGAAGAACATATACTTCTAGAGTTGATCTCCTTGTCTTGTTTCCAAGATTGAAATAGAATGAATACCATGAAGTTTATGGTAGGATCATGGATTAGTTTAAGTCATGGAAAAGATAAGTGAAGAATGTTTTCTCCATTTTATTGTTACTTGGTTTGCAATTGAATTGGTGTTCATATGTTATGACAAGGATTACCTTATTATGATCTGTTATGAGATCAAGCAATTGATCATTGATTCCAGTGTTGTTGTGTTGATTTTAATTCCATTTGATCTAACCCCTTAGATCAAATCATCTCTACCCAAAACAATGTTTTAACAAAGTCACATTGAGATTTATAACACTTGACTTGATGAGCTACTTCAATTCCACCAAGGTCAAGTGAAACTTCAGTTACTGTGACTGTTTTACTTTAAAGCGCGAAAATTCCCCAGATTTTCTATGCATGAATGCAATGCACACATCTATTTCCTATATTTTCTAACCCCATTACCTGGGATATTACAGTCTCTACCCCTTAAACTAAACTTCGTCCTCGAAGTTTGAACTCTCTCACGTTTAAGAAGTATGGGTCTGACTTGTGCAGACTACGACTTTTCTCGAACTCCGTGGTGATCTCACTGGATATGATTGAATATATCCCTTGTCCAGATTCTTCCGGGAATCCCTTAGGGTTTGTCTCTGAACCATGGTTCTTTACTTCAATTCCATGATTTCTTTCAATATCAGTCTTGTTTCCTTTCCCATTGAAGATTCAATGATTGAGACTTCTTCTGATGCTGCTAGTCTTAACTAAAGACTAGTTTGATAACATACTCCTAATTGGTAAATAGGTCTTTGTTTTCCCTTACTACAAAAACTGCCATAATGGTACTAAGTAAGGTACTAAACATGGAAATGATCATGATGGTTTATTCCTCTAAGACTGGATTAGACTCATTTAGTCCATCCAATCATGGTTTATAGTTGATACCTATAACTATTTTGTGTTCTTTAGGTTCCATGAAAGGAATCATTCTATTAGTCCTTGATATTAGTATGTTCAATCTTCTTCATCCTTTGACCATCTTGGGCTTTATTGGTCTACGGTATTTCCTTCGTCCAACTTCATTATACTAAGCTTACTTGAGCTTCTGTACTTCTGAGTAAATTTTACTCACTTTCTCAAGTTATAGTCCACTTCTTACTTCCTCGAGGTATAAATCTCGGCTTCTGGTCTGACATCCTTCTGAAAGTAATGTCCAAAAAATCTTATGAAAATAAGATAGACTTCCTCTCAGTTCAGACCTTCATCAACTATCTTGCTCAAAAGATTGAGTTATCGTACATCCATCCCAATCTTTACTCTACCCCTTAGAGTTTTCTTATGGTCTTCAAATCCTTTTCTTCCAACCGTTGGGCTGATGGTTAGAATATTGGTCTGGTCTAGTTTATGGTTTGTACTCTTCTAAGGTCTCATGAAGAATGTTGTGGTAAATCCACTCAATTTGTGGACATCCAATGTGAATCCTTCGACTAAATGATTTTTAGGTCATTGTTATTTGGCTAACAAAATTTTATTTGTTCACAACTTCTTGATACAAATAATCCAATGGTGGACTACTTGATACCAATTGTGGCTATTTGTTATCTAAAAATGGATTCTATTATAGGTTTTGATCAACTGGACGAGGCATCTTCTACTTTATCTCGCAGTATTGATACTATACCAATTATGGTTTTCTGATATCAACTATGATCTTCTTATATCTGCTAAGGGTTCATAGGTTATCTTCCTTCCTTCAGGGTTTATTTTGCAAGAAAACCACTAGCTGACACTATGATTATAGTATCCTAAGTGATTTCCCATGCATTCCCTCTTCTATGATGACTATGGTTCTGCTTGAGCTTCACCATAATCACAAAATTTCTCACTTTCATGCTTCTTCCATACTAAAGTACTCCTCTGTTGAGGCAAAGCATGAGTTTTGATTGGTACTTCCTTCTGAATATTGTGGTTGCTTCCCACAACTTTGTTTCCTTTACCTGATGAACCTTCATCTTGTCTTCAGAATCTTCAGAATTCGTCACTTCCTCACACGAATACCATTACCCTCTAGATCTATAGCATCAAGTAAAGACTTGATATTGCAACATGCATTTGCATATCAATGTCAAACTTCATGTATGGATCTAGTCAAACAATGAAAATCCAATAAAATCCAAGAAGATTCAGCTTTGTGCTTATAATACACATCATCATAAGCCTGAATATACTAGTTGAGTAAGACATCTCTAAACATCAGGCTCTGATGTGTAGTATCTAACACCACATAAGATAGGTTTATATTGTGATACTTAGCATGAATAGGTGGATTACTACTATTTGTCTCAACCTTTACCTTAATTGCACATTTGCAATGAGATAATCTTGAAACAAAGTGGTCTAGGATAGTTAAGGTTAACCTAATTTTCTCTGGAAGTACTACTTAACTTCCATTTTGTTGAGGACTATCTCACATGATATATATGTCTAGGTTCTGACATTGCTACTCTAAACACATAACTATGGAAATATAGCTCCTATACTTCCAAGTGTTTATATTTTCATAAGACTATGATCATGATGTGCTTGGCACACTTCCCATATTTTTGGAACACAGTTCTTGCACTATTGTCTGGCATCTTATTGTTCTCCTCCTAAATGTCTATGATGTTCTATTCCATCACATAATGATTCTCAGGTGAATCATATATGATTAGCTACTCTACTATGTAGGTAGAAATAAAATATTCCTATCATTCTTCCTTATTTCCCATGATTGACTCGTCATGGTCTATACTACCTCATATCACTTGTTTTTATCACTTGCTATCAGTTGTTTCACATGTCTAGATAATTTTTAATTTCTCATTACTTATCTGGGTCTACCTCTTCTATTAGGATATCTTAATTATCTTCATCACTTGATTTACTCCTATTACATCTCTGAATAATTCTTACCTAATCATAACTTGAGTTGGTACACATCTTCCAATAGGATATCTTCCTTATGGTTGTATCCTCTCTTTGGACTACCATGTATTGTATACCAACTGGGGTCTACTCATCTATTGTTTTAAGGACTTAATTGTGTACTACATGTTTGGGATTAGCTGACTAACTTTACTTTATATTGGTAAATTAGGTAAGAAATATTGACTCAAGTGTGTCAGGATTATTCTCAAGTGAATATCCATCTCAAGTCATAAGAAGATTTGGTTTAACTAATACAACTTCCTATAGACACTACCAATCCTATAGGTCTCCTTTAAAGGGTTTTAATCCTAAGGTCAAAGCATTTGCTCGATACCAATCTGTGGTGACCCGGCATACCACCGCATGGTGTAGTATGCAAGTCCGATATAACACCAATGAAACACCGTTCCACTAGTATTATATCGCTCGAGTGGTACAACGAAACATATGCGGGTCCAAGGTATGTCTATAGAATTACAACATCGACTTCGTTACATAAGATCATCACAAGCCTCCTACTTTACAATGAGGTAAAACTGCAAATAAACTCCAGAAGAACGACTCGTAGTCTAGTCTTATCACGAACTATATTTGTAGAGTATTTCACTAACTCCAGAGGCTAAGAATAGACTCTAGCTAAATAGGAGCTAGGTTTCGGAAGCTAGTTCCCTTCTATGGCTAAACTAGGTTTTTCTCCTTGTTGGATGTGGTATCCGACTCCTCCGACTTGGTCCTCGTCTCGTGAAGTAGTTGTTGACTCCTCGGCCTTCGAGTTGCACTGTAGATCCTCCTTCGATGCCTCCATATCTAAGCAGGGGATTTAAGAGTGGGATGAGTACGAGCGTACTCAACAAGTTCATTATAGGAAAGAGGTGTTTAATGCACTAGCTACGGCATTAGACCATAAATTCTAATACCAATGCAGGTTTTCATAATCATTTCTTCAAAAGGTTACTTTTATTCAGAAGAACTATGTCCGTCAGCCTTCACCGGTTTACTAGAACTTCATGGAGCTCCTTTCCGGCCGCGTTCGCAGTTCCATATCCCGAACAGGGAGTGACAGTCACGGTTCTTTACACTCGCAGAGGTGTGTTGCTTTACCCATAAGAGATCTTAACCTTGGTGCCAACCGAGCCGCGAGCTCGTCCACACTTCCTATGGTGTGAGGCCCGGTATAAGGTCTAGCCAATCATGTTCCTCCGCTACCTCGAACACCCACCCGTTGTTGCATGCCCCGACCCTGGGTCCACGCCGGTCCCATTATTCTCATATATTTCAGGGTGGACCCCGACCACGACGACGATCCGGGATCGAACCAAACTCCTTCGCCGGTAGCCGCAACCCATCATAGACCGCAATACCGTGGGGACTTAGGACTCCCCAGCCTCACCATCTTGCTCCTTCGGGCGACAAGTGTACTACGGACAATGCCGTGGGGACTTAGGACTCCCCGGCCTCACCAGCTTGCCCCCTTGGATTACAAGTGTACTACGGTAAAGCGCATCCGTTGATGAACGAGAGGTGGAAACACTTTTGACTACTCCGTCCCACTTCGGATCTTATGGTTAACACGGGTATTACGGCACAAGAATCATCTGGCGACATTTGTTGTTTAATCCTAGATGGATATAAACCCTTGCAATGGAACCTCCACCATATCAACACAATCCATGGTTCCATTGCCCACCACATAGTCATATTCATAGTTATGAAAGTAGTGGTTTTGATTTTTATGCGATAGTGATAACCATAATACTTTGCAAGTAATTTGATAGAAATACTCAAATGACATGAGCAAGTGATGAACTTGCCTTTCTTGGCTGCAAGATTATGCAGACAAGGTCTTCGATGCGTAATAACTCCAAATTCTGAAATAGCATCATCGTCCGTAAGGACGATGTTTAAAAGATTGGCAAGGATGCAATAATGCATAAGAATGAGATGCAATCGCTCTAAGCGTGACCTAACCCCGATGATTTAGGATCGGTGAGTTGTAATGATTGGTTTAGGGTGGGTTGCACTTTTAGAGTGATTCACATACAAGGTTCTTATTCGAGTGTGATTACTTGGTATTATAAACGATGTAGATAATAAGGCACGAGTAATTAATTGAGCACACAAAGAATGATAATTGGCATAATGTTAACAAGTAAAGAACGAGTCGTTAGTTTTAACACTATATGGCATGGTTAATGATTAATTATTATATACTTTAAAAGAATAACTTTTGAAGAACATGTTCTTAATAAAGAATAAGTATGATAATTAGGTTGGTGGGTTCTATGGTTAACTATGGTTTCAATTGGCTCTGGAGTAGATATTAGATGGATCCTAACAAGGTTGGATTCATCAATACCAAGGGCTTATAAGGTTGAGTTAAGCCTAGGCATCTTGAGCAATTTATTATAAATAGTTGCTATCAAGGTTGGTATACCATGCTGGTGATAGCTGGTTGTTGGCTATAGGTCCTATTAGGCAGGATTGATGATGATTCTTTATTTTCTTCAAAAGAATAACTTTTGAAGAACATACTTCTTAAATAATAAGAAGCACATCAATTAGGATTGAGATTGTCTAGGGTTTGCTATTTGATCCACTAATACTACAAGAAAAGTTGCCATGGCCGACGAAGTTGAAGTCGCGCCGTGGTTGCTGGTGTACCATGGCCGACGATTTTGGGTCCCTCCGTGGTGCATGTCAAAACTTTTTTTTCTCGTTTTTGAGGCCACATAGCCCGACGAAAGCGGCCAAAACGTCGCGTATGGTGGCCCGGGACGTGGTGCATCTCGAAATCTCGGGTTCGCCGGCCGAGTCAACGCAAATCCGCACCGCCGAGGGATGTAGGGCCCGGATGGCAGCCTCTCCGGCATTGTTTTTTTTCTCGATCGCGCCATCTCGTTCAACGTTCTCCGATCGAGCCGTTTACGATGCAGGATCATGGGTCCCGCATGTCATCCTCTATGAACCAAAATTCTTTCTATTCTTGGATTTTTTGACCCCCGATTTCTCGGCTACTTCCTTTTTCTTTTGATCCCTTGCCGCCTTGGAAACGTTGAGACCGCTCGTCGCTAAATGGGACCCGCATGTCATCCTCTATGTGCAATCAACTTTCTTTTCTTGGAGTTTTTTTGGCACCTCATATTTGGTCACTTGCCTTTTTTTCGATCCCTCGCCGCCTCTCAAACGGTGATACCGCCGCTGCTAAATGGGACCCGCATGTCATCCTCTATGTACTATAAAACTTTCTTTTCTTGGATTTTTTTTGGCACCTCATATTTGGTCACTTGCCTTTTTCTTTCGATCCCCTGCCGCCTCTCAAACGGTGATACCGCTGCTGCTAAATGGGACCCGCATGTCATCCTCTATGTACTATAAAACTTTCTTTTCTTGGATTTTTTTTTGGCACCTCATATTTGGTCACTTGCCTTTTTCTTTCGATCCCCTGCCGCCTCTCAAACGGTGATACCGCTGCTGCTAAATGGGACCCGCATGTCATCCTCTATGGACTATAAAACTTTCTTTTCTTGAATTATTTTTGGCTCCCGATATTTGGTCACTTGC
Organism: Lolium rigidum; assembly: GCF_022539505.1. Classification (NCBI taxonomy): domain Eukaryota; kingdom Viridiplantae; phylum Streptophyta; class Magnoliopsida; order Poales; family Poaceae; genus Lolium; species Lolium rigidum. The sequence goes on along the minus strand of NC_061510.1, from coordinate 56,417,001 downwards.
CTTTTTCTTTCGATCCCCTGCCGCCTCTCAAACGGTGAGACCGCTGCAGCTAAATGGGACCCGCATGTCATCCTCTATGAGCAATCAACTTTCTTTTCTTGGAGTTTTTTTTGGCACCTTGATACGTCTCCGGCGTATCGATAATTTCTTATGTTCCATGCCACATTATTGATGTTATCTACATGTTTTATGCACACTTTATGTCATATTCGTGCATTTTCTGGAACTAACCTATTAACAAGATGCCGAAGTGCCGGTTCTCGTTTTCCGTTGTTTTTGGTTTCGAAATCCTAGTAACGAAATATTCTCGGAATCGGACGAAATCAACGCCCGGGTTCCTATTTTTCCCGGAACCATCCAGAACACCCGAGAGCCGCCGGAGGGAGCCCCGGGGGCCCCACACCACACCCTGGCGCGGCCAGAGGGGGGGCCACGCCGCCCTATGGTGTGGGCCCCCCAGAAGCCCTCCTGCGCCGCCTCTTCGCCTATATAAAGCCCCTGGATCGAAAACCCTGAGGCGTTGGACGAAAACCACAGAAACCTTCCAGAGCCGCCGCCATCGCGAGGCCAAGATCTGGGGGACAGGAATCTCTGTTCCGGCACGCTGCCGAACGGGAAGTGCCCCCGAAGGCTTCTCCATCGACACCGCTGCCATCTCCACCGCCATCTTCATCACCGCCGCTACTCCCATGAGGAGGGAGTAGTTCTCCATCGAGGCTCGGGGCCGTACCGGTAGCTATGTGGTTAATCTCTCTCCATGTACTTCAATACAATGATCTCATGAGCTGCTTACATGATTGAGATTCATATGAGTTTTGTATCACAATTCATCTATGTGCTACTCTAGTGATGTTATTAAAGTAGCTCTATTCCTCCTGCACGTGTGTAAAGGTGACTAGTGTGTGCACCGTGTGGTTCTTGTCGTAGGCTATGATCATGATCTCTTGTAGATTGCGGAGTTAATTATCATTATGATGGTATTGATGTGATCTATCTGGTTATGTTGATCTATCTTACACTATAAGGTTACTTAAATATGAACAAATTGTGGAGCTTGTTAACTCCGGCATTGAGGGTTCGTGTAATCCTACGCAATGTGTTCATCATCCAACAAAAGTGTAGAGTATGCATCTATCTATTCTGTTATGTGATCAATGTTGAGAGTGTCCACTAGTGAAAGTGTAATCCCTAGGCCTTGTTCCTAAATATCTGCGTTACTACTTGCTTGTTTACTGTTTTACTGCGTTACTACTGCTGCAATACTACCACCATCAACTACACGCCAGCAAGCTATTTTCTGGCATCGTTGCTACTGCTCATACTTATTCATACCACCTGTATTTTACTATCTCTTTGCCGAACTAGTGCACCTATTAGGTGTGTTGGGGACACAAGAGACTTCTTGCTTTGTGGTTGCAGGGTTGCATGAGAGGGATATCTTTGACCTCTTCCTCCCTGAGTTCGATAAACCTTGGGTATCCACTTAAGGGAAAACCTCGCCGCCGTTCTACAAACCTCTGCTCTTGGAGGCCCAACACCGTCTACGGGAAAGGAGGGGGAACGTAGACATCAAGCACTTTTCCGGCGCCGTTGCTCGGGAGGAAAGGTAAAAGGCACTCATACTTCGGTTCCTGGTAAAGTACTTTTCTCGGCGCCATTGTGTTTGTGCTCGAAGCTATTTCCTTTAGATCCCGCAATTGCATCTTTTTGTTTCTTGTTTACACTAGTAAGGCATAATGGACAACATCTGTGAGCTTTTTATTCTATTTCCTGAGTCAAGACATGAATGGTTTAATGCGAAAATTAAAAAACCCATGGAACATATTAGCATGAACACATTGAACACCATTGTTGCTAATGATATGGAAAATTCTAAGCTTGGGGAAGCTGGTTTTCATGATCTTTTTAGTCCACCAAGAATTGAGGAGAAAATTTTCTTTGATGATACTTTGCCTCCTATTTATGATGATTATAATGATAGTAGTCTTTTGGTACCACCTGTTATGGAGGATGAATTTGATTATGATTACAATATGCCTCCTATATTTGATAGCTACTTTGTTGAATTTGCTCCCGCTATTACTAATAAAATTGATTATGCTTATGTTGGGAGTAGTAATAATTTCATGCATGAGACTCATGATAAGAATTCTTTATGTGATAGTTATATTGTTGAGTTTGCTCATGTTGCTACTGAAAGTTATTATGAGAGAGGAAAATATGGTTGTAGAAATTTTCATGTTACTAAAACACCTCTCTATGTGCTGAAATTTTTGAAGCTACACTTGTTTTATCTTCCTATGCTTGTTACTTTGCTCTTCATGAACTTGTTTATTTACAAGATTCCTTTGCATAGGAAGCATGTTAGACTTAAATGTCTTTTGAATTTGCCTCTTGATGCTCTCTTTTGCTTCAAATACTATTTCTTGCGAGTGCATCATCAAAACTCGCCGAGCCCATCTTAATGGCTATAAAGAAAAGAACTTCTTGGGAGATAACCCATGTGTTATTTTGCTACAGTACTTTGTTTTATATTTGTGTCTTGGAAGTTGTTTACTACTGTAGCAACCTCTCCTTATCTTAGTTTTGTGTTTTGTTGTGCCAAGTAAAGTCTTTGATAGTAAAGTAAGTACTAGATTTGGATTACTCGCGCAGTTCCAGCATTTCTTTGCTGTCACGAATCTGGGTCTACCTCCCCGTAGGTAGCTCAGAAAATTAAGCCAATTTACGTGCATGATCCTCAGATATGTACGCAACTTTCATTCAATTTGAGCATTTTCATTTGAGCAAGTCTCGGTGCCATTTTAAAATTCGTCAATACGAACTCGTTCTGTTTTGACAGATTCTGCCTTTTATTTCGCATTGCCTCTTTCGCTATGTTGGATGAATTTCTTTGATCCATTAATGTCAAGTAGCATTATGCAATGTCCAGAAGTGTTAAGAATGATTGTGTCACCTCTGAATATGTCAATTTATATTGTGCACTAACCCTCTAATGAGTTGTTTCGAGTTTGGTGTGGAGGAAGTTTTCAAGGATCAAGAGAGGAGTATGATGCAACATGATCAAGGAGAGTGAAAGCTCTAAGCTTGGGGATGCACCCGGTGGTTCACCCCTGCATATATCAAGAAGACTCAAGCGTCTAAGCTTGGGGATGCCCAAGGCATCCCCTTCTTCATCGACAACATTATCAGAGTTCCTCCCCGAAACTATATTTTTATTCCATCACATCTTATGCACTTTACTTGGAGCGTCTGTATGTTTCTTGTTTTTGTTTTTGTTTGAATAAATGCTTGTGTGGGAGAGAGACACGCTCCGCTGGTTCGTATGAACACATGTGTTCTTAGCTCATAATATTCATGGCGAAGTTTTCTTCTTCGTTAAATTGTTATATGGTTGGATTTGGAAAATGATACATGTAGTAATTGCTATTAATGTCTTGGGTAATGTGATACTTGGCAATTGTTGTGCTCATGTTTAAGCTCTTGCATCATATGCTTTGCACCCATTAATGAAGAAATACATAGAGCATGTTAAAATTTGGTTTGCATATTTGGTCTCTCTAAGGTCTAGATAATTTCTAGTATTGAGTTTGAACAACAAGGAAGACGGTGTAGAGTCTTATAATGTTTTCAATATGACTTTTATGTGAGTTTTGCTGCACCGGTTCATCCTTGTGTTTGTTTGAAATAACTTTGCTAGCCTAAACCTTGTATCGAGAGGGAATACTTCTCATGCATCCAAAATCTTTGAGCCAAACAACACTATGCCATTTGTGTCCACCATACCTACCTACTACATGGTATTTTCCGCCATTCCAAAGTAAATTGCTTGAGTGCTACCTTTAAAATTCCATCATTTACCTTTGCAATATATAGCTCATGGGACAAATAGCTTAAAAACTATTGTGGTATTGAATATGTAATTATGCACTTTATCTCTTATTAAGTTGCTTGTTGTGCGATAACCATGTTCACCGGGGACGCCATCAACTACTCCTTGTTGAATTTCATGTGAGTTGCTATGCATGTTCGTCTTGTCTCGAAGTAAGAGAGATCTACCACCATATGGTTAAGCATGCATATGTTAGAGAAGAACATTGGGCCGCTAACTAAAGCCATGCTCCATGGTGGAAGTTTCAGTTTTGGACAACAATCCTCAAATCTCAAATGAGAAAATTATTAATTGTTGGTATATGCTTATGCATAAAAGAGGAGTCCATTATCTCGTTGTCTATGTTGTCCCGGTATGGATGTCTAAGTTGAAGAATAATCAATAGCGAGAAATCCAATGCGAGCTTTCTCCTTAGACCTTTGTACAGGCGGCATAGAGGTACCCCTTTGTGACACTTGGTAAAAACAATGCATTGTGATGACCCGGTAGTCCAAGCTAATTAGGACAAGGTGCGGGCACTATTAGTACGCTATGCATGAGGCTTGCAACTTGTAAGATATAATTTACATGATACATATGCTTTATTACTACCGTTGACAAAATTGTTTCATGTTTTCAAAATCAAAGCTCTAGCACAAATATAGCAATCGATGCTTTTCCTCTATGGAGGACCATTCTTCTACTTTTCAATGTTGAGTCAGTTCACCTATTTCTCTCCACCTCAAGAAGCAAACACTTATGTGAACTGTGCATTGATTCCTACATACTTGCTTATTGCACTTATTATGTTACTCTATGTTGACAATATCCATGAGATATACATGTTACAAGTTGAAAGCAACCGCTGAAACTTAATCTTCCTTTGTGTTGCTTCAATGCCTTTACTTTGAATTATTGCTTTATGAGTTAACTCTTATGCAAGACTTATTGATGCTTGTCTTGAAGTGCTATTCATGAAAAGTCTTTGCTTTATGATTCAGCTTGTTTACTCATGTCATTACCATTGTTTTGATCGCTGCATTCACTACATATGCTTTACAAATAGTATGATCAAGTTTATGATGGCATGTCACTCCGTAAATTATCCGTGTTATCGTTTTACCCGCTCGGGACGAGCAGAACTAAGCTTGGGGATGCTGATACGTCTCCGGCGTATCGATAATTTCTTATGTTCCATGCCACATTATTGATGTTATCTACATGTTTTATGCACACTTTATGTCATATTCGTGCATTTTCTGGAACTAACCTATTAACAAGATGCCGAAGTGCCGTTCTCGTTTTCTGTTGTTTTTGGTTTCGGAAATCCTAGTAACGAAATATTCTCGGAATCGGACGAAATCAACGCCCGTGTTCCTATTTTTCCCGGAACCATCCGGAACACCCGAGAGCCGCCGCAGGGGAGCCCCGGGGGCCCCACACCACACCCCGGCGCGGCCGAGAGGGGCCGCGCCGCCCTATGGTGTGGGCCCCCGAAGCCCTCCCGCGCCGCCTCTTCGCCTATATAAAGCCCCTGGATCGAAAACCCTGAGGCGTTGGACGAAAACCACAGAAACCTTCCAGAGCCGCCGCCATCGCGAGGCCAAGATCTGGGGGACAGGAATCTCTGTTCCGGCACGCTGCCGGAACGGGGAAGTGCCCCCGGAAGGCTTCTCCATCGACACCGCTGCCATCTCCACCGCCATCTTCATCACCGCTGCTACTCCCATGAGGAGGGAGTAGTTCTCCATCGAGGCTCGGGGCTGTACCGGTAGCTATGTGGTTAATCTCTCTCCATGTACTTCAATACAATGATCTCATGCGCTGCTTACATGATTGAGATTCATATGAGTTTTGTATCACAATTCATCTATGTGCTACTCTAGTGATGTTATTAAAGTAGTTCTATTCCTCCTGCACGTGTGTAAAGGTGACTAGTGTGTGCACCGTGTGGTTCTTGTCGTAGGCTATGATCATGATCTCTTGTAGATTGTGGAGTTAATTATCATTATGATGGTATTGATGTGATCTATCTGGTTATGTTGATCTATCTTACACTATAAGGTTACTTAAATATGAACAAATTGTGGAGCTTGTTAACTCCGGCATTGAGGGTTCGTGTAATCCTACGCAATGTGTTCATCATCCAACAAAAGTGTAGAGTATGCATCTATCTATTCCGTTATGTGATCAATGTTGAGAGTGTCCACTAGTGAAAGTGTAATCCCTAGGCCTTGTTCCTAAATACTCGCGTTACTACCGCTTGTTTACTCGTTTTACCGCGTTACTACTCGCTGCAATACTACCACCATCAACTACACGCCAGCAAGCTATTTTCTCGGCATCGTTGCTACCGCTCATACTTATTCATACCACCTGTATTTTACTATCTCTTCGCCGAACTAGTGCACCTATTAGGTGTGTTGGGGACACAAGAGACTTCTTGCTTTGTGGTTGCAGTGGTTGCATGAGAGGGATATCTTTGACCTCTTCCTCCCCGAGTTCGATAAACCTTGGGTATCCACTTAAGGGAAAACCTGCCGCTGTTCTACAAACCTCTGCTCTTGGAGGCCCAACACTGTCTACGTGAAAGGAGGGGAACGTAGACATCAC
>NC_061510.1:56244965-56410417 GCF_022539505.1 Lolium rigidum | reverse complement strand
CTACCATCTACCACGCGGCTTCGGCTCGACAGACGCTCGTTAATCGGCGGCCAACGGGCGTCCCGCCACGTGTCGGGCCACGACGTCGGCCAGCCTCAATCGGCTCCTCGAAACACTTGGGCACCCGTCCCATTTTCCCCCGTGGCATGGCGTGGCCGCCTGCCGACGGGACCGACAAAATCGTCGTAGGACTTTGCCCGACGCAGTTTCCACAACAGAACCCATATCGTCGGGTTAGGCCCATAGGCGACGAAAAATACCCCTTAGCGGACGATTTTGAGACGTTGTCTATCAGAACTTTTCTTGTAGTGTAAGTAAGGAATGCTTGACTCCTAAATAGAATGGTTGATAAGTGTCCAACACTAGTAGGGTTTAGTGGAGTAGGGTATGTAAGGTAATCATCAATCATGGTTACTATGAGGATTCATCACAATGGTGTGATGCTAAATAAGGACGATGGCTTTGGTAATAGGATCTAGGGTTTACATGTGGTTGACCCTAATTGATCAATTAGGTCTGATGAGGATGAACACATGGGATACCCATATATTAGTGATAGGTCTTCTACATTTTATGTGGCCAAGTCAAGTATTTATTTGCTAGTATGGTTCTATGATTTGAAAGTAGGTACCATGATCACATGTTCTAACCTAGGGTTTTAGGTTAGAAGCAAATTAGGGTTCACATGTAATAATGGAGCTAGGGTTTCTAATTGAATTAGGGTTTTGGGTTTCACATGAAATGATAGGGTTGTAATATCATTCCATATGGAATTAGGGTTTGCTATCTACCATATAGTTCTATGATTAACAACTTCATTTTAAAGTTGAAGTTATTAGTAACTTGGAAATAAAAATAATATTGAATTTGGTATTTTATTATTTTTAAATAATTAATAATTAAGGTAATTATTATTTAGGGTTTTAAATCCTCCTAATAAGGATTTAATAAGTTAATAGTAAAGGAAAATTAATTTTATTGTTTTCCTTATTTACTTACTGGTTTTTATTTATTTTATGAAATTTTTACTAATTATTGAACTTTAATTGAATTTAGAATACAAGAAAATGTTTAAATAACAAGTATTAAACAATTAAATTTTTATTAAAAATAAAAATTTCATTTTATATTTTTATTGGATAGAGTTTATTTTTATGAACATTTTAATACCTCATTTGTATTTTTCTGAGTAAATATGAATTTTCTAGATAATTGTAAAGTTTCAGATATTTTCTGGTATTTTAAATAAATGGGAAATGCTAACTGTACCGAACCAGACTTAACTGCACCCACTGACTAGTGGGACCTATGCTACGTGGACTGCCACGCAAGCAGCGACCGGTCAAAATTGACCAGGGCGTTTGACCCACCGGCGGTTAAACGCCGGCGTGTCTGCGTGCGGCGGCGCCGTCGATTTTTGGCTCCCCTGGACGCGCGGCTAGCACTAATCGACTTCCCCCGACGTGGTGAGTGCGATGGTGGTGGTGGTTTTCGCAGGGGATCACCGGAATGTCGCCGGCGATCACCATCTGCGGCGGCGGGCTCCGGCCAACTCAAAAAATTGAGCTACGGGATGCATACAGATGCAATAGTTTGCTCAGAAGGTGCGCAAGACTACTAGGATGCTAACCAGATGCTCGTCGAGGTCGTAGTTGGTCGGAGATGATGGCACGGTCGAGGTTTCCGGCGAACTGCTGCGGATGAAATCGACGGAATTCGCCGAGCTGAGCTCACCCCGGGCCAATTCCTCTCGTGGGCGTAACTTGTCGATGACGGCGGTCACGATGGTAAGCTTCGCTTGGCTCGGGAAGGCCTCTCTCACCGGCGGTAATGGAGACTGGGGCGGCCAGGGTTTCGGTTTGGAGCGGAGTTGGAGCAGAGGGGAAAATCTGCAGCTGATGTTCATCGTGGGGTTTTTATACCGCGCCAATTCGTGCCTCGTCATGAATTCGGAGCAAGGGGAGGTCGACAGCACGAAGGGAAAGAGGAGCACGGCGTCGCCGTGGCCTCCAGTGCTCGGAGGGGATGAGGACGAGTTCCTCCCATTTTTTTAACGAAAGGGTATTCAGGCTGCTCATGGGCTGGTGCTTGGGCCGCGTTGGTGGGCTTGTGCTGGGCTGCCGAGGTGGGCTGTGGCGGCCAGGTGAGTCTCTTCTCCCTTTTCTTTTCTGTTTTTATTTTCTGTTTTTCAATTTCATTTATTGAATTCACATTTTGAATTCAATTTGGTTTCCAGATATTTCAATTATGTTGTTTAAATCAAGATTTAGTTTCCTAACTACTATTTCCTCTATTCTATTTGGGACAATTCATTTTAGATGAGATTCTATTACATATTTATGAATTTATTCAAAATAACAATTAATCATGAATTTTATATGTTCCCTTTAATTCTCTTTTTACTATGCAATCAATTCGGTTTAGAATTATGAGAGTGGGTACTTTCATCTCAAAGTTTTTCGAGAGATTGTTATTATGTCTTGGTTTCCATTTGAGGAATTAATCACCGGCATATTATTTCATGTGGGCAACATTTTTCTTTAAAGGTTTTGTAGGTTTGATGACAATCCATATTAAAACTAACATTAGTATTATGGTCTCTTAATCCTTTGAAATACCTAGAGTAATTATTACTCTCCTCAAGGTTGGGTCTTAACTATATAGGTAAGTGGTTGATAATCACACTTATGGTCTTATTTATAGGACTTAGCATTGGGTGGCTCTTTGTTTTATAATTGAAGCATAGGATTTGATTAATGAACCACTAGGGTTCAAATGCTAATTACCTAATGACACATTGGTTGAATCTCAATTATGTCCTGGGTTTATATTATGATTGCCATAGTGATGTATAAACTAGGGTTGAGATATAATTCTAGTTTATGGAATTGGGTTGACATCATATTGTATTTGCTAGGGTTTAATCTCCCCTAACCAAAATAATATGGTTACTTGCTTCATATCTTATGTGCTTCTTTAATCACTAAGGATTTGAGAATTGGTTTTATCTTCTACCAATTATCTTCTATTATTATCACCAATTTATCATTAAAGTAACTACACTGGTTATAGTTCTTTTTATAGTTAACTTTGGTCATATAGATTAATGGTTCCTCACTATATAAGGTATAGAGTTTGACTCTAAGGTTTGCTTAGGTTCTTTAATCTATGGAATGTTGATGTGTTCGGATTCTACTTATGATCACCAAGTGATTCAGAAGTTAAGGTTGGGATATAAGTCTAGGATTGCTTACTAGTTACCTCCCTATAATTTCATGTGGTGAATGATATCTACTTATCCTATTAGGGTTTAACTTATCCTCACATCTCTCCAAAGCATGATCATATATTATATTTGATCATCTTGTTCTAAATATCTTAACCTCAGGTTCTCTAGGGTTTATGATCATTACACAATTTATAATGATCAAGGTTGGACTTCCTAAAGTATCTCTGATGAATTTGGTTTCTCACTCCCAAGATTAAGTGTTGTCTTGATCAACTAAATATAGACTTTCTTTCATAGTTTCTTGAATAGACATAATTATGGTTGTTGATACGTCTCCGATGTATCGATAATTTCTTGTGTTCCATGCCACATTATTGATAATATCTACATGTTTTATGCACACTTTATGTCATATTCGTGCATTTTCTCGGAACTAACCTATTAACAAGATGCCGAAGAGCCGATTGTCGTTTTCTGCTGTTTTTGGTTTCGTAAATCCTAGTAACGAAATATTCTCGGAGTTGGACGAAATCAACGCCCGTGGTCCTATTTTGCCACGAAGCTTCCAGAAGACCGAAGAGGAGACGAAGTGGGGCCACGAGGTGGCCAAACCATAGGGCGGCGCGGCCCAGTGCCCCGGCCGCGCCGACCTATGGTGTGGGCCCTCGTGACGCCCCTTGACCTGCCCTTCCGCCTACAAATAGCCTCCGTCGCGAAACCCCCAGCACCGAGAGCCACGATACGGAAAACCTTCCGCAGACGCCGCCGCCGCCAATCCCATCTCGGGGATTCAGAGATCGCCCCGGCACCCTCGCCGGAGAGGGGAATCATCTCCCGGAGGACTCTACGCCGCCATGGTCGCCTCCGGAGTGATGTGTGAGTAGTCTACCCCCGGACTATGGGTCCATAGCAGTAGCTAGATGGTTGTCTTCTCCCCATTGTGCTTAATTGTCGGGTCTTGTGAGCTGCCTAACATGATCAAGATCATCTATCCGTAATTCTATATGTTGCGTTTGTTGGGATCCGATGAATAGAGAATACTATGTTATGTTGATTATCAATTCATGTCTATGTGTTGTTTATGATCTTGCATGCTCTCCGTTACTAGTAGATGCTCTGGCCAAGTAGATGCTTGTAACTCCAAGAGGGAGTATTTATGCTCGATAGTGGGTTCATGTCTCCGTGAATCTGGGGAAGTGACAAAACCTCTAAGATTATGGATGTGCTTGTTGCCACTAGGGATAAAACATTGGTGCTATGTTCGAGGATGTAGTTACTCGATTACATTACGCGCAATACTTAATGCAATTGTCTCGTTGTTAGCAACTTAATACCGGAGGGGTTCGGATGATAACCTCGAAGGTGGACTTTTTAGGCATAGATGCATGTCGGATAGCGGTCTATGTACTTTGTCGTAATGCCCAATTAAATCTCACTATACTTATCATGACATGTATGTGCATTGTTATGCCCTCTCTATTTGTCAATTGCCCAACCGTAATTTGTTCACCCAACATGCCGTTTATCTTATGGGAGAGACACCTCTAGTGAACTCGTGGACCCCGGTCCAATTCTCTATACTGAAATACAATCTACTGCAATACTGTTCTACTGTTTTCTGCAAACAATCATCTTCCACAAAATACGGTTAATCCTTTGTTACAGCAAGCCGGTGAGATTGACAACTCACTGTTTCGTTGGGGCAAAGTACTTTGGTTGTGTTGTGCAGGTTCCACGTTGGCGCCGGAATCTCTGGTGTTGCGCCGCACTACATCCCGCCGCCATCAACCTTCAACGTGCTTCTTGACTCCTACCGGTTCGATTAAACCTTGGTTTCTTATCGAGGAAACTTGCTGCTGTGCGCATCACACCTTCCTCTTGGGGTTCCCAACGGACGTGTCAACTACACGCATCAAGCAAATTTCTGGCGCCGTTGCCGGGGATTTCAAGACACGCTGCAAGGGGAGTCTCCACTTCCCAATCTCTTTACTTTGTTTTTGTCTTGCTTAGTTTTATTTACTACTTTGTTTGCTGCACTAAATCAAAATACAAAAAAATTAGTTGCTAGTTTTACTTTATTTGCTATCTTGTTTACTATATCAAAAACACAAAAAAAATTAGTTACTCGCATTTACTTTATCTAGTTTGCTTTATTTACTACTGCTAAAATGGGTACTCCTGAAAATACTAAGTTGTGTGACTTCACAACCACAAATAATAATGATTTCTTATGCACAACTATTGCTCCACCTGCTACTACAGCAGAATTCTTTGAAATTAAACTCGCTTTCATCGAATCTTGTTATGCGAGAGCAATTTTCCGGTGTTAGTTCTGATGATGCCGCTGCCCATCTCAATAATTTTGTTGAATTGTGTGAAATGCAAAAATATAAAGATGTAGATGGTGACATTATAAAATTAAAATTGTTCCCTTTCTCATTAAGAGGAAGAGCTAAAGATTGGTTGCTATCTCTCGCCTAAGAATAGTACTGATTCATGGACTAAATGCAAGGATGCTTTTATTGGTAGATATTATCCCCCTGCTAAAATTATATCTTTGAGGAGTAGCATAATGAATTTTAAACAATTAGATACTGAACATGTTGCACAAGCATGGGAAAGAATGAAATCTTTGGTTAAAAATTGCCCAACCCATGGATCGACTACTTGGATGATCATCCAAACCTTTTATGCATGATCGAATTTTTCTTCGCGGAACCTATTGGATTCAGCTGCTGGAGGTACCTTTATGTCCATCACTCTTGGTGAAGCAACAAAGCTTCTTGATAATATGATGATCAACTACTCTGAATGGCACACGGAAAGAGCTCCACTAGGTAAGAAGGTAAATTCTGTCGAAGAAACCTCTTCCTTGAGTGATAAGATTGATGCTATTATGTCTATGCTTGTGAATGATAGGACTAATGTTGATCCTAATAATGTTCCGTTAGCTTCATTGGTTTCCCAAGAAGAACATGTTGATGTAAACTTCATTAAAAATAATAATTTCAACAACAATGCTTATCGGAACAATTCTAGTAATAACTATAGGCCATATCCTTATAATAATGGTAACGGTTATGCTAATTCTTATGGGAATTCTTACAATAATAATAGGAACACACCCCTGGACTTGAAGCTATGCTTAAAGAATTTATCGATACACAAACCGCTTTTAACAAATCTGTTGAAGAAAAGCTTGGGAAAATTGATATACTTGCTTTTAAAGTCGATAGTCTTGTCAGCTGATGTTGATCTTTTGAAATCGAAAGTTATGCCTAATAGGGATATTGAAAATAAAATTGTTACTACAGCAAATTCCATCCAAGTTAGAATTAATGAGAATATAAGATTGATGGCTGAATTGCGTGCTAGGTGGGATAGAGAAGAAAATGAAAAACTAGCTAAAGAGAAAAATGTAGCTAAAGTTTGGACTATTACCACCACAAGTAATGTTGATTCTTCACATGTTGCTGCACCTCCTACTATTAATCGTAAAATAATTGGTGTTGGCAATGTTTCTACTCCTAGTGCAAAGCGTACAAAACTGCCTGAAATTGCTAAAACTCGCTGAAATTGCTTGTGATAAAACTCGCTGAAATTTTTTCCAACCTTGGGGATGATGATCCCATTGCTGTAGCTCATAATGATTTAGATTTTGATGATTGCCACATCTCTGAAGTTATTAAGTTCTTACAAAAACTTGCTAAGAGTCCCAATGCTAGCGCTCGTAAACTTGGCTTTCACAAAACATATTACAAATGCTCTCATAAAAGCTAGAGAAGAGAAACTAAAACTTGAAACTTCTATTCCTAGAAAGCTAGAGGATGGTTGGGAACCCATCATTAAAATGAGGGTCAATGATTTTGATTGTAATGCTTTATGTGATCTTGGTGCAAGTATTTCTGTTATGCCTAAAAAAGTCTATGATATGCTTGACTTGCCACCATTGAAAAATTGTTATTTGGATGTTAATCTCACTGATAATGCTAAAAAGAAACCTTTGGGGAGGGTTGATAATGTTCATATTATGGTTAACAATAACCTTGTCCCTGTTGATTTTGTTGTCTTGGATATTGAATGCAATGCATCTTGCCCCATTATATTGGGAAGACCTTTTCTTCGAACTGTTGGTGCTATCATTGATATGAAGGAAGGTAATATTAAATATCAATTTCCTCTCAAGAAAGGTATGGAACACTTCCCTAGAAAGAGAATGAAGTTACCTTTTGATTCTATTATTAGAACAAATTATGATGTTGACACTTCGTCTCTTGATAATACTTGATACACACTTTCTGCGCCTAGCTGAAAGCCGTTAAAGAAAAGCGCTTATGGGAGACAACCCATGTTTTTTTACTACAGTACTTTGTTTTTATTTTGTGTCTTGGAAGTTTTTTACTACTGTAGCAACCTCTCCTTATCTTAGTTTAGTGTTTTGTTGTGCCAAGTAAAGTCGTTGATAGTAAAGTTCATACTAGATTTGGATTACTGCGCAGAAATAGATTTCTTTGCTGTCACGAATCTGGGCTGTTTTCTCTGTAGGTAACTCAGAAAATTATGCCAATTTACGTGAGTGATCCTCAGATATGTACGCAACTTTCATTCAATTTGAGCATTTTCATTTGAGCAAGTCTGGTGCCTCGATAAAATTCGTCAATACGAACTGTTCTGTTTTGACAGATTCTGCCTTTTATTTCGCATTGCCTCGTTTTGTTATGTTCGATGGATATTTTGATTCCATTGACTTTCAGTAGCTTTGTGCAATGTCCAGAAGTGTTAAGAATGATTATGTCACCTCTGAACATGTATATTTTGATTGTGCACTAACCCTCTAATGAGTTGTTCTAAGTTTGGTGTGGAGGAAGTTTTCAAGGATCAAGAGAGGAGTATGATGCAATATGATCAAGGAGAGTGAAAGCTCTAAGCTTGGGGATGCCCCGGTGGTTCACCCCTGCATATTCTAAGAAGACTCAAGCGTCTAAGCTTGGGGATTCCCAAGGCATCCCCTTCTTCATCGACAACAATATCAGGTTCCTCCCCTAAAACTATATTTTTATTCCATCACATCTTATGTGCTTTGCTTGGAGCGTCGGTTTGTTTTTGTTTTTGTTTTGTTTGAATAAAATGGATCCTAGCATTCATTGTGTGGGAGAGAGACACGCTCTGCTGTTGCATATGGATAAGTATGTCCTTAGTCTTTACTCATAGTATTCATGGCGAAGTTTCTTCTTTGTTAAATTGTTATATGGTTGGAATTGGAAAATGATACATGTAGTAAATTGCTAAAATGTCTTGGATAATGTGATACTTGGCAATTGTTGTGCTCATGTTTAAGCTCTTGCATCATATGCTTTGCACCCATTAATGAAGAAATACATAGAGCATGCTAAAATTTGGTTTGCATATTTGGTCTCTCTAAAGTCTAGATAATTTCTAGTATTGAGTTTGAACAACAAGGAAGACGGTTTAGAGTCTTATAATGTTTTCAATATGTCTTTTATGTGAGTTTTGCTGCACCGGTTCATCCTTGTGTTTGTTTCAAATAACCTTGCTAGCCTAAACCTTGTATCGAGAGGGAATACCTCTCATGCATCCAAAATACTTGAGCCAACCACTATGCCATTTGTGTCCACCATACCTACCTACTACATGGTATTTCTCCGCCATTCCAAAGTAAATTGCTTGAGTGCTACCTTTAAAATTCCATCATTCACCTTTGCAATATATAGCTCATGGGACAAATAGCTTAAAAACTATTGTGGTATTGAATATGTACTTATGCACTTTATCTCTTATTAAGTTGCTTGTTGTGCGATAACCATGTTTCGGGGACGCCATCAACTATTCTTTGTTGAATATCATGTGAGTTGCTATGCATGTTCGTCTTGTCTGAAGTAAGAGCGATCTACCACCTTATGGTTAAGCATGCATATTGTTAGAGAAGAACATTGGGCCGCTAACTAAAGCCATGATTCATGGTGGAAGTTTCAGTTTTGGACATATATCCTCAATCTCATATGAGAATAATAATTGTTGCCACATGCTTATGCATTAAAGAGGAGTCCATTATCCGTTGTCCATGTTGTCCCGGTATGGATGTCTAAGTTGAGAATAATCAAAAGCGAGAAATCCAAAATGCGAGCTTTCTCCTTAGACCTTTGTACAGGCGGCATGGAGGTACCCCTTTGTGACACTTGGTTAAAACATGTGCATTGCGATGATCCCGGTAGTCCAAGCTAATTAGGACAAGGTTCGGGCACTATTAGTATACTATGCATGAGGCTTGCAACTTGTAAGATATAATTTACATAACTCATATGCTTTATTACTACCGTTGATAAAATTGTTTCATGTTTTCAAAATAAAAGCTCTAGCACAAATATAGCAATCGATGCTTTCCTCTTTGAAGGACCTTTCTTTTACTTTTATTGTTGAGTCAGTTCACCTATTTCACTCCATCTCAAGAAGCAAACACTTGTGTGAACTGTGCATTGATTCCTACATACTTGCATATTGCACTTGTTATATTACTCTATGTTGACAATATCTATGAGATATACATGTTATAAGTTGAAAGCAACCGCTAAAACTTAATCTTCCTTTGTGTTGCTTCAATACCTTTACTTTGATTTATTGCTTTATGAGTTAACTCTTATGCAAGACTTATTGATGCTTGTCTTGAAGTACTATTCATGAAAAGTCTTTGCTATATGATTCACTTGTTTACTCATGTCATTTACATTGTTTTGATCGCTGCATTCATTACATATGTTTACAAATAGTATGATCAAGGTTATGATGGCATGTCACTCCAGAAATTATCTTTGTTATCGTTTTACCTGCTTGGGACGAGCAGAACTAAGCTTGGGGATGCTGATACGTCTCCGACGTATCGATAATTTCTTGTGTTCCATGCCACATTATTGATAATATCTACATGTTTTATGCACACTTTATGTCATATTCGTGCATTTTCCGGAACTAACCTATTAACAAGATGCCGAAGAGCCGATTGCTTGTTTTCTCGCTGTTTTTGGTTTCGAAATCCTAGTAACGAAATATTCTCGGAATTGGACGAAATCAACGCCCGGGGTCCTATTTTGCCACGAAGCTTCCGGAAGACCGAAGAGGAGACGAAGTGGGGCCACGAGGTGGCCAAACCATAGGGCGGCGCGGCCCGGGCCCCGGCCGCGCCGACCTATGGTGTGGGCCCCTCGTGACGCCCCTGACCTGCCCTTCCGCCTACAAATAGCCTCCGTCGCGAAACCCCCGGTACCGAGAGCCACGATACGGAAAACCTTCCGGAGACGCCGCCGCCGCCAATCCCATCTCGGGGATTCAGGAGATCGCCTCCGGCACCCTGCCGGAGAGGGGAATCATCTCCCGGAGGACTCAACGCCGCCATGGTCGCCTCCGGAGTGATGTGTGAGTAGTCTACCCCTGGACTATGGGTCCATAGCAGTAGCTAGATGATTGTCTTCTCCCCATTGTGCTTAATTGTCGGGTCTTGTGAGCTGCCTAACATGATCAAGATCATCTATCCGTAATTCTATATGTTGCGTTTGTTGGGATCCGATGAATAGAGAATACTATGTTATGTTGATTATCAATTCATGTCTATGTGTTGTTTATGATCTTGCATGCTCTCCGTTACTAGTAGATGATCTGGCCAAGTAGATGCTTGTAACTCCAAGAGGGAGTATTTATGCTCGATAGTGGGTTCATGTCTCCGTGAATCCGGGGAGTGACAGAAACCTCTAAGATTATGGATGTGCTGTTGCCACTAGGGATAAAACATTGGTGCTATGTTCGAGGATGTAGTTACCGATTACATTACGCGCAATACTTAATGCAATTGTCTCGTTGTTAGCAACTTAATACTGGAGGGGGTTCGGATGATAACCTGAAGGTGGACTTTTTAGGCATAGATGCATGCTGGATAGCGGTCTATGTACTTTGTCGTAATGCTCAATTAAATCTCACTATACTTATCATGACATGTATGTGCATTGTTATGCCCTCTCTATTTGTCAATTGCCCAACTGTAATTTGTTCACCCAACATGCTCGTTTATCTTATGGGAGAGACACCTCTAGTGAACTGTGGACTCCGGTCCAATTCTCTATACTCGAAATACAATCTCACCGCAATACTATTCTACTATTTTCCGCAAACAATCATCTTCCACACAATACGGTTAATCCTTTGTTACAGCAAGTCGGTGAGATTGACAACCTCACTTGTTTCGTTGGGGCAAAGTACTTTGGTTGTGTTGTGCAGGTTCCACGTTGGCGCCGGAATCTCCGGTGTTGCGCCGCACTACATCCCGCCGCCATCAACCTTCAACGTGCTTCTTGACTCCTACTGGTTCGATTAAACCTTGGTTTCTTACTGAGGGAAACTTGCCACTGTGCGCATCACACCTTCCTCTTGGGGTTCCCAACGGACGTGTCAACTACACGCATCAGTTGTCTCAATAATTTATATCCCAGGAGATTGCCTGAGATAATTACTTAGGGTTTTACTCAAGGAATGATGGTTCAACCATTTGGATATTTGAATAAATCTCTCCCTTGAATCCATGTGTTTTCTCAACTAACTTGAGTGTAACACCAGATCTTGAGCTCTCTTATTTAGGAATGGATTATTCTAGAGTTTATGGTTTGTTCACAAGATCTCATTAGATAATAAAGGGTTAAGTCTCCACCTAGATGCTTAGTTGGATTAGTTGCTACTTTACTTCATCATTTCATAGATATGATCTTACTCCATTTGGCATTGGCTATTTCACCACTCCCAAATGATATGGTTTAACTCCTAATGCTTTAGTTCAATGGTTGTCACTTATTCTTAAATAGGTAAAGCTATGATTTGTGATCTCTCTCATTTGGAAAGGTCTTTAATACTAACCTATGGTTAGGCTCCATAGAGAATGATGTGGTCACCACTATCTATGGTTAACATAGGTGGATCCTCTCTCTAGGAAATATCTTGAATAAGTTCCTAGGGTTCCTCTTAAAGATGATGATTTGAATACTTGGATGTATATCCAAGGTTTAGCTCAAGGTTGGTTATTGCTTCTTTAATAATTAACAGAACTCTCACCTCTCTAGGTTTGATGCTTAATAATTTGGAATAGAGAAGAACATATACTTCTAGAGTTGATCTCCTTGTCTTGTTTCCAAGATTGAAATAGAATGAATACCATGAAGTTTATGGTAGGATCATGGATTAGTTTAAGTCATGGAAAAGATAAGTGAAGAATGTTTTCTCCATTTTATTGTTACTTGGTTTGCAATTGAATTGGTGTTCATATGTTATGACAAGGATTACCTTATTATGATCTGTTATGAGATCAAGCAATTGATCATTGATTCCAGTGTTGTTGTGTTGATTTTAATTCCATTTGATCTAACCCCTTAGATCAAATCATCTCTACCCAAAACAATGTTTTAACAAAGTCACATTGAGATTTATAACGCTTGACTTGATGAGCTACTTCAATTCCACCAAGGTCAAGTGAAACTTCGATTCATGTGACTGTTTTACTTTAAAGCGCGAAAATTCCCCAGATTTTCTATGCATGAATGCAATGCACACATCTATTTCCTATATTTTTTAACCCCATTACCTAGGATATTACACTTCTCCATCTCGCCCACGGAACGCGGTGATAGATCGACGGATCTACCACCACCAACCGCAGGCAGACCCTCTCTGGCGAAGAAGAGGGCCACCTCCACCGTCAAACCCAAGGCTGCTGCCTCGGGCGACCTCATGTCGCGGGAGAAGCCCGAGATCGCCTCCACTCACCGACGAGAGGCGGGGGGGAGGAGGGAATGGCGCAGACCATGGGCCTGGCCGCCGCCCACCACTAGCCCCTGCCGGCGTGCTGCGGTGGAGAGCCGACGGGAGGAGGGTGTCCGCAGCGTAGCCGCCGCCGCCCATCACCATCCGCGCCGGCCGGTCCGCCATGCGTCGAGGAGGAGAGATCCGGCCGCCGTCCACCACACATCAACGAGGAAGGCCCCCCGCCGCCGCAACGCCCCGTGGGTCTTTGCCCCGGCAGCGCTACCGGCGGCGGCGACGGTAAGGGTTGGGAGGGGTGGGGTGCGGGAGAGGAGAGCAGTTCCGTTGTTTACTCAAACTTGGCATTTAATTCAGCAAAGGCAACGGGAAGTTTGCATTCTCCAACCACCTCGCCAGCGATGTCTCTCTCAAACCCTCACGCTCCTCCTCTCCACTACCTCTCCCTTTGGAGTCAAAGATCTCCTTGCTCGCTCCCATCTCCTCTGTAACCGCGTTGTTATCCGGCGTGGACGAAGAAGCAGTGCGAGTTGTAAAGAGTAGTGGTAGGAATAGATTTAGGGTTTCCCTCGTGGATTTTGGCGTCATGTTGAGCCTCGTCACGGGTGCTTCCGATAGCGACGGGGGCGTTAGCCTCCTGCTGCTGCTGCTTGAGTTGTTCTGGTGGTCGGAGACCAGAGAAGTTGGAGGATTTGTGGCTACTGCTCTACCCAATAAGCTCGAGGTTTTCCCTCCATATCTAGATATGGGGCATGGTGATGTGCATGTTCATGGGGAACTGAAGTTTGTACTCTCTTCTTCAACCATCAAGGTGATGGAGGAGGGGGAGGGGGACACAACGACATCTTTGCTTTAATCGACTTGTTTGCAAAGTTCATCAACCACGGTGATGATGCATCGTGGTCATCCATGGTCCAAGAGACCACTCCGTGATGCGGTGTTGCAGCTTTCTCATCCTCCTGGACGGCCAGCATTCACTAGTCCCCTTAGCTACTCCGTCACAACGCTCTTTGCCACGCCATCGTCAACTAATTTCGTCTTTAGAGTCGGTGTTGGCGGTTGCAATGTCGAGCGCATAGTGTTCATCGATGGGAAGGGAGTTGACCGAGTTTTCAATTTTTTCTTTGGGTCCTTTCTATAAAAATCAAGGGCTTGGTAGTAATTTTGCATTCTTTTGAGGTCTTCCTTGTAAAATGTAGGGCCACTGGCCAATGCAACTCCGGTCACTTCGAGATCCTTCCCCTTTTCAGGAAAAAAAAGATTGTACCAAGTCATGACTAGTTGAGATGGCACATTCTCTAGAAGACACTGCAACATCAGTTTTACTCCAATATATTTCATTGAACTAGCACATTGGCTAACTCATGTACCGGTGTTTGTTCTTACAATTCACTAAACTGCTTCGGTTGTTTTAGGCCATGCACTGGGACGTGTGTCACATAGAGAATCATGAGGACGATGCGTGCATGATCCATCGCATGGAGATATACACAGATCCTAACAAGAAAATTGTTTTCTTGCGTTTTCAAGTCTTTCCCATGTGATGTATAACCATAACCAATACTAGACGATCGCTCCGGTGTGTAGTGTTTTCCTCGAATCTCTCTCGTTCTCAATAATGATGAGGTAAGGGTGCATCACCACAATTGTGGACAAAAGGTGCCACAATGGAGCCCCGCAAGTTATTTTCCACTTGGATTGTGTCGACGGTTGCTTTGAAGATGGATTTTTTTTGTCAGGTACAGTTTTTTTGTCAAGTGCAGTTTGATCGAATTATATTTACGGACACGTTACCTATTTATGAACCAGACACCTTTTACAATTTTATCGTTTCCGCTACATGTATATATTGTATAACATTTCACTAGCACACTAAAATTCTTCATAAAAAGGATGGTTGTTTTGAAAGTTGTATTAGTTCAACTCTTCAATAAGCCGGGGCGTTTATTAAAACAGGGCATGATGTCCCGATTTCCTCGTATATTGGAACAAAGAACAATACAAATGAGTTCAGTGTCGCTTAACAAACAGAAATTCAATGGTATTTTAGGGCCTCTTTTACTGGTCAAACTCATACACAGGGCTTCACGTTTGCGCGAACAGGACTGGCACACATAAAACTATAACTCTCGACCTAAATGAAAAATGCATGGCCCATTCATGTCTTTCATCTACTATTTTCTCCTACGCACATAGTGTAAATAAGAATAAAAGATGAACTCATGGAATGAGTCTCGTAAATGTCTTAATATTGATGCATTCTCCATGGTGGCTTGTTGTTTGTCACCTCATAATCAACAAAACATGGCTAGACTGGAGAGCCTCACAGCAGTGAGACGCCTCGATATCAGTTGCCTCTAACATCGCAATGTATTTTTTTTCCCATTAATCTCTTCTCTACTTGTATTAGACACAGTGGCGAACTTTCTACTGCATTGTCTTGTTGTTGCTACGCTGAAGTCGGAGAGAAGTCGACTTGCCATGTCTGCGCTTATATACCGACGCAATCTTCTTATTAACATCTCGCCCCCTGTGTCAATACGCATGACCAGGTAACACTTTTCAGCTGCTATATGCACGCAACCAGAACAAAGTAGGACACCATCTCCAAAGTATCACAGAGAAAGCATTCCCTATGCATGAAATCAACACGGCACTAGTTTTCCGCCTTCCAGGGCATCTTTGCATAATAACATCCTTTGAATTGTCAGTAGTGTGACACTTCTCCAGCTGCAGCTGTTGAAATGTTTATTAATCTGCTACTCCCTCGGTTTCAAAAAATAAAACTTCTCAATATTATCTAGATAAAGTTGAGAAGCTTGAAACGGAGGGAGTACTATTTTACCTATGTATTGTCCTAACCCTCATTATCCTCAAAGCTCTCTTGATATGATCTCAATGTTATAAGATACTCACTCCGATCCAAATGAATTGACACAACTTTGTCTAGATAAGAATATATCTAAACACGTTTGTTGACTAGATACATCTATATCATACAAAGTTGAGTCAACTCAGTGGCGGAGCTAACTCATTGTTACAGCCCGGGCAAAGTCTAAGTAAAATTAGCTTCCTTCCGGCATGCTCCGTACGAAATCTTGCTTAGTGCCTCACTAACCAGTTGTATTTAAGGGGAAATCATCAGCTTAGCCCGGGCAGCTGCCCGGGCATGCCGGGCCTTGGCTCCGCCCATGAGTCAACTAATACAATCTGGTGGAGTAAATAAATTGTTAAGAAACAAGACAACACACAAGATAGTTTTTTTTTAGGGTTAAGTGCACTTTTGGTCCCCCGGGTCTTGGAAAAGTCTAATTTTGGTACTTAACTCCGTTTTGGTCTAAACTACCCTCAAACTCTTTATTAACTTTAATTTTAGTCTCTCGCAGCCGGTTTAATGATGGTTGACTGGTTTTTGACTCTCTTTTTTAGCCATCATGGACAAAATTGGTCGATTTTAATCTACGTGGAATCATTTATCCATAATCAACAAACAGAAAAAATCTCCTTGTCCTAACACACATGTGCACCACCTCCGCCTTTCTTGGTTGGTGAAACTGTCCTCGCCACTTTAGTCGCCTCCGTCTTTCCTCCCGACGCAAAATCCCTCGTATGTCCGCCGCTTCTGCCTTCCACCGCTCGACTTATTCGCCCTCGTAGTCTTAGGCGTCGCCGCTAGGTGTCGGGGAAGAGTTAGGGTTATTACGCCAAACGGATAATGATCACGATCTTGCAGGTGAACGTTCATAATGCTAATTGCATAACTGATTTCAAGGTGAGATGGTCCTATGTAGACTAAACATGCCCAAATCTGTCCACGGTGCCAAAAAGAGTCAAAAACCTACCAACCATCGTTAAACCGTTTTCAGGGACCAAAATTGAATTTAATTAAGAGTTTGAGGGAAGATTTAGACCAAAACAGAGTTGATGGCCAAAGTTAGACTTCTACAAGACTTGAGGGACTAAAAATGCACTTAACCCTTGTTGTTACACTACTATTATTATTTGATATATTTCTAAAATACAAAGTTTGAAAGATCGTTTTGAAATGATATTAAAATAGACCGGTGGTGTTTGGTTATGTCACTCAGGTTTCCATTGCTCCATGCTACAGCCGTGGAATTAGTTACCTTATTGACGATGTCATTTCAGTTGAGAAATAAAATTCGCACTTACACAGCTAAAATTAGTGACTCAAATACTGGAAGCGGACTTTTGGCTCTCGAGTGCAACGCACACACCTATAGACCAAAAAAATAATAATAATTTTAAAAAGTCAATTTTTTTTTTAATCTTCTTGAAAACCAAGGATGATCAAGTTTGTACAAAATGTTTGGAAACGAAATAATTCCCATGGTCTCCAGGGCAAAAAAGATAAAATTATGACGAATATAAAGTGAATAGTACCTGGTTATGGGGTGTTTCGAGTTTTTTTTACCCAGGATATAATAAAAGTGATTTCCTAGGAAAATATTTTGTTTCAAGTACAATACCTGAAAAGTTTAATTTTTTTTAAACTTTTTTTAATATATTATTTTATTTTTCCAAGTATAGAGATGTGTGGCACCCAAGAGCCAATCTGTATTTCCCCTCAAATACTGAATCACTTAAGCTATTCAGAAAATTAGTGAGCAGATGAATATTATGTTCTTTCCCCTTTTCCTCGTTTGTTTCTGGTCGCTAGATCTTAATTACATGCCTGATCTGAACTCAGGGGTTCAATGATATGTTTCCTATAGTGCAGCTTTTAAGGACGTACTTATTTCGACATTTCCACTTGTGCAAACAATATCTTACCAATATCATACTACGGATTTGTTTTTGGTTTAAGTTTTACAATTCATCCATTAATTGTCTGGTACAAATGTGCCTAGTTAATTATCCCAAAGCAGCTTTTTTTAAATCTTGCTAGTAACATTATAAGCTTTTTTTTTGTCTCGTCGTGTTTTAGAAGACCGCAAGTAATGCCATATTTTAAATTCAAAAATTTATTCAAATTTCTATGCTTTTGTTTGAGTTTTTAATTCAAATCATCTATCGGGGCTGTCGTATGGGGGGTGCCAGTGTGGGAGCAGCTCCCCCAAATGGAGGATGTTGTGTCGACGGCCTCCCCCCACACACACAACAGTGTCAACGTTCCTGCCGATGACTATTTGGGGCACGCCGATGGATAGGCTCTCAAGTATTGGAGGTGTCTGCAGCTGAACTCCTGTTGAGCTCTCCTTTGACACCGTAGGAAGTTGGTGACATCTGATCACGTGTACCACACCAAGCTGTGTATTGCAGTTGGCATTCATCAATGGTTGGGTCTCCATCAACTGGTAGCTAATCGCGTGCTATATATGGGTATGCTACGCCGATGAGTATACCAACAACTGTGGTGGGACCATTGCATATAGACAGATATTTACACCAAGGTAGGTATCATCGGATTCAGTTGCAAATCCTAATGCCGTACTCTATCTGCGTCTGTCTCCTCTACTCTCCTCAAAAAACACTGGCGGACCTATGCGAGGGCAACCCGGGCCATGGCCAGCCCAGCCCAAGACTGGAAAAGAAATCATGCCTTTTCCTCCATGTACGAAGCCCATTAACCTAGCCCAGCAGATACGAGGGCTGCTGTTTTGGTCCGATTCTGTTCGTTGTTTCCTGCCTGCTTGTACGCGACACTCTCCATGGCCGTAGTTTAGGGCTACTGCCGACCTGCCGCCGGTGAAAGAGTGGAAGCAGTCGGAACGCCGGAGCTACTCGATCTGGCATCCAGAAGGAGCGGACACTGACATGCCCCACGCGACCAAGCCCTAGGCAGGAGCGTAGCAGACGCAGGCCGGCAACTACCAGGCTGCCGGATGACCGGCGGGCGGCGGCGATCTGGTCATCCCAGCAGATACAAGTGCAAGCCCGCCGCAGCTTCTCCAATTCCTGCCGGAAAGGTGCACACCTCTGGGCAAAACTGACGGTAATTCAGTTTCCCCCAAATCTCTTCACAGAAATACATTGTTTGCATCTTAAAATTGTCTGTTACTTTCTTCACGGCAAAAGTAGACTGTTAAACAATTTGGTGCCATGAATAATTAAATCCATTGTCGTTTACAAGTGCAATTTAAGTACCAAGAGCAAGGTCAATCAGAGAATAATTGATCTGCTTTTCAAAAGATAAAGAGACGATGCAAATGAACACTCAAATGAAGAATTGATCTGGTTTTCAAAACATCGGAAAGCAAATCTGTAGTATGTAACTCCATGTCTCCGTAGCTGCTTCATACCTTATGATCAAAATGAATCTTGGTAATTTGGTATGCTTTATTTTGTTTTGGGGTAAATCGCCATATATGTATGATCTGATGGATCAAATGTATGCAATATATTGACTAATGCCTAGTTGCCTACAAATATACATGTCTTAGAATTAGAACTCTTTGTGTTCTGCTTTAGCTTGGACCGCTCAAGATTTTTTTTTGTAGGTCCGCCAACTGCCTCATCCCATTCCCGCGGCGCCTCCAACACAATCCCCAGCCATGTCTGGCTCCGCGCCGCTCGTGCTGAGCTGCAAAGTGTTCAAGGTCGATCATGGCTCCCACTTGGGCTACTCCCTCATCAGCATTGAAGCAGCCAATCCCGAGCCGCCGCCGTCGCGCCCCCTGAGCATTGTAAGCAGGCGGACGTTCGGGGTCTGCCCCTCGAACCACGCCGACAAGGTGGTGGACACCCTGCACTTCGAGACGCACCTTGCAGATGCCCCAGCTCTGTCCCACCTGACGGTCCGAGGAGAAGGAGCAGAATATATGGCCATACATGCCGTCGACCACAACCTGATCGTTTTCGATTGGTGCTTACCATTATACAAATCTCCGGTCTACCTCGTCTACGACGCTGTCGAGCAGTCCCTCACCATGATCCCCTCTTGTCCTTGGAGACTGATTCCTGACCAGCCTGGGGTGATGCGCTATTCAGCCACTGCGATACGCGTTCTCGTCGTGCGCCTCCCAGTCCCAGGCGGCGACGACCGCAGCTATGCTCTGGTAAGGATGGCGGAGACGAATATCTACAGCGGCGAATACTACAAGACCGTCGAGAGGCAAGATGTTCTCTATGTGTGGCAGCCGTCCTCCCGATCCCCGGGGTGGGATCCGATAAGAGCCGAATTCCCGCCCCTGTTCAAGGGACCCAATGTCCCCCACGGCTACAAGGCCGTCCTGGCCTTCACCTCCGGCGGCTACGCTTTCTGGGCGAACCTCTTCCGCGGCATCATGTACTGCAGCCTCGACGCTCTGCTCTCTGCCCCGACCGGTCATGACGGTCCCAAGTGTTGTGAAGTGTATATGTGGATTGCCTAGCCCTTTCCATCAGTTCGGACTTTTGGTTTAAGTGGCTAGTGCATGAAGCTTAACATGGTATCAGAGCCCCAGGTCTCGAGTTCAAATCCTGGCTTTCACATGGTTTTCGCAATTAAGCCTAAAAATTGTTGTTGCCCCCCTCTTTAGCCACCGCTGATGCCCTGTTTCGGTGTGCTCTTCTTCTTTCACGTGTTGACTTTCTCTTCTCCCATCACACGCGAGTGGGGGTGTTGTGAAGTGTATATGTGGATTGCCTAGCCCTTTCCATCAGTTCGGACTTTTGGTTTAAGTGGCTAGTGCATGAAGCTTAACACCAAGCTCATGTTCGAATTCATCGCCCTACCAGTCGAGCGCCTGGATGAACCCCCCTACCACATCTCATGTGCAATGGAGATGTATTCGTACATGTACCGGACAATTGGTCGCTCCGGAGAGTTGTCCATCAAGTTCGTCACCATCGACGGCTTCCTCCAGCTCCTCGACTTCGATAAATGCACGGTGGAGGTCTGGAGCCTCTCACCTGATGACGACATGACAAGATGGACCAAGCGCGTCCTCTGCTTGGGGAGCCTCGCCACTCAAGCTGAGTTCAAGAAGGCCAACCTGCCGACCGACATGGTGCCTATGTGCCCCAGGGTGAGCGCGGAGGAAGATGATGTTATCTACTTCATGCTGGGTGAGTATAAGAAGTGCTGTGGCGCGCATAGGGGTTCTAAGAACAGGTGCAACGGGTATATCCCCCGCGCCAAAAATCCCCGGTACCACCTCCGTGTTGACATGCGCCGCGGTGTTCTTCTGGCCTCTGCGCGCCTACCTGACCGGATTTGTACTTCTGTGGGCATAGCTAGTACCTTTCTGGTGCCCGAGGGCAGAGCTCTATAATTTTTTTTTACGATAGCAAAGGCTGCAAACTTTGAATATACATCAGGGACATTTTCCCTCTAGCTATGCCCAGGTGCCTTTGTCACTGATTCAAAGAGGAATGGAACAACGATGATCCACAGGGAGGACAACAATTGCCGCATTGCTGATGGTAATCGTGAGGAAGAAGACGGATTAGATTTCAGCCAGTGAAGTTCAAGAGCAAGCACCTTGAAGGAAGATTGCCCTGCTATATATGGAACATATTTAATTTACATATGGCTTTAACTTATTTATTTATTTTGCTATTGAATGTCACTTGGACATTCTTGGTTAGCCTGAATGTGCCTGGTTTGCTGATAGAATGTTATGCTGTCCTATTGTGTTGTCTGAGGTTGAAACTTTAATTGGTCACCATGCCTGCCATATTATTCATCCTGTGCTAAAGGTTAGCTCAGTTTTCATTTCCTCCTCCTCTTGCCTTCACTATTTTGCTTGAACTAACATGTATGTCGCCTTATATCTGTACTATCAAATCTCGTCAAAACTGATACAGGAGGCATTGTATGGGTGTACAAATGTGTTTATGAAGTGTGAAGAGAGTAGCAACCAATATTTTTTCTTTTATTCTAACTAATCAGAGAACAAGATCTCCTTAAAAAAACAGAGAACTGAATCAAACGACGCATGCTGATGTTTTTTTTGTTTTTGCCTTGGCAGGGATGGTATTCCTTCTAAAACAGACCACTTCATTCTTTTAATCTAGGTGATAGTAATAGCAGGAAGCACACCGTCGGGTTCTTAGGAGTTAGGATATTCCGTGAGTTGCTGTCTTGCTGTGTAGTTCTCCAGTTGATGGCGCCTGATGTTTAAAGCAAAATGTTGCAAGTTTTGTAACATCAAAACACATTGCCATTGAGTCACATGGAACAACTTGCAGTAATCCCGGCAGGAATTTTAGGGGGAATTTGTATCTGTAAAAGCAGTTCACAATGCTCGTCTCATCCGTCTTCAGAATTCAGGTTGCTCAATGGGTGAATTTCTTTCTGAGAGTACAAGGTTGCTCGCACATCCGCATGCTAGAAATACTCTCGAACGAGGATGATAGATTGTTTTCGCTTGAGGTGAACAAATTATAAGACTCTAGTTCGGAAGAAGGGGTTGCGAAACTTCCCCTACAAATGAAGCCGGAACACTAATTAAAGCGCTCCCTCTGGAACGGGCTTTTATTGGGCCTATTTTAGTGATCAGGCTTATAAACCCAGCCGCCCCATTCACTGGAGAAACCTACCCATACCATCGTCTGGACTCTGGAGTCTCCGTCATACAGTACGCTCCAACCCTGGGCTTGGGCAAACGATAACGAAACTGCAGAACGGAGAGGCGATGGCGGCGAAGAGCGAGAACCAGCCGGACGGCGACGAGGGCACCAACGCCGGCGAGGGAGGCGCGTCCGCGTCTCCGCCTTTTATTGCTGCCGCCCCGGTCGTATGCTTCACGCGGTCCGCCGGTGACTTCGCCGGCGGCGCTTTCGTTGGATCTATCTTTGGATATGGTAATCACCGCAATTCCCCTCCTGTCCTTTCCGGATTAATTTATTTCTGCGGTAATGGTTTAGTTATTCCTGTGGTGGTTGTCTCGAAATTTCTTGTATTGGGAGTTCGGTTCTTGTTAGGGCAGTTTATAAGAGGAAATTTGATCTCCAAATACTAAAAGATAAGAGGAAGCTTCTTTGTCTTAGGTTTAGCGCCCAGTTCTTGCTATAGTCTAAGAGTATAATACTCAATGTATTCGTATAATCTAGAATTCCTTTCATCCATTTAATCTTGAATTTCTTTGTTTTAATTGAATTTTAATTTTAGATCCTTATTGGTGTTTAGCATAATGGAAGCACTACTGGTTCATATGCTGTCACTAGCAGCGTCTGTGATACCTGGTTAACTTCCTTAAACAAAATCCTTATGCTGCATATCTGATTCTTTTGCAGGACAAGGTTTGCTAACAAAGAAAGGCTTGAAGGGCTCGCTCGGCAATGCAGGGTCTTCTGCCAAAGTTAGTTTTCATGTTTGTGTGCATATATTTAACATGGAAATTGAACTAACCTTTTCCAGGCAGGCTGCTCATAATATAAATTTTCTGGATTAGAGTTTTGCAGTTCTTTCTGGCGTGCAGAGCTTGGTTTTGTGCTTGTTGAGAAAGCTGCGTGGGAAAGATGATAGTAAGTGTATTTTTTTAGTGGCCAGCTTTCTGTTAACACCTTGATAGTTGGATACATAGCATGAACTGACATATGTTTCTTTGACAGTTATCAATTCTGGCATTGCTGGTTGCTGCACCGGTCTTGCTTTGAGCTTTCCAGGTACATTCACATTGAACAAACAAGATTTCTACAGCTTACTTAATATTGTTCTTTGTATTGTTTCGTAGAGTAAGGAGAAGATGGGATATCAACATTGTTAGTATGGTTGCAAGCGATTTATGGCTGTTTTCGCTTTCTGTTGATCAGATTTCCTTTTATTGGATTACCTAAACAGCATATTGTAATCTGCCTTTTTTTTAAACAACAAGCCCTATCGTCAATTTCAATTAAAGAATCCGCCATTGTTTTACAGCACACATAAGATGCAAGAAAAAAGCAAAAAAAAGTAGCTCCATTACATGTCCAGAAACACCCTCAGTCTTACTGCATTCAAACCTGACATTACATGGAAACATCATAACCAAAAACAGCTTAAGACACTAGTTTTTCAGCCTCCCAATAACAGGCGCCCAACCATTTCTCTTTCTATATTGATCACCCAAAAAGGTCATCTTTGTGAAAAAATTGTGTTACCAAATTGTTCCCTTTGTAAATGCGCTTTATAATTACTTGATTAGGATAATGGTCTGTTACCTAACTGTGCAAGTTATCAATTGAGTGATCATTGTGGTGTGGTTCCAGTTCCAGATGTGTATTTGATATCATAGTTATTTTGAGAATTAGAGTACGAATATATACTTAAGTTTGCTTAGAAATAGAGGCTGAATTGCGTCGTATAGTTATTGTAGAATTTCAGAACAGTCAAATTAGAAGAAGTCCAATATCATGTGTAATAAATTCACTAAATCAGGAGCCTCGTTCTTTACATGTTTGTTCAGGACTGCACAGTTTGTGGTCCAATCAGACTGGACCACTTATGCATTGCTTGATTTTGATTTGCACAGTTTATTCAGGGTTATTTAGTGATGCTAATATAGTATGCAGTACAGTGGAAGTTGGCGATATGCTAAATACGTTCTTATGCGTTACACACATCTTGGGAATGTAGTGGCTAAGTTGATGATATGCTTAACACAGTCCTATGCATAATAAATTAATAACACCTCTTTTTGTTCACTCTGCATCTTTGTTCCTTTACACATGTCGCAAAAGATACGCAGTGTAATGCCTTATCCAAATGGTATTCCTTGTCGAAACCCCAACTGCACTGGAGAGAAGCTAAAATGCTAACGTCTAAGCCGACAGTAAACATATGATGAGCCCAAACTAGAAATCCAAGAACACCTATACTTATCATGGCATAAACCATGCCTAGATACCCGAAGACCGGTTTTCTTGAAAAGGTTGATACGATATGACTAATAATACCGAATCCTGGCAGAATGAGAATATACACCTCCGGATGACCGAAGAACCAAAACAGATGCTGGTATTATATTGGGTCTCCCCCTCCTGCAGGATCAAAAAAGGTTGTATTAATGTTTCGATCGGTTAATAACATTGTAATTGCTCCTGCCATTACCAGAAGTAATAATAATAAAAGTAGGAATGCTGCCACTAGAACGGACCACACAAAAAGTGGTAATCTACGCATAGTCATTCCAGGTCTCCACGCATGTTGAAGATAGTTGTTATAAAATTGATTGAACCTAAAGTTGATGAAACACCTGATAGATGAAGACTAAAAATTGCTAAATCAACTGCTCCTTTAGAATGGCTGGTAATACCGCTTAAGGGCGGATAGACCGTCCACCCAGTGCGGCTGCCTACTTCTACTAAGGCTGAGCTTTCAGGTTTTTTTGGCTCGCAATAAAGCTAGGGTCCTTAGTTGACGGCCTTCAGTTGACCCATAGAACGAAAACATTTGCACTGAAAGGATATATGAAGCATGATTTTCTTTTGTGGGGATCATTCGTCCATGTGCTACCCATGGCTACTTAGTTTTAATGTATATTATTATTGTAAATATTGACCACTACCTTTTGTCAATGTTTGGAACTTTGGTGATGTAGTTTCCTTACAGGCTTGTTTCTCCTAATGTAGGTACACCTCAAGCACTGCTTCAGAACTGCGCCACCTTTGCAGCATTCTCATGCATCATGGAGGGGCTCAACAAGCAGCAAACTGCAATGGCGCACACTCTCGGCGGGGGTGCTTTGACCTTTTCACATGACAACGGTGGCGTCCTCCCTCCTTTCACTCTGCCACCAATGCTCGACGCCTCAGATGCTTTAGCTTCATGCTGCCAGGCCCTGGTAAAGCCTAAGCACTAGAGAGCATCATTAGGAGGGAGACAGAGATATGCTCAGGAAACCTAGCTAGCTCCAGTATTTCCTAGCGTATGTAAATTTTGCCTTTGGATAATGTCGAAGATCTAGATTGTTTGCTTCGTGGGCAGGTTTTTTTGTTGCTGCATTTTGTGGCGTCAGATTGCTTAATGATATCATGGATAGATTTTGTTGGCCTGGAAGATAACAACTGTGAAAATCGTCTCGAAGAATTATCTTTTCTGCAACCTTTGCATGGTCTACTTGTGTTTCACACTTGGACATGGTTTTGTTATACCGGTTGAATGAAGCTGGTGGTTATTCGTTTGATTATGTGTTCCTACTTCCTATCAAGTGTACATGGTCAGCAGTGCTGACTGCTTTTAACATACAACGGTAAGCACCGGCGCCACCGGCACGGCAGCACCATCAGCTTGATTGAACCGCCATTTGCAACTGATCAATTGTTCAATGTTATGCTCGGCTGCCCTCTCCGGGCAAGCTACCCGTTTCGTGCCGTCCTCTGACCGGCAGGCCGGGCAGGGTACAGCGCATCTTGTTTGGATCGCGTTGCAGCGACGACAGCTCGGCCGATCGAGTAGGGAAGAAAATGGGGAAACTGCACCCGGGTGCATATGCACCCTTTATTTAAAATACATATTAAATATATTTACAAATGTCAAAAAATACAAATAAAAATGCCTCGCGTATACCTTGACATGATACATGCTTATAAAGTTGTTTCAGCAAGAACCGATATGTTTTGTGCCCTGTGCAAAAAAGATAAATTTTTGGTGCTAAAAAAGTCTATTTCTCGAAGCATTGTTTGTCTTTTTTACACAGGATACAAAAATTGTCGGTTTTATGTGAAACTTGACGCGCAGACATAGAACATGTCTCTCTACATGTTAAATTTTTTTCCTAATTTTTTTACGTTTTTAAAATATGTTTTATACATATAGGGTGCATATGCACCCGGGATCAGTTTTGGTTTTCCGAGAAAATGGGAGTTACTTTCGTTGAGAAAAAAAAAGTTCAGTGATGTGACGGTTGATCAGCAGAACGTGAAGAAGGTGGCAGCAGCAGGACGCATGGCTTGTAACGGAGTGTACGGACGTGACGAGGCTGCTGCCAAGGCGTACACTTCTTCAGGACGAAAAGCCAACCAAATTGGTGAAAACAGGTGGTAATTATGTCATCTGGCACAATGTTACACGGAGCGTGGATGCTTATCTAGGAGGATTTACTCGATCGCACTCACACCCATTCCCTTGTACAGTTTAGGCTGCAGCTGTTGTAAAACAAAAAATTGCTATCCAATAGCGGTCTCTTGCAACGACTAGGTGTCAAGTAGGATAGCAATTTTCTATAGTGTCGGATCTAAGACAGTGCTGATGTCTGAATATTTCAAGTGTGCTATCGATATCTGAAGTGTTCGTAGTGTTAATTCGATGTCCAAGTGTTAAATTTTAAGTTCAAAACGTCGAATTTCAAGTGTTCAAATGGTTCTTCGTGACCAAAAATGCATCATCTTGTAATCCACTCTTCTCCTAAAATAGTACTCCGTACATCATTTCTGGTAATGTGAACTTATAGGCACCTGTTTTTGGTGCCCTTTTTTACATCATTTATGTGTGATGCTTCCAAGAGTCCGGAATTCCAGGATTCGTCAATTCTGAAGCCTCCTACCGTACGTACACGGACCTTCAACACATATACGTGCCCCAGCTTTCACGTCGATCGTCCTACTACAAATAGCCCTTCCTCTGCGTTCAAGCTGCATTGCACCTCCAGCTACCTCGGGGCTGACACGAGCAAAGACTCAACGTACGTTCGCGCGCTCTAGCTACATACCTACCTAGCACCATGGCGAGGCCAGGCCACAGGGCGTCGCTCCTCCTCGTCCTAGCCGTAGCCACCTCCGTGCTGCTGCTCGCGGCCGGCGCCACGGCCCAGGGCTGCGCGAACGCCACGTTCCCGGCGGGCCGGTCGTTCGAGCGGTGCGACACCCTACCCGTGCTCGGCGCCAGCCTGCACTGGACGTACCACGCCGGGAACGGCACCGCGGAGCTCGCGTTCCGCGCGCCGTCAGGCAGCGGCGGGTGGGTGGCCTGGGGCATCAACACCGCCGGCGCCGGCATGGCCGGCAGCAGCGTGTTCGTCGCCTCGCAGAACGCCGGCGGCGCCGTGTCCGTGCTCACCACGGTCCTGGAGAGCACGTCCCCTAGCCTGAAGAACGGCACCCTCAAGTTCGACGTGCCGGTGCCGCCCACCGCCGAGTACGCGGGAGGCGCCTACACGATATACGTCACGGTGGCGCTGCCGGGGAACTCCACGACGCAGAACACGGTGTGGCAGTCCGGCCCGCTCAGCAGCGCTGGGGCCATATTGCCGCACCCGATGTCAGGAGCGAACTTGCACAGCGTCAAGAAGCAGGATTTCCTGTCCGGCTAGAAATATTTCTCGCGCTGCTGCTGCTGGTTTGATTGAATAAAAGTGTACACCCTACACGGTGGTAGCTTTATAGTACTAGTACATGTTTACTCACATAATTAAAGGGAGTGCTAGTTTGCTTCGTATTACCGCTTCCAGTTAACAAATGTTTACAAGTTTTTCTAGGTAATGCTGCAAAAGTGTATACAGTTTTTTTTGGCA
This sequence comes from Lolium rigidum, assembly GCF_022539505.1. Lineage (NCBI taxonomy): Eukaryota > Viridiplantae > Streptophyta > Magnoliopsida > Poales > Poaceae > Lolium > Lolium rigidum. The sequence goes on along the minus strand of NC_061510.1, from coordinate 56,382,001 downwards.
CATTTTGCGGGGAAGGAATTATTAGATCCAAGTGAAGAATTGAAAATATACAGCAGAACCTGGGTTCCACGGATCCCAGTTTACTGTGCGGGCCCAAAATATGTATATTCGAACCTCCAAAAATTTCAAATAAATTTTTTTCATATAGAAGATGCACTTATGTACGTACGTGCCATTTCGTAATTTCAAAAGTATGTAGCTTAGAAAAAATAACAAGTTTCAGATGAAAGTATGAAGAAAACTCATTCCTCCCGGAATTTTTGTAACTTACAGATCGAAGCAATTACGTAATTAATACCAAAATAAGTTTAATCGGTTCCGCTGAATTAAGGTTCCAAAAAATCCCTTGAGTGAAGAATGTATACAGAGGCACTTTTCATCCAAGAGAGCAGATTTCGTGCACACGGGCACCAACGCTCCTGGTTTTAAAAATATTAAAAAAAATTACTTCTATGGTTCAGAAAATCCTTAAATCCAATACATACATATGTCCTCAATACTCATGCGAATTTTTGCTAGAAATTGGGTCGTATTTTGAGCTGTAGAAGAAAAAACAAATTTATGGCCATCTACAGAGATAGAAAAGTCAGATTACAAAAATTGATTTTCCTTATAGCACAAAATTGGACATATGTTCCTCCGAAATTTCTACTCTACATTTGTAATGTTCATATGTATGTAGGTATTTAATTTCAGATTTTTTGGATTCTCATAAATATATTTTTACATAAACCGGGAGGACTGGTGCTCATGTGCCCAGGGCACTTCTCGTCCAAGTGCAGTACTATGAGACTTTATTTGGGTATGAGCAAAACCTTAGCGTAGAAACTCTTAGATGAAAAGGGTTCGGAAAACCAAAATGGAGATCTAAAAATTAGGTTTTTTCATACCCACTGTTTCTCTGCCTATCGACATAGCTGCTCACAACGCAATTGAGGATTTTTGTTTGTTTGTTTATTTATTGATTCTCATCCGAGGACACACATGTGTGAGTCATGTGTCATAAATTAAATACATAATTTAATTATGTAGGTTAACTTCCATCAGGGTGAAAGAGATATGCCCAAGAGGCAATAATAAAAGTGGTTATTATATATCTTTATGTTTATGATAAATGTTTATATGTCATGCTATAATTGTATTAACCGAAACATTAGTACATGTGTGATATGTAAACAACAAAGAGTCCCTAGTATGCCTCTTAACTAGCTTGTTGATTAATGGATGATTAGTTTCATAATCATGAACATTGGATGTTATTAATAACAAGGTTATATCATTGTATGAATGATGTAATGGACACACCCAATTAAGCGTAGCATAAGATCACGTCATTAAGTTATTTGCTATAAGCTTTCGATACATAGTTACCTAGTCCTTATGACCATGAAATCATGTAAATCACTTATACCGGAAAGGTACTTTGATTACATCAAACGCCACTGCGTAAATGGGTGGTTATAAAGGTGGGATTAAGTATCCGGAAAGTATGAGTTGAGGCATATGGATCAACAGTGGGATTTGTCCATCCCGATGACGGATAGATATACTCTGGGCCCTCTCGGTGGAATGTCGTCTAATGTCTTGCAAGCATATGAATAAGTTCATAAGAGACCACATACCACGGTACTAGTAAAGAGTACTTGTCGGAGACGAGGTTGAACAAGGTATAGAGTGCTACCGATGATCAAACCTCGGACAAGTAAAATATCGCGTGACAAAGGGAATTGGTATCGTATGTGAATGGTTCATTCGATCACTAAAGTCATCGTTGAATATGTGGGAGCCATTATGGATCTCCAGATCGCGCTATTGGTTATTGGTCGGAGTGAGTACTCAACCATGTCCGCATAGTTCGCGAACCGTAGGGTGACACACTTAAAGTTGGATGTTGAAATGGTAGAACTTGAATATGGAATGGAGTTCGAATATTTGTTCGGAGTCCCGGATGAGATCCCGGACATCACGAGGAGTTCCGGAATGGTCCAGAGAATAAGATTCATATATAGGAAGTCATTTTGTGAGATTTAAAATGATCCGGAAGGTTCTATGGAAGGTTCTAGAAGGTTCTAGAAAAGTCCGGAAGAAACCACTATGGAAGGCGGAGTCCCAAAGAGACTCCAACTCCATGGCCGGCCAACCCTAGAGGGGGAGGAGTCCCAAGTGGACTCCCCTATGGGGGCCGGCCACCCCCCCCCCACATGGAAGGGGGGAATCCCACCCCAAGTGGGATTCCCACCTTGGGTAGGTTTCCCTATCACATGGAAGGTTTTGGGTTCGGGTCTTATTCGGAGACTTGTAGTCCAACACTTGGGGCTTCCACCTATATAATGAGGGGCAAGGGGAGGGGGCCGGCCACCCCAAGAACCACCAAGGTGGCCGCACCCCTTAGTGGCCGGCGCCCCCCTCTCCCCAAACCCTAGCCGCCCCGCTCCTCCACTTCCCGCACACTTAGCGAAGCTCCGCCGGATTTCTCCACCACAACCGACACCACGCCGTCGTGCTGTCGGATTCAAGAGGAGCTACTACTTCCGCTTCCCGCTGGAACGGGGAGGTGGACGTCGTCTACATCAACAACCGAACGTGTGACCGAGTACGGAGGTGCTGCCCGTTCGTGGTGCCGTGATCAAGATCTTCTACGCGCTTTTGCAACCGGCAAGTGAACGTCTACCGCAGCAACAAGAGCCTCATCTTGTAGGCTTTGGAATCTCTTCAAGCGTGAGACTCGATAATCCCCTCGTTGGTACCGTCTTCTAGATTGCATCTTGGCTTGGATTGCATGTTCGCGGTAGGAAATTTTTTGTTTTCTATGCAACGTTATCCTACAGTGGTATCAGAGCCGTGTCTATGCATAGATGGTTGCACGAGTAGAACACAATGGATTTGTGGGCGTTGATGCTCTCGTTGTCTTTAGTTTGAGTACTTTGCATCTTTGTGGCATAGTGGGATGAAGCGGCTCGGACTAACTTTACATGACCGCGTTCATGAGACTTGTTCCTCGTTCGACATGCAACTTGTATTGCATAAGAGGCTTTGCGGGTGTCTGTCTCTCCTACTATAGTGAAGATTCAATTTACTCTTCTATTGACAACATTAGTATCAACGTTGTGGTTCATGTTCATAGGTAGATTAGATCTCTCTCGAAAACCCTAAACCACGTAAAATATTCAAACCAAATTAGAGACGTCTAATTTGTTTTTGCAGGGTTTTGGTGATGTGATATGGCCATAATGTGATGATGAATATGTATGAGATGATCATTATTGTATTGTGGCAACCGGCAGGAGCCTTATGGTTGTCTTTAAATTTCATGTTGAGTAGTATTTCAAAGTAGTTGTAATAGTTGCTACATGGAGGATAATCATGAAGACGGCGCCATTGACCTTGACGCTACGCCGACGATGATGGAGATCATGCCCAAAGATGATGGAGATCATGTCCGTGCTTTGGAGATGAAGATCAAAGGCGCAAAGACAAAAGGGCCATATCATATCACATATGAACCGCATGTGATGTTAATCCTTTTATGCATCTTATTTTGCTTAGATCGCGACGGTAGCATTATAAGATGATCCCTCACTAAAATCTCAAGATAATAAAGTGTTCATCCTTAGTAGCACCGTTGCCAAGACTTGTCGTTTCGAAGCATCTCGTGATGATCGGGTGTGATAGAATCAACAAGTGCATACAACGGGTGCAAGACAGTTTTTGCACATGCGGATACTAAGGTGGCCTTGACGAGCCTAGCATGTACAGACATGGTCTCGGAACACGTGATACCGAAAGGTAGAGCATGAATCATATGGTTGATATGATGAACACTTTGAGTGTTCGCCATTGAAATCACACCTTCACTAGTAGGAAAACCCTTATAGGCGAAGCTTAGTTCTGTGGCGCACCGTTTTGAATGCGCCACAGAAACTTATTTTGTGGCGCACCAGGAAGCGTGCGCCACAAAAATAGCTTATTTTTGTGGCGCAAGGCTGAACCGTGCGCCACAGAAATTATGTGGGGCCCACATTCTGCCACCACGAATTATTAGGGTAGGTATTTACGTGGCGCACAATGCTTTCTGCGCCACAGAAATAACTATTTCTGTGGCGCACTGGATCTGGTGCGCCACAGAAGTAGTTATTTCTGTGGCGCACTGGCTCTGGTGCGCCACAGAAGTAGTTATTTCTGTGGCGCACTGGCTCTGGTGCGCCACAGAAGTAGTTATTTCTGTGGCGCACTTGTGCTGGTGCGCCACAAAAATAGGGTAAGTTATATCATCCCCGTACCCCTCCCTCCCCTCCCCACGCCCGTACGTTCACCTCCGCGCGCCTCTCCCCTCTCCCCCGCCGCCGCCGCCATGGTCGTCGCCGTCGCCGTCGCCGCCGCCGCCTCCTTCCTCCGCGAGGGCCGCATGCCGCCACGCTCCACCCATCCCCGCCACCTGCAGCACAAGCCGCCGCGGCGTGGAGGAGGAGGGGCCGCCGCATGGAGGAGGAGGGGCCGCCGCGTCACGGAGGAGGAGCCGCCGCGTCTTCCTCCTCCTCCACCCCTGCCGTCGTCGTCAACCTCCTCCTCCACCCCTATCGTCGGTGAGCTCCACCTCTCCCCTCCCCTCCCTCCTCCTCCACCCCTCGCCGTCGTCGTCAACCTCCTCCTCCACCCCTAGCGTCGGTGAGCTCCACCTCTCCCCTCCCCTCCCTCTTCCTCTACCCCTGCTCTCGGATGTGTTGATGTTGTGCTCTGGATGTTGTGCTCGATCCGGATGCTCTTGTGCTGCCGTTGTTCTCTCGGATGTTGATGCTGCTCGGACAAAATTACGGAGAGGATGATGTTGTGCTCGATCCGGATGCCGTTGTGCTGCTCGTTGTGGTCATCATGAATAAAAACAGCTCAAACATTCTTTTTGTTTTACTCGTGTCCGTTAGCTATATATTTTTTCTATGCTCGCCCGTGATGCTTGTGTTTTGGAGCAAGCAGCTGGCATGGCATGTGAGAGAGAGCATGAGAGAGTTCTTGGGGGCAGAGATGATGGCAACAACAAGACCGGGTCCCGTATTGGTCCCGCTTTGAATTAGTAAGATCAAGTAGTGGCTTGAGTTCCGTTGGTAACCAATACCAACAGAGAGCTACTTCATTTTAAGTAGAATTTCTTTTAAGGACTCTAGCTAGATTAGAGGGGAAAAAGATTGCTGATTTGTTGCCTATGATAATGGATCATCAAATGTTTCCCTTTGTCCCCGGTTGCCTCCTTAATTGATGCCTTATGATCCAAATGATCCAAGTCCCTTGCATGATCCCATTTGTCCCTAATGTTGCTTAAGATGAATAAATTCCCTCTAATCACCATTTGGAGATCAAGACTAGTTCTTGATATCCATTAGCTAGACTCCAATATTAAAAATGTCTCCCAAATATGGAGACAAACATTTTAACATTACCCCAATGTTATTTCTCTCAAATTGACAGCTTCGATGGTATGCTTGCTCCTCACCGTACTTTATCAATTCCCTACTCGATCCTAAGTACCCATGAATATCTCGGTGGTGTTCTTCTCGCTGTTTAGTTACTGTCAACACATGTGTTTGCATGTGTGTGTGAGCTGCTTGTAGTGTCACTTGACTATTCAAGTTTCAATGTTGGTTACTTTTCCTCTAGTGCAAGAAATGGTTGAGCAGATGTTTATCCACTGTTGGCCTTTATTCTTGGGTAGCTCAAAGTGTCATGCACTTACTCGGATCATCAAATGTTTCCCTTTGTCCCCGGTTGCCTCCTTAATTGATGCCTTATGATCCAAATTACTATATTATTGGATTGAGTGATATGGCTACTGCTTGTTTGCTCTCCAAATTACCAAGTGATGAATATATAATCCCTTTGGAGCATCTCGCCCCATGCTATATATGTGTATTTGACCATGCTTATGATGGATTTCTTTTAAGGACTCTAGCTAGATTAGAGGGGAAAAAGTTGCTGCTTTGTTGCCTATGATAATGGATCATCAAATGTTTCCCTTTGTCCCCGGTTGCCTCCTTAATTGATGCCTTATGATCCAAATGACCCAAGTCCCTTGCATGACCCCATTTGTCCCTAATGTTGCTTAAGATGAATAAATTCCCTCTAATCACCATTTGGAGATCAAGACTAGTTCTTGATTTCCATTAGCTAGACTCCAATATTAAAAATGTCTCCCAAATATGGAGACAAACATTTTAACATTACCCCAAGTGATTTACTTGTCGATGATTAGATGGTTGGTCGATCACTCGTACACTGGGGTGGAGCAAGTGAGGCTTGGTGTGATGGCACAAATATCAATATCTTGTGCATCCTACCTGGCCTCACTTACTCCATCCCCGGATGTTAATATTTGTTTTGACCAACAAAGTATGAGGCATTCCATTTAGTTGATACCACTTGGCTCTTTCTTCCATTTTAGTGCCGATGATTAGAATGTTCGGTCAATCAGTACACTCGGGGTGTCGCTAGTGAGCCTGGTGTGATGGCACAAATATCAATCTCTTGTGCATCCTACCCGGCCTCACTAACGCCATCCCGGGATGTTCATATTTGTTTCGACCAACAAAGTATGAGGCATTCCATTTAGTTCATACTAGCTACTTCTTAATTGCATTGGCCTTTCTTCCATTCTAGTGCCGATGATTAAATTGTTTGGTCACTTGTACACTCGGGGTGGGGCCACCGAGCTCGGTGCGATGGCACAAATATCAATCTCTTGTGCATCCTACCCGGCCTCGCCGACCCCATCCCCTGAATGTTAATATTTCTTTCGACCAACAAAGTATGAGGCATATGATAGCTAGTTGAGATACCACTTGGCTCTTTCTTCCATTTTAGTGCCGATGATTAGAATGTTTGGTCACCTATACGCCACAATATACTTTGTAGACGAGCCCCCCTTTCCCTGGCCGCCGTTCCGTGAATGAGTCCTTGACGAGACAACAACGCCGACATGCCTCTCCGGCGCAGCACCACTTTTCTTCTCTCGCCGTCCAAGACGTGAACGAGTCCTTAATGCCAAGACGGTGCCAGCCTCCCTAGCATCATGCCGACCCTCGTTGTCGCGCTTCAGGCCATGTCGATCACGCGCCTGCACTCTCGCCTTTTGCCCGGTGAACGAATAGACTAATCGTTGGAATAAGGAAGCCGATGACGGCCGATCGCAATTTAATCTTGCGACCGGCTGTCATCGGTTTCCTTATTCCAACGATCAGCCTATTGGTTCACCGGCAAGAAGGCGAACAAGGCAGGCGCGGGACACATGGCTTGAAGCGCGGCAACACGGCCCGCATAATGTCGGGCAGGCCGGCACGGTCTTTGCATCAAGGACTCGTTCACTCGGACAGCGAGGGACCGGCGTGGTTCTGCGCCGGAGATGCAGATCGGCGTTGTTGTGTCGTCAAGCACCCGTTGACTGAACGCCGACCGGGGAAAGGGGCCCTTCCGCAAAGTATACGGCGGTGTATACCGCAACTATGGTTTCGACCATAGTATTTGTGTTGACCAACAATGTATGAGGCACATATTCTATTTTGTCATTCCATTTGCTTTGAGATTTTCAAAATGCCGATGATTAAAATGTTTGGTCACCGTACACTCGGGGGTGGCGTAAGTGAGCCTGGTAAGAAAGCACAAATATCAATCTCTTGTGCATCCTACCTGGCCTCGCTTACACCATCCCTAAATGTTAATATTTGTGTTGACCAACAATGTATGAGGCACTTATTCCATTTCGTCATTCCATTTGCTTTGAGATTTTCAAAATGCCGATGATTAAAATGTTTGGTCACCGTACACTTGGGGGTGGCGTAAGTGAGCTCGGTAAGATAGCACAAATATCAATCTCTTGTGCATCGGACTTGGTCTCACTTACGCCATCCCTAAATGTTAATATTTGTGTTGACCAACAATGTATGAGGCACTTATTCCATTTTGTCATTCCATTTGCTTTGAGATTTTCAAAATGCCGATGATTAAAATGTTTGGTCACCGTACACTCGGGGCGGTGTAAGTGAGCCTGGTAAGATAGCACAAATATCAATCTCTTGTGCATCGGACTTGGTCTCACTTACACCGTCCCCGAATGTTAATATTTGTGTTGACCAACAATGTATGAGGCATTTATTCCATTTCTCTTGTGCATCGGACTTGTTGGTCTCACTTTCTTCCATTTTCATCATAGTAGGAACTGGATGAAGGACCCCGATGCAAGCGAGCCTCGGTGGGTAGAGATGACGGAGCAAAGGAGGAACCGGATGAAGACTACTTTGTATCTCGAAATTGTGAATTTTGTATGAATTAAGAGTTGTATGCAAAACATTTGACACTTGCCACTATATATGTATCTCGATCGGGCTCTAAGTAATGTGATGATGATGTCTATGTTATATCTCGTGCAATGTACATGATATTTATATTATATCTGAATGTTGCTGTATATAACCCGTGTATCCGCATTGCTGTCTATAAACCGCATATGTATAGCAGTGCAACACAAAATCGTGTATAATACAAGCAAATTCCGTGGCGCACTTAGAACCAATTCTGTGGCGCACGCTTTTCGTGGCGCACCTAAGAACAAGTGCGCCACGGAACTTAATCTCGTGGCGCATGGGCAGGTGCGCCACAGAAACCTTATTTTTGTGGCGACGTTTCTGTGGCGCACCTCCCATGCGCCACAGAATCCATTTTTGGTGCGCCACTGATGAGGCTTTTCCTACTAGTGTTTGTCTCGTGATGATCGGACTTAGGTGCGGTGGATTTGGTTCGTGTGATCACTAAGACAATGCGAGGGATATTGTTTTGAGTGGGAGTTCACCTAGATTTTTAATTATGTTGAATTAAAATTTGAACTCAATTTGTCATAAACTTAGTCTAACCTTTTGCAAATATATGTTGTAGAGATGGCGTCCCCAATCAATTTTAACCAGCTTCCTAGAGAAAGAAAAGCTTAAGAGCAACGGTAGCAACTTCACCGATCGGTTCCGTCATGTGAGGATCTTCCTCTCTAGCGGAAATCTGCAATTTGTGCTTGATGCACCGCTAGGTGACCCTCCTGCAGAAACTGAAACCGATGAAGTAAAAGCTGTTTACGCGACTCGGAAAACTCGGTACCCTCAAGTTCAGTGTGCCATCCTGTGCAGTCTGGAAGCCGATCTTCAAAAACATTTTGAGCACCATGATCCTCATGAGTTGATGAATGAGCTGAAAGCTATATTCGAGACTCATGCGGCCGTGGAATGCTATGAAGCATCGAAACACTTCTTCAGCTGCATGATGGAAGAAGGCAGCTCCGTTAGTGAGCACATGCTCGCCATGATCGGGCATGCGAAGAAACTCAGTGACTTGGGAATAGTGATTCCTAATAGACTGGGGATTAATCGTGTCCTTCAATCACCGCCATCAAGTTACAAGAACTTTGTGATGAACTACAATATGCGTAACATGAACAAGGAGTTACCCGAACTCTTTGGCATGCTAAAAGCTCGCTGAGATTGAGATAAAGAAAGAGCACCAAGTGTTGATGGTCAACAAGACCACCAGCTTCAAGAAACAGGGCAAGTCTAAAGGAAAATTCAAGAAGGGTGGCAAGAAAGCTGCCACGCCTCCTATGAAACCTAAGAACGGCCCTAAGCCCGATCCCGAGTGCTATTACCGCAAGGAGAAGGGACACCGGAAGCGTAATTGCTCCAAGTATCCGGCTGATCCGAAGAGCGGCCTTGTCAAGAAAAAGAAAGAAGGTATATCTCGATATACATGTTATAGATGTTTATCTCACCGGTTCTCGTTCTAGTACCCGGGTATTTGATACCGGTTCGGTTGCTCATATTTGTAACTCAAAACAGGAACTAAAGAATAAACAAAGACTACTGAAAGATGAAGTGACGATGCGCGTTGGAAACGGATCCAAAGTCGATGTGATCGCTGTCAGCACACTTCCTCTACATCTACCTTCGGGATTAGTTTTAAGCCTAAATAATTGTTATTTTGTACCCGCGTTGAGCATGAACATTATATCTGGATCTTGTTTAATGCAAGACGGTTATTCATTCAAGTATGAGAATAATGGTTGTTCTATTTTTATGAATAATATATTTTATGGTCGAGCACCTGAAAAGAATGGCTTATTTATGTTAGATCTCGATAGTAGTGATACGCATATACATAACATTGATGCTAAGCAAATTAAATTGAATGATAATTCTACTTATATGTGGCACTGTCGTCTTGGTCATATTGGAGTGAAACGCATGAAGAAACTCCATACCGATGGATTACTTTAATCACTTGACTTTGAGTCACTTGATAGATGCGAAGCATGTCTAATGGGAAAAATGAGTAAGACTCCATTTTCTCGGTATGATGGAGCGAGCTACTCGACTTATTGGAAATCATACATACCGATGTGTGCGGACCAATGAGTGTAGCATCGCACGGTGGTTATCGTTATGTTCTAACCTTCACAGATGATCTGAGTAGATATGGGTATATCTATTTCATGAAACATAAATCCGAAACTTTCGAGAAGTTTAAGGAGTTCCAAAGTGAAGTAGAAAATCAACGTAACAAGAAGATTAAATTTCTACGATCTGATCGCGGAGGTGAATATCTGAGTTATGAGTTTGGCATGCATTTAAAGAAATGCGGAATACTTTCACAATTGACACCGCCAGGAACACCACAACGAAATGGTGTGTCCGAACGTCGTAATCGAACTCTCTTAGATATGGTTCGTTCTATGATGTCTCTTACTGATTTGCCGTTATCATTTTGGAATTATGCATTAGAGACAGCCGCATTCACTTTAAATAGAGCACCATCAAAATCCGTAGAAGCGACACCATATGAATTGTGGTTTAATAAGAAACCTAAGCTGTCGTTCCTTAAAGTTTGGGGTTGCGAAGCCCATGTAAAGAAGTTACAACCGGACAAGCTAGAACCCAAAGCGGAGAAATGCGTCTTCATAGGATACCCTAAGGAAACTATAGGGTACACTTTCTATCACATATCCGAAGGCAAAATCTTTGTTGCTAAGAACGGAACCTTTCTTGAGAAAGAATTTCTCACTAAAGAAGTGACTGGAAGAAAAGTAGAACTCGATGAGATTGATGAATCTATACTCGTTGATCAGAGTAGCGCAAGCACGGAAGTTGTACTCGTACCGCCTACACCGGCAACAGAGGAAGCTAATGATAATGATCATGAAACTTCGAACGAGGAAACTACCGAACCTCGCAGATCGACAAGGGAACGTGCCACTCCCGATTGGTATGATCCTTGTCTAAATGTCATGATTGTGGATAACAATGATGAGGACCCCGCGACGTATGAAGAAGCGATGATGAGCCCGGATTCCAACAAATGGCAAGAAGCCATGAAATCCGAAATGGGATCCATGTATGATAACAAAGTATGGACTTTGGTAGACTTACCCGATAGCCGAAAGGCCGTCGAGAATAAATGGATCTTCAAGAGAAAAACAGATTGCCGATGGTAATATTACCGTCTATAAAGCTCGACTTGTCGCAAAGGGTTTCCGACAAATTCAAGGAGTTGACTACGATGAGACTTTCTCACCCGTAGCGAAGCTAAAATCTGTGAGGATTTTGTTAGCAATAGCTGCATTTTTCGATTATGAGATTTGCCGTATGGATGTCAAAACGGCGTTCCTTAATGGAGACATTGAGGAAGAGTTGTATATGGTACAACCCAAAGGTTTTGTCGATCCTAAAAATGCCGACAAAGTATGCAAACTTCAGCTGCTCAATCTATGGACCGAAGCAAGCATCAAGAAGTTGGAACCGACGCTTTGATAAGGTGATCAAAGACTTTGGGTTTATACAAAGTGTCATGGAGAGGCCTCGTATTTACAAGAAAGTGAGTGGGAGCTCGTAGCATTCCTAATATTATATGTAGATGACATATTATTGATTGGGAATGATATAGAACTATTAAGCAAAGGTAAAAGGTTATTTGAATAATAGTTTTTCAATGAAATATCTTGGTGAAGCATCGTATATATTAGGCATCAAGATTTATAGAGATAGATCAAGACGCCTAATAGGGCTATCACAGAGTACATACTCGGACAAGATTCTAAAGAAGTTTAGAATGGACGAAAGTAAGAAAGGGTTCTTACCTTTGTTACTGTGCAAGGTCTTGAGTAAGACTCAAGGACCGGCTACTGCAGAAGAAAGAGAAAGGATGAGTAATATCCCCTATGCCTCGGCAGTAGGATCTATCATGTATGCCATGCTATGTACTAGACCGGATATAGCACATGCTGTTAGTTTGACTAGCAGATATCAAAGTGATCCAGGAATGGAACACCGGACAGCGGTCAAGAATATCCCGAAGTACTTGAAAAGAACTAAGGATATGTTTCTTTGTTATGGAGGTGACCAAGAGCTCGTTGTAAATGGTTACACCGATGCAAGTTGGAACACCGATCCCGATGACTCTAAGTCACAGTCCGGGTATGTGTTTATATTGAATGGTGCCGCAAGAAGTCGGGCAAGCTCGAGCAAGGCACGGTGGCGAAGTCTTCAACGTAATCGCAGTACATAGCAGCTTCGGAGGCTTCATCGAAGCGGTATGGATGAAGAGGTTCATTGTAGAGCTCGGTGTGGTTCCTAGTGCATTGGACCCATTAATCATCTACCGTGATAACATGGGTGCCATCGCCAATGCACAAGAACCAAGGTCACACAAGAGGCCGAAGCATATCAAGCTGCGTTACCACTCGATTCGCGAGTACATCGAAGATGGAGAAGTAAAGATTTGCAAAGTACACACCGATCCGAATGTAGCAGATCCGTTGACTAAAGCTCTCCCTAGGGCAAAGCATGACCAACACCGAATACCATGGGTGTTAGGTACCTTACAATGTAATCTAGATTATTGACTCTAGTGCAAGTGGGAGATCGAAGGAGATATGCCCAAGAGGCAATAATAAAAGTGGTTATTATATATCTTTATGTTTATGATAAATGTTTATATGTCATGCTATAATTGTATTAACCGAAACATTAGTACATGTGTGATATGTAAACAACAAAGAGTCCCTAGTATGCCTCTTAACTAGCTTGTTGATTAATGGATGATTAGTTTCATAATCATGAACATTGGATGTTATTAATAACAAGGTTATATCATTGTATGAATGATGTAATGGACACACCCAATTAAGCGTAGCATAAGATCACGTCATTAAGTTATTTGCTATAAGCTTTCGATACATAGTTACCTAGTCCTTATGACCATGAAATCATGTAAATCACTTATACCGGAAAGGTACTTTGATTACATCAAACGCCACTGCGTAAATGAGTGGTTATAAAGGTGGGATTAAGTATCCGGAAAGTATGAGCGGGATTTGTCCATCCCGATGACGGATAGATATACTCTGGGCCCTCTCGGTGGAATGTCGTCTAATGTCTTGCAAGCATATGAATAAGTTCATAAGAGACCACATACCACGGTACGAGTAAAGAGTACTTGTCGGAGACGAGGTTGAACAAGGTATAGAGTGATACCGATGATCAAACCTCGGACAAGTAAAATATCGCGTGACAAAGGGAATTGGTATCGTATGTGAATGGTTCATTCGATCACTAAAGTCATCGTTGAATATGTGGGAGCCATTATGGATCTCCAGATCCCGCTATTGGTTATTGGTCGGACTGAGTACTCAACCATGTCCGCATAGTTCGCGAACCGTAGGGTGACACACTTAAAGTTGGATATTGAAATGGTAGAACTTGAATATGGAATGGAGTTCGAATATTTGTTCGGAGTCCCGGATGAGATCCCAGACATCACGAGGAGTTCCGGAATGGTCCGGAGAATAAGATTCATATATAGGAAGTCATTTTATGAGATTTAAAATGATCCGGAAGGTTCTATGGAAGGTTCTAGAAGGTTCTAGAAAAGTTCGGAAGAAACCACTATGGAAGGCGCAGTCCCAAAGAGACTCCACCTCCATGGCCGGCCAACCCTAGAGGGGGAGGAGTCCCAAGTGGACTCCCCCTATGGGGGCCGGCCACCCCCCACATGGAAGGGGGGAATCCCACCCCAAGTGGGATTCCCACCTTGGGTAGGTTTCCCTATCACATGGAAGGTTTTGGGTTCGGGTCTTATTCGGAGACTTGTAGTCCAACACTTGGGGCTTCCACCTATATAAGGAGGGGCAAGGGGAGGGGCCGGCCACCCCAAGAACCACCAAGGTGGCCGCACCCCTTAGTGGCCGGTGCCCCCCTCTCCCCAAACCCTAGCCGCCCCGCTCCTCCACTTCCCGCACACTTAGCGAAGCTCCGCCGGATTTCTCCACCACCACCGAGACCACGCCGTCGTGCTGTCGGATTCAAGAGGAGCTACTACTTCTGCTGCCCGCTGGAACGGGGAGGTGGACGTCGTCTACATCAACAACCGAACGTGTGACCGAGTACGGAGGTGCTGCCCGTTCGTGGCGCCGTGATCAAGATCTTCTACGCGCTTTTGCAAGCGGCAAGTGAACGTCTACCGCAGCAACAAGAGCCTCATCTTGTAGGCTTTGGAATCTCTTCAAGGGTGAGACTCGATAATCCCCTCGTTGCTACCGTCTTCTAGATTGCATCTTGGCTTGGATTGCGTGTTCGCGGTAGGAATTTTTTTGTTTTCTATGCAACGTTATCCTACACAGGGTTGTAATCTAACAATCAATCGAGTTCCTTCCAACCGGTATTGTACGTGGATGATCTTTCCAGTATAATTAATAATGTATTCCAATACTAATCTTCCTTAAGTATTTACTTAAGTATACCTTAAGTGTGTATAAATTCCTCAACTTCAAATTCCAACAAGTAATCATTCTAGATCAACAGTTACCCCGGACTAAGAAATTCCATGGTCAATAGTTCCACAAAGAGACGTCATGAATAATTCCTACATTTACATATGACATTTTAGTTCTTACGATAAAGGTGAATCATGGACATGATGGGCGGTGTTTCTTGTTTTACCAACAATTGTGGGATCTAATTTAAAATTATTTAGTCAGTATATTTATTAACCAGAACAACAAGGAGCTAGATAATTTTAGACTAAATTTCTTGTCACTTCAATTCCAAACGAACCTAGTCATGTTACTATTAAGTTCGGGTCAAATTTCCTAACTAAGTGTAGCTTCAAAATATTATCCAAATGTGCCACTAACAAACTACGTATGGGCCTCCAAATCAGTCCACATTTATTAGGAATAGGTATATTTTGAAAGTGTGGTCTATACACATGAAATTATTAAATAATAAGTAGCTCATAGTACTCAAGATGGTTTTAATTTTATGCTACACGATGAGAACCCTTATGATAGGTCATGTTGAAAATTTCTTATCAAAATGATGTATGATTGAGGCTTCCTAGATGGATGTTTTTTTAATCAAAACCTTTCTAGATAAAGGCTTTGTTGGTGTTAGAATTAGTAATGTTAACATTTTTTTGAAACTAGTAGAGGTGCAGGATAGGGATACATATTTCTCCTCTTATCTTTAATTTAGTTGATGTTGTTTTTACTATAATGCTAATCAAAGTTGCTATGCATAATCAGATCACTTGTTAGTTGTATGGTTTTTCTCCCGCTAGGATTATCAACATGCAATATGCAATATATATAATGAACCCTGCAATTCTAACAAAAGGATAAATCTGTTAAGCTTCATGCACTAGCCACTTGAACCAAAAGTCCGAACTGATGGAAAGGGCTAGGCAATCCACATATACACTTCACAACACCCCACTCGCGTGTGACGGGAGAAGAGAAAGTCAACACGTGAAAGAAGAAGAGCACACCGAAACAGGGCATCAGCGGTGGCTAAAGAGGGGGGCAACAGCAATTTTTAGGCTTAATTGCGAAAACCAGGATTTGAACTCGAGACCTGGGGCTCTGATACCATGTTAAGCTTCATGCACTAGCCACTTGAACCAAAAGTCCAAACTGATGAAAAGGGCTAGGCAATCCACATACACACTTCACAACAAAATCATCTACCTAGATCATTTCTTATTTTGAAAAAATCTCTAGGTGGAGAACTGATTCATCCATTGAACATGCAATATGCAATTTATGTTGATTGCTGCATACTGCAGCTTCCAGTAAATAAAAAATTCAAACATTTTAGACCTAAACATTCACATCATGTTTAACAGACCTGATTGTCCCGCGAAATTTGGATTTCAAAACCCGCAATTTTTTCAAACATAGGACTGCT
Source organism: Lolium rigidum (assembly GCF_022539505.1). Taxonomy (NCBI): domain Eukaryota; kingdom Viridiplantae; phylum Streptophyta; class Magnoliopsida; order Poales; family Poaceae; genus Lolium; species Lolium rigidum. The sequence goes on along the minus strand of NC_061510.1, from coordinate 56,365,745 downwards.
TTTCTTAGAGTTTACACACCTTCCTTCAAATATCAATACACCATCGACGATTCCCCTAGGTACGTACACCCCCCTTGTGATCGACAAACAACGCCAACCGAGCTCGTCGCCGTAGATTTCACAACCGCTGCAGCGAGCAATCCCATCTCCCACTTGAACTACACAGCCAATATTCTCAGGCCCTACTTTCCTAGTTTGTTTGAAATCTAGTAAATCTAGGGTTCAATGTCCCTGAAAACCCCCTAGCTAGGGTGGGATAGTAAATTCGAGGGAGAAAGCTAGGATTTCACTTTTATCTCAGCCATCGAGTTGGAGTAGCTAGCCTTCTTATGCCATGGAAGAATACACACAAGCATTAGTTCTTGTCCTTCAAGTGTAACTATCATATCAAACTTTATATAGTTCCACACATTGCATTTTCCCTTATACGTCGTAGCAGTCGAGCTCCCTTCTACTAAAAAGGATATGACAAGAAGGTTGATCGCACATTAACATTTAGAAATATCGTTTTAACGATTAGATACATTTCTATTCTAGGATAGCTAAGTCCAAGGCTAACACAACAAGATATAGAATTCCTATTTACCGGGAACAGGCGGGCAAGGGGCCCCACTACTTCTTCATTCACGGGGCGCTAGCCTCATGACTTCAGAAGGGTGTTTCCAATTCAATTCACCACTAATGGAGCGAGAGAAATTTGAATAATGTGAAAGAGAAGGCGTCAACATTGAGCTTCGCCTTCCCTTAATGCGATGCTATCCACACCGATGATCGTGTTCTCCTTGAACTTCTCGGAGGCGCCACAACGTCTGGTTATATACTTGTCTCAAGATCTTTCAAAAACCTCTCCACGAAAAAGACAGTGGCCATCGAACTTTGGTACGCCTCTTGGTGGATTGCTTTCCGTCTGCATATCGCCCAAAGTGTACCCAACATCTTTGTCAGATCATCTTCCTTCGTCGTCTCAAGATCGAGAATATCCATTGTCACGCTGCCGGTTCTATCTCTATCAAAGCCCAAACACAACGTGCCATATCACAATGTCTTAGAACATACTCCCCCCGTTTTGATTTAGTCTATATTTAAGACTAAACTTGCGTTCCATATTAATCTACATTTTAGCTTTTAGTCAACACAAATACATGAAACAAAGCGGCCTTGCTCTCTTTATTGGATGACTTCTCAATATAGTTTGGATTGGCTGAAGTAGTAGTAATAAATCCATTATAATTATATCTAATTTTTTCTAGGCCTCAGGCAAAGCCCACTTCAGTCGATAGCTGGCCCGGCACGGCCCATGGATTCGATCCGCTAGTTTTTTTTTTTCCGTCCCGTGTCTCCATCCAAAATCACGGCACGTGCGCACGTCGAGGCCAGATCGAAGGATGCTTAATCCCGTGACAGAGGAATCATTCCTCGTGCTCTAAGAGCATCTCCTGTCGCGTCCCTCAAAAAACATCCGGCACAAATGATTTAGGGCACGCTTGGGACCGCGTCGGACAAAAAGAGACTAAAAATCTGTACAAAAAAAGAGACTCTTCCTAGCCGCGTCCCTCAAATAGGGTCCGGATGCATGCATTTTAATAGAGTGGACCACCCCATGTGGGAAAAGTAGGTGAGAGAAAGTGTGGGAAAAGAGAATGACATATGGGGAGAAGGGGCTGCATGCATGCGTCCGGACGCTATTTTTATGTCCGGCGTCCCCGGTAAAGACTCTGTACATAGAGTCTCTACCGGGGACGCCGGACATAAAATGAGACGCTATTTAGTTTTGGGAGACGCAACTGAAACACGTTTTTCTCCATTTCTTGTCCGCCGTCCCCAAACATTTGGGGACGCCACTGGAGATCCTCTAAATATTGCGAGCAGCCGCCACCTTTATCGCAACTGAGCGTAAGAAACACATACTGTACTACTTTCTCCTACCGAGTAGCGTAGCTAGCCTGGATCGAAGCATCAATCCTTGCTACAAGCAGCAAGGGGGGCGATAAGATGTGTTGATTTAACCTGTCAAGTGTCAACTTTGAGCTTTTGGCTCCCCGTTCCTGCATCTATGAATCAAAGCATCCGGCCGGCCCCATGGCAAAGCCAAGTCTTGAGACCGAAGGCAATGCAACGACCCCATGGCATCAAAGCATAGTCTCGACGTCGAGATGTAGACGAGGAAGAAACCATTTGCAGCAGATGTTAGGGCATTCCCAGCAGGTTGACCCAAATCGACGATTCAAACGGTCTTTTGGGCCAGCCCACGAACAGTTTGGGGTGTCTGTCCATTTTAGTTGGGTGGTGCGTCCAGCGGCCTGACCCAAAGTGTCCTTCCTCGTCCATTGTTAACGATGACGCGCTGCCTCTAGTGGTGATGGGACGCGGCTGTCGCCGGCTTCGCGCGCGCCGTAGATGATTCCCGCGCTTTCGGTTGGTTCCCGCCCACGGCCGGCGGCTCCGGTTTCCCGCCCTCACTTGTTTCCTGTCCCGCCGCGGCCCGGAAATCTTCATTGCCTCACAGGATCGCAGGGGCTGCCAAGCCCCGTGTGAATACTACTTTATTGTCCAAGAATTTTCGACATTGGTACGGAATTCCAGAGGTGGCAACATAGGTGTGCCATCAACATGTATGGAATGGAGAAGATGAACAGTTCCCCATAGACAGGATTGTATTTTCTACCAGGGCTTTTCTTATGACATTGATGTTTGCTTAATATAAAACTTCGGGTCATGTGCAAAAGGAAAAAAATACTGAAAAGATATTACCGTTGCGGGCAGGTGGTAGTAGCCCAACGAATGGCCTGCTACGGCGTGTACCGATGGACGTGATTAGGTACACTGTTCAGTCTTTCCGAGATTTTTGGCCACGCAGCTGCGTGCGTGTGGCCGTACGTGTGCAGCAGTTGCAAATGTGTTCACGGGAACGTGTAGAATTCTTCAGGTGACTGCGACATCCATCAGGCTACGACCAAATGTGTTCGTTGAAACCGACGTGCGTTCGGTACGGTAGAGAACACGTACGCGGTGATCATCTCGACATCTCTCATAGTCTCATCTTGAATAATGTCAACACGGAGCCCATATACTTAGTTAACTCCGGGGGTTTACTCGGTTAAGACGAAGCTAAGTCAGCCATTTCCTTCTAGAAGTGTGATTCAGTGAGGATCACTTGTTCAAGGGTTCTTCCTGATATATGTGAAGTAGGGTCGAACACGTATGGCGGCGGCGAATATTATCTGTATTTGTGATGTTACCAAGAGCTCGAGATTGCAGATTTCGTCAAACTCTGCGGTCAATGTTCCACCGTACGAAAATCTATGAAGCTTCCGACCGGCCGTAGATACCTCAAATTGCCACGTCTCGGTATTACAAATACCTAGCCTCTCTGTACCATTCACGCCTCAAGCAGACATTGCATTTGCATCTCCAGCTTCCTAGCTCGGAGCCGAGTGTCGAAGCAACGCGATCGACACGAGCAAGTTACGTGCGTGCGGTCTAGCTAGCACGTACCATGGCGCAGCCAGGCCACACGGTGGCGCTCCTCCTCGTAGCCACCACCGCGCTGCTGCTCGCGTCCGGCACGACGGCGCAAGACTGCGCGAATGCGACGTTCCCGGCGGGCCGGTCGTTCGAGCGGTGCAACACCCTGCCCGTACTCGGGGCGAGCCTGCACTGGACGTACCACGCGGCGAACGGCACGGCTGAGCTTGCGTTCCGCGCGCCGTCGACCAGCGGCGGATGGGTGGCCTGGGGCATCAACCCCGCCGGCGCCGGCATGCCCGGCAGCAACGTCTTCGTCGCCTCGCAGGACGGCAGCGGCGCTGTGTCCGTGCTCACCACCGTCCTGGAGAGCACGTCCCCTAGCCTGACCAACGGCACCCTCAAGTTCGACGTGCCGGTGCCGCCCACCGCCGAGTACGCCGGCGGCGCGTACACGATCTACACCACGGTGGCGCTGCCGGGGAACTCCACGACGCAGAACACGGTGTGGCAGGCCGGCCCGCTCAGCGGCGGGTCCATACTGCCGCACCGAACGTCGGGGCCGAATTTGCAGAGCGTCAAGAGGCAGGACTTCCTGTCCGGCTAGTGCGCGCCCCCCGCGCCAAGGCCGAGGTCTCTCCACGCTATGCTGCACCGTCTTAGTCATGTATATATAGCACGACATATCTATCGTTCTTGCTGATAGTTTTCTCGAATAAAAAAAGTGTACATCGTGTACACCGCTAGCATTTTACATGTGCAGTCACATATTTTCATGGGGATCCCTTATTGATTGTCGCTGCATACTAAGGAAAAAATATCGATAAATAAAATATATTAATATCACAAAGATACAAATTACACCTAGGATCTGCACCAACAAAATATCAAAAACATCAACATTGCATACAACCAAGAACAAAATAAAATAAAGAGAAACAGAAAACAAAAACCCGTCGTGGTGATGAAACAATCACCACAACAACGCTACCACCTCCAAAGATAAAACCGGACCGCAAAAGAGGTTCTCTACAAGCGAGTGGAGGTAAAAACAATGCAGAAGCGTTGTCGTCACTTGACCGAACATCTTGAGTTTTCACCCTGGTGAAAATCTGAGTTTCTAAAACAATATCTTTCTCAAGGTCATTGTAAGATATAAACAATAAAGACCAGACCTTAGACTTTCACACTAAAAATCGTAGATCCGTACTTGAGGAGCACCACCTAAAATGTATTCCACTTGTGTTGCCGTCACCTCTTGCCAAGGCCTCTGCTGCAAGTCATTAGCATCCGACACAAAAGAATAATATGTGCCACAAGTCTTCATCGCAAGCAATACACCTCTCCACCATTACAAGCATTCAATTGCAGCCACCATGATTTTATTCACCTCTGTCAATACCATGAAAATCTATATTTAGACATGTCATATGGTACCGACAAGAAAGCGAAGCTTCATGCCACGCCCTCATGAGCCTCGTTGGCCGAAAATAAGAACGTGCATGACGGAATCAATTTAGATCTAGGTATCCAGTGGCTTCAAGCACCAATTACCATGGATTTCCAAGAGAAAGATCGGAGCTCGTCAGCATCTAGATCAAGAAGGCCGACATGAAGGAGATTGACAACTTGGTACTTGAAGATCAGCAGGGCCAGCCACCTTTATTCATGCTGAGCCGGCCCACCATGAACCTCCAGAGCAGCCAAGAGCCAACAACATTGGCTCGCATGGACACCAGCGCATGCAGTTGCAGCGGTGGAGCCGCACGAGCTAGCCACGATCAAGCCTGTGTTGTCGCAGAACGTCCCAGCTACTGGGATATTTACCGTCCTTGTAGATCGTATGCCGCATGCACGGCCGCGCCTCTTGCATCTTAGATGCGCCATCTCGCAATGCTCACCGCCCCTCATGCCCTCCATCTTCGACAGCCGAGCGCTGCCACCAAGCCGGGGTTCGCAGTGGCGACAGTCAGGGAGACACATGATCTGGAGCTTTTTGCTAGGGTTTGTGGGAGCCTCCGGAGTTGCCTGCGCGACCAATCCGGGAGTCAGGCCTGAAGGTCGTCAAGCAGGCCCGGGAGGCATACTACTACAACTTCTAGTAAATAAAAAAAATCAAACATTTTATATACTAGATTCACATAATATTTACATACGAGATTCTCCTACGGAATTTGGATTTCCAATCCCATAATGTTTTCAACATATTATCTTTTTTTTAGAATCTCGAACGAAGTACTTCCTCCGTCTTAAATTAGTTGTCGCAGTTTTTTTTTCAAAATGACCGGGCCTATGCCCTGAAACGTCTATAGATATAGATTACTAATTTTGGACCAAATTTCACCAAATCTGCGACAACTAATTTTGGACGAATGGAGCTTTCTTTTTTTGAGAATTCATCACCACTTCATTACTCAGTGTTCTGATAATTCATGCAGACACCCGTGGGTGGAGACTGAAACCAAACATGTCTACCTAAAGGTAAGTAGATAGAACTTCACTAGAGTGTGTGCATCGATGTTTCCAGTTGTTCGTTTATAGACAAACTGTACACTCAGAAACGGCTTCTTCGTCAAAATGATCTCTGAACTATGTGACCATATGCTCTTTTAATTCCCCGGCCCTGTGATGCTGCAAACTGCGTTGATGCAATCGCTGGCTATCCTAAGAAGATCGGCTGCCACTGCCAGATATTCTGGGCACGGCAACACTTTCAGTGCTTCCGGGCCTGTGACTCCATTGAACACCATGTGGAGGATGAAGACACCATCTGACCATCGCCAGTTTTATCAAGCACATAGACAAGCCCACTTTCTGTACAAAATTTGTGGCTATTGAGGAAGGCCTCAGCCAAAGCCCACTTGACTAAAACTAGGAGGGTACAAGCAAGCCAAACGCCCAAAAGCTGGAGGCCAGATGGAAGGATGCTCGATCCCGGCATCATTCCTCGTGTTGTAAACTGCGAGCAGCCCCCACCTTTATCCCCAGTGGGGCGAAGAAACACATACTTTCTCCTATCGAGTAGCGTAGCTAGCCTGGATCGAAGCATCAAGCATTACAACAACAAACAGCAAAGGGGCCGATAAGATATGTTGATATCACCAGTCAAGTGTCAACTTTGAGCTTTGGCTCCCCGGCCGTTCCAGCTGCATGTGTGAATCAAAGCATCCGGCCGGCCCCATGGCAAAGCCAAGTCTTCAGACCCAAGGCAAGGCAACGACCGCATGGCAAAGCTAAGTCTCGACGTCGAGATGCACACGATGAAGAAACCATTTGCAGCAGATGTTAGATCAGACGCAGCCATGACTCAAGACAGAGAAAAACAAGCATGGCCAGGATGGACAGATAAGTTATCATCAAGGCTGCACACCTTGTAGGTATCAAGGAAATGACCTTCTTCGAGAAGGTGCTGACTTTTATTAGGCCACACAACTTGCCTTTCAAATGATAACCACGATCGATACGGCAGTGGAAACTTAGCCTGAATTCTGAATCTGCAAAAAAAAAAAAAAAAAAAAAAAATACTGTACTAGCTTAGTTCAGGTTCGTTGGTGGGTAAACCAACGAAGCGAAAAGGAACCAGTCAAGCGGCCACACGCAAACAACAAAACATACTAGTACTTGTTGTTCTTGACCCGGACTTTTGGCTCTCGGGTGTAGGCGCACCCTATATACTCTAAAAAATGTAGTAATTTCAAATAAAGTAAAAAAAAATCGAATCCTTTTGGGAATCAAAGATAATCAAGTATTGTACTCGTATAAATTTGTTTGGCCAAAAAATGTTTCACATTGACTTCAGGCAAAAAAAAAAATCTATGACGAATATAGCGTGAATAGTACTTTAATATAGGACCTTCAAGTCTGTTTTTTTCACCCAGGAAACAAGAGAAGTTATTCCATGGTGAATCTTTCGTATACGAGTACAATACATGATCATCTTTGATTCCCAAAAACATTTGAATTTTTTTGACCTTTTTCTGAATTATTATATTTTTTTCCATATAGGGTGCGCTTGCTCCCAGGTTCACCCATGCAATTTCGTTGTTGTTCTACTATACTCTAGGGGAAAACTAAACTACTCCATCCGAATCAGAAAGCAACGCTCCACATATTTGTTCACAGTTGCAGTTAGAAATTGACGTACGATACAGGACCGCTAGATGCAATGAACGAAAGCGTGTTTGCTTTGTCCTTCAACTGCAACTGGTTCTTTATCGATAAATAATGTTTTATTAGTTTGAAAGCAATTACATCCAGCCTCTGCATAACCAGGATGCACGCAGTCGTTTAAGTGTCTTAAATCAAAGATAGAAAAAACAAGGCGAGATACATATCGAAGCGATGAATCATATAACGCCTAAGGTGTGGGTGGTGCTTCAATTCGTAGACTATGCTGTCACCCATGTAGGGAAAAAAGTATCCCTCACCGTAGCCTCCAACCGTGTACAGACCTCCGTAAATAGATCTCTGTTCTCCACTAGCTGAAGAGGTAACCACGAACGAAGAATACATGTACATCTGTAGACATTGGCCTCACTAGTCGGAGGATACAAGATAGACGCTACTTGGATGACTGATCATATAGATCTCGCAAACTGGCACTGAAAAAATAGGTGTTTAATGGTTTCATCATGATGACAAAAAACACACTGTGTACTTCCGTGCCAGTTGATTCTTGGAATATATCAACCATAACATTTTGGGTCAAGGGTTTAATAGGAAATATCCATGGAACGAGCTACTTATCCGAAGACTCAACTACCAGCATGCATGCAGTCAACCATTAGTTAGGCGTGCAGCAACCTAAATCATATACGAGGTTTGTCATATAAGCTAATTAAGCAGTACTCATGTAATGCTCCGATTCCAAAATATAATGCACATAACTATAACTGCAGTTACCATCATAAAACTCTCTACCTAGTAATAATATGCAAAAGTGTAAGGATTGGGCATGTATACAAATATTTTTGCGTTTGTCTTGAAAAATACTCGTATATATGGCATGAGTCATTTTACTAATCTCGTACCCATACAATAGGTGAAAATCATAGTCACTATCGTGCATTACGAGCTATGAAAAAATATACCCCCCCCCCCCCCCCCTCAAACTAGTTGACTTGGATTTGTCTAGATTCGCATGAATCTAGGCGCATTTTGTGTAAATCTATACGTATCTAGATAAATCCGAGTCAACTAATTTGGAACGGTTGGAGGGAGTAGTACTTTTTGGATCAAAGAGAGTGCTTGCTTGGAGTATCACCGTGTATTAGCTTTCTGTATTGTTATTTTGAGAAATATGAAATGCATGTATTAGATGAGTGTGGCGTTTCATAAGCCAAGCTACATGTAGCTCGTTCTTTGGAAAAAAAATGAAAAAGGCATGTAAAATTTTAAAATTCTGCAAAAAATCTTAATGTAGATAATAGTGTACTCTATAATAGTACAAAATTTTAGCTTGAAATACATTATATTCTAGGCAGTGCAAAAAAAAAAAACAAATGTGGAAATCTGAAGTAGTGAAGAGTTCAAACTTTGAAACCTCCAAACTTGTCAGATTTTTTCATTTTTCTGTGGCCCAAATACATAGCGTTTTGACAAGATTTTACATGTTGGTAGAATACATCATTATAAATACCTAGAAAAAAAATTCAGAATGTTTTGGGGCTTCTAGGTATCATATTCAAAAAAAAAATCAGAAAAATGGACTAATGTAGCCCGAGCTACATTTAAAATTTCTATATATATGTTTTTTTAAAAGTCTCTATATATAAGATAAGCTTCTAAAAACTTGGATGTATTTATACACTAAGTGTATAGACACACCAAACTATAGAAAAATCTAAGACATTCTTTTATGGATGGAGGGAGTAATACATATTTGCAGCTTTGGTTGCTTCGAACCTAAACCTTTGGGTTGAAGCAGCAACATTGGCACACAAGCAGTGTTCCTATTGTGAAGGTATGTTGTCTTTGAATATTGTACGCTTAGCTATGTCTGGTATTCTTGCGTCGATGGATTTGTTTTGGTGATTAGTGGTAGTTAGTGAGAAATTGGTTGTTGATTCACAAAAGTGGTTGTTGTGATGTGATCTTTATGTCGATGTCCCCGAGTTCATTTTCTTCTCTTTTGTGTGTCATATCATTCAGCTTGATGCCCATAATGCTTAGGAATAAAATTTTAATTTGTGCATCAAGGATACGAAGACCGGAGCCTTGAACATTCTTAATGAGACCAAAACATATTTTCATAAGTGTTCTCGAATAATCTAGTTACCGCGCTTCACTTCAACGAAGAAATATCTAGAGCTAGATATTTACATGGAAAATGTTATAAATAAATCTCCATGGATAAGCAGGGAAAAACTAAACTTGGTTTTTTACGGGACAATTTAATCAAGTAAATAGTTCAGACTGTGTAGATTTTGCGAATACAAGTAGTCTAGTATCCTTTAGTGTAAGAGTGTGGCCCTTCACTCATGTGCATGGACTTGTAAAGTATGGGTAGCAGGGTCACCACAAGTTCTATACTATGCCACAAATGGATATAAAATATAAATTAAAACATAAACCAAAGTCTTACAATAGCTGAATGATAATGATCTTCAATAAACCAGGAGAAGTGCAACAAACTTATGGGGTTTACAATGAGTCGTAGGGTCATATTGCACGTCTTACAAAAGATATTTACATGGTGGCTTAAGGGGTGGAAATCAGATTAGTTGAGAATAATTTATAACATGTCCTTCGCATTCCATTTGGCAATGTCATGTTCGGTAAATATGGAAACTGTTTTCGATAATAAAATTCATATCCATAATAATTTAGTAGTAACACGTATTGCTATAGATGCTGCAAACATGTACTTGAAGTTGCTGCCACATAAATAGGGCAAATGCATGAAACTACATAGTGATATAACTTAACATCCATATGAATGTAAAATTATATATGCACATGTATGTAAATCACCAAACAATAATTTGTCGACAAGATTTCATGTAGAAGAGCAAAGTTTTTTTGTGTGCCACTTGTAAATCCCAAGTTTAATGTTTAATAATTTACATTTTTGTAGTACCATCGGAAATTTATTTCCATGAGGAATTTTGTTTTATTTGCAGATATTTCTTAGATTATTAAACATTAGGATGAATGTTTAGCATCCAAATTACTAAAAAAATGTTTAGCATCTTAGACTGCATTGTTCCTCTTGTGATACACTACTTTAGAAAAAAAACCTATTATGCCCTTGCATATGTTTATGAAAACGTGTCGATGGAAAACACATTGAATGCTAGTTTCACATGAATTCGTCGCAATCAGGCTGACTTGGTTTGACCATACGTGATGATTGTTTATAATTTATGGTCAACACATATTAGATTACCCGTAATGTATTTTCTATGTCAAGATGTGTAAGGCATCATCTTGGGCTTTGCAAGTGGTGGCTTACATTTCAGATATGTAAAACATGTACAGGGCTCAGGAACTAGTTCCTCCGATCCAGACATGAAAAGTCTTTAAGACAATACATTGGCCATCAATTTATGTGCAACACATGTTGTCTAGCATAAAAATAATCATATATTATATAGTTATATTTTATTATAAATCTGTTAATACCAAATTTACACCTAAGATGCTAGATATTCTTATAGATGGTTAAACAATGAAATATTTCAGCGGTAAAGCGTTCGAAAATATATACATTTTGGATTAGAGGTAGATATTGGATTTTTGGTCAAAAGATCAACAACATATATGTTCGATGACTACCAGGCAGTCAACCACTAGGGGCATGCACGGCAACCTTCAAGCAAAACTTTGTTCTTAAATCATATTTGTTATTGTTATTCCTCCGTTCTGTAATTCTTGTTGTGATTCTAGTTGAAATTTGAACTAAAGCCACGACAAAAATTATTAAACATATTAGAATATTTGCCTTAGCTGATAGCTCGTGCAACACATGGTTTCCTTTCTATTTTTTTTGCTCTTGTTGAAGAAAAAAAATATATCTTTGAACAGTTAATTAGGACGAAGTCAAAGCACAGCAATTGGTTCTTAGTATAATTAAACTGGAGTGTCATATGGTTTGGTGGCATTTATGTGCTCCTACTAGAGCAACTCCAATAGTGTAGTTAGTTGTTGCCTATAAGCAATATGTCATGTCATCTATAGTCAACTTGTAGCCAACAAGTACAATAGTTCGCTATAAGAATGTACTACTTTCTTAATGGATGACCCACCTTTCATTGACACAACTTGCCTAGGAGCACCTGCTAGAGCTAGCTCTTGCATAAGAGCCCACTTACACCCTCTCTCCTCTTCTATCTTCTCCAACTAGATATAAATATATTATTTTAATCCTTGTAGCTAGTTGATTAGGATTTATTGTACTTGCTCCTACGCACCTTCATTTGTCCAAAGTCGTTAGTCAGAATGAACAACAGAATGATTGGAATCAATGTCTATCTGAAAAGATCTGTACTAGGATAATAATTTTTCAGCCGGCCTCTCCCCCTTGTAATTGTTTTATTGCTGTGGCAGGTTGATGTCAACAGTGAACGTTGCGTGCGCGCATATGAATGAGTCCGATTAATTGGACCTCCGAGAGTTCAAGTAGATATACAAGCTTTGCTGCAAGGAGGTTGCTGCTACATGTTTTGCGTATATCTATTACATTAACAGAGCTATGGTGCTGGTTTTCTAAAAGCCTGAAATGCTGTATAATTGTAACAGCAGTGCAGTAGTTTCCAGCTTACGCTTCGACGCCTTGGTATGAAAATGTAAGACATTGTAAGACACTGTTTCACAGTATTTTTCAGTATCTGAATTTTCTGTACAATACAGCGGAGAGCGTACGTCGTTTCACAGTAGCGTTGTCTCAAAACCATCGCGGCGTTTGTTTTCTCCCTCAGCGTGTCCACTTTTAGTCCAGTGACGCCCCTTTGGACGTTTGCCTTCGTCGAGTTTTCTTTTCACAGCCGTTGTTGCTAGCTAGAATAGACTGCTGGTTTGTACAATTCGCAGCTATTTATAGGCAAAATACAGGAGGTTTGAGTAGGATATTATGTGACCAGAATTGCTAGATAAAAAATTTGTTTGGAATTTTTAGAGATATGGAAATGCCGATTTTTGAGCCTCACCTTTATCAGGTTCATGGGAATCCAAGTTCCACCACTTATTTCCGGGGCTGAAGGAACGGATATTTCCTCCTGAGATTTCATTGGATAGCTGTCGCAATTTGAAGAGAGAAGAAACGGACGTGTACTCAGTAGTTGGTGGGGTAAATGATCGCCAAATGAAGATCAAGATGGACAGATGGAGTACTTTTACCTGGTAGAGCAAGTACAATAAGTTCTAGTCAGCTGGCTATAAGGATTAAAATAAAATATTGTTGTCTAGTTGGAGGAGAGAGAGGAGGAGAAAGAAGAGGAATGGACCCACGTGCTCCTAGGCACTATGTAAGAGTGAATGGTGGGTCATGCACTAATAAAGTAGTACAATTTTATAGCTCACTATTGTACATGTTGGCTCTAAAATGACTATAGATGACATGGCACTGGGCTTATAGCCAACAATTGGCTCTACTATTGAACTTGCTCGTAGCGGTTGACGGTTAGAGCAAGTATAATAGAGACCAGTCAGCTGGCTATAAGGCATTCCACGTCACCAAAATCCTAGCTGGATGAAAGAGAAGAGAGGAGAGAGAAGGGAGCGGGCGCTCCGTGTGTCGCCCGGCTACAGCGCAAGTTTCGAAGAACAGCCGCCCGCTTGCAGCCCGATGTGAGCGCTATCGCCGGCGCTCCCGATCCCGTACATCTCCCTCGCCTCCCACCTTCCTCACTCCACCACCGCGCGCATCCGCACTTGCGTAGCCCCGAATTGCTTCTCACACGCCAAATCGAAGAAGCCTACATGACCCTAGAACTGCTGCCCCAAATCGTCCCCAAATCGCCACATCTCGTACCCTAGAACTGAGGTCCCTCCACCGGCACCTCAGCTTGTCCTGCCGCCGGCACCTTAGCTCGTCCTACCGTCGGTGCCCCAGCTACTTTGGCCACCGCCTCATCCCTTCCCATCTCCGGCCTTTCCTTCAACAGACGGACCAGCCGCTTGGATACCCCACGACTCAGATCCTCAAGCATGGTGCGTGTTCTCCTTGTTTCTTCTTCATATAATGCTCTACCATATCATCTCAGTGTTGAAGTATATCAATGCAAATGGATGGTCGCTCCTTTCTACAAAGTTTCAACTATGCTTTGTGACTTTCGTGCATGGTCTAGATCAAAACTAATGGCTTGTTTGCCTAAGATCTTATTTGGCATTTTGTCTACATAAAAATTGACGGCTTGTTTGCCGGAGATCTTTTTGTTTATGTAATGTTTAAGTGTGGTCTGAATATTAATCAGTTTGTATCATCACATCCTGTTGGCATGAATGGCATATATATCTATGGTGTTTGAAATGGCCACAAAGTTGCAGTTTACAGTGGATCCTAATAAATTGTATACACACACTAGTAGGAAAACCATTATAGGCAGAGCTTAGTTCTGTGGCGCACCATTAAAAATGCGCCACAGAAATTTATTTTGTGGCGCACCAGGCAAGGTGCGCCACAGAAATAGCTTAATTCTGTGGCGCACCAGCGGGTCGTGCGCCACAAAAATTACATGGGGCCCACATTCTGCCACCACCAATTATTAGTGTAGGTCTTTCTGTGGCGCACGTGCTTCGGTGCGCCACAGAAGTTGTTGATTCTGTGGCGCACTTATTCTGGTGCGCCACAGAACTAAGAGAACTTATATCAGCGCGCGCCGGCCGTGCCCTCCCCCACGCCTATTCACCTCTCCCCTCTCCGCTCTCCCCTCCCCTCTCCCCTCTCCTCCGATCTGTACCGCCGCGCGCCGCCATGGTCGTCGTCATCGTCGTCGCCGCCGCCTTCCTCCACGAGGGCCGCATGCCGCCACGCTCCTCCCATCCCCGCCACCTGCAGCACAAGCTGCCGCTACGGCGAGGAGGGGCCGCCGCGAGGAGGGGCCGTCGTCGCGTCAAGGTGGAGGAGCCGCCGCGTCCTCCTCCTCCTCCACCCCTGCCGTCATCTTCAACCTCCTCCTCCACCCCTGTCATCGGTGATCTCTCTCCCCTCCCCTCCCCTCCCCTCCCTCTTAATTCCTCTCCCGCGCGCGCACAAGGTGCTCGACGAATTGCTGCTGTACGTTGGTGCTGCTGTACGTTGGTGTTGTTGTTGCTGTGCTGCTGCTGTTGCTGTGTTGTGCTTGCTGCTGTTGGCTCATTGCTGTTGCTGTGCCGAAGCTATTGCTATGTCTCTGTAGATATTGCTGTTGGCTCATTGCTGTTGCTGTTGGCTGTGCTGAAGCTATTGCTGTTGGCTCATTGCTGTTGCTGTGCCGAAGCTATTGCTGTTGGCTCATTGATGTTGCTGTTGGCTCATTGTTGTTGCATACATATTTACTTGATGGATTCTTGTGAGCTTATGGTATGCTACTATGCTACTGGTGGGCTTGTATACATACATATGGACCCCTGATGATTTACTTGATGGATTGTTGTGAGCTTATGGTATGCTACTATGCTTATAATGCTCTGATTAGTGGGGATGCTTATCGGATCATGTGCATATAGTTCATATAGTTCCCTAAAAAGAAAGAATGCTCCCTGGCCAGATGCTTGATGTCTTGGCTCAGCCAATGATGCAAAGGCTGAGGCAAAAACTTGGATAAGAACATATACTAAAATGTGTGATTTAAATGGAATGCTTATGATGGTATACTAAAATAGAGATATTCACATTAGGGAATCATGTAAATGAATGCCACTGTGATATCCTTTGAAGAAAATGGACTGTTTCTGATGGTTTTAAAAGGCTAGGTGGTGCTAGGTGATTAAGTTGGCTACCAAGACGTGTCTCATCTGGTTAGCTGGGATATGCTATGTATTGTTGCTTGTTTAGGCATATCTATCACTTACTGGATTTACTGGTTCTTGATTGGCCTCTCTTTTGCCAGCATCACTTGGTCTATATACCAAGTGATGAATAATCCCTTTGGAGCATCTCGCTCCATGCATGCTATGTGTGTTTGAGCATCTTGACTTATGTCACCATGGTTGCTGGTTTGGTGGTGTTTTGAACTCAACCGAGTAATGATAAATTTCTATTTCTTGTTGGCTTTGATGAAAATAGAGATATCCACAGTAGGGGATCATGTAAATGAATGCCACCGTGGTATCCTTTGAAGAAAAAGGACTCGTTTCGATGGTTTTAAAAGGCTAGGTGGTGCTAGGTGATTAAGTTGGCTACCAAGACTTGTCTCATCTGGTTAGCTGGGATATGCTATGTGTTGTTGCTTGTTTAGGCATATCTATCACTTACTGAATTTACTGGCTCTTGATTGGCCTCTCTTTTGCCAGCATCACTTGGTCTATATACCAAGTGATGAATAATCCCTTTGGAGCATTTGCTCCTTGCATCCTACCTGGCCTCACTTACTCCATCCCTGGATGTTAATATTTGTTTCGACCAACAAAGTATGAGGCATATGCTATTTAGTTGATACCACTTGGCTCTTTCTTCCATTTTAGTGCCGATGATTAGAATGTTCGGTCAATCAGTACACTCCGGGTGTCGCTAGTGAGCCCGGTGTGATGGCACAAATATCAATCTCTTGTGCATCCTACCTGGCCTCACTAACGCCATCCCGGGATGTTCATATTTGTTTCGACCAACAAAGTATGAGGCATTCAATTTAGTTCATACTAGCTACTTCTTAATTGCATTGGCCTTTCTTCCATTCTAGTGCCGATGATTAAATTGTTTGGTCACTTGTACACTCTGGGGTGGGGCCACTGAGCCTCGTGCGATGGCACAAATATCAATCTCTTGTGCATCCTACCTGACCTCGATGACCCCATCCCTGAATGTTAATATTTCTTTCGACCAACAAAGTATGAGGCATATAATATCTAGTTGAGATACCACTTGGCTCTTTCTTCCATTTTAGTGCCGATGATTAGAATGTTTGGTCACCTATACGCCGCAATATACTTTGTAGACGGCCCCCACTTTCCCCGGCCGCCGTTCCGTGAACGAGTCTTTGACGAGACAACAACGCCGACATGCCTCTCCGGCGCAGAACCACGCCAGTCCCAGCCGCCTCTCTTGTGGCCGCGTCTCCTGCGCCATGCACTCTTCGCCTTCTTGCCCGGTGAACAATAGACTAATCGTTGGAATAAGGAAGCCGATGACGGCCGATCGCAATCTAATCTTTTGACCGGCCGTCATCGGTTTCCTTATTCCAACGATCAGTCTATTGGTTCACCGGGCAAGAAGGCGAACAGCAGGCAGACGCGGGACACACGGCCACAAGGGAGGCGGCTGGGACTGCCGTGGTTCTGCGCCGGAGAGGCAGATCGGCGTTGTTGTCTCGTCAAGGACCCGTTCACGGAACGGCGGCCGGGGAAAGGGGGCCCTTCTGCAAAGTATACTGCGGCGTATACTGCAACTATGGTTTCTGACCATAGTATTTGTGTTGACCAACAATGTATGAGGCACTTATTCTATTTTGTCATTCCATTTGCTTTGGTATTTTCAAAATGCCGATGATTAAAATGTTTGGTCCCCGTACGCTCTGGGGTGGCGTAAGTGAGCCTGGTAAGATAGCACAAATATCAATCTCTTGTGCATCGGACTTGGTCTCGCTTACGCCATCCCGGAATGTTAATATTTGTGTTGACCAACAATGTATGAGGCACTTATTCCATTTTGTTATTCCATTTGCTTTGGTATTTTCAAAATACCGATGATTAAAATGTTTGGTCACCATACACTTGGGGGTGGCGTAAGTGAGCCTGGTAAGATAGCACAAATATCAATCTCTTGTGCATCGGACTTGGTCTCACTTACGCCATCCCTAAATGTTAAGACTTGTGTTGACCAACAATGTATGAGGCACTTATTCCATTTTGTCATTCCATTTGCTTTGGTATTTTCAAAATGCCGATGATTAAAATGTTTGGTCACCGTACACTTGGGGGTGGCGTAAGTGAGCTCGGTAAGATAGCACAAATATCAATCTCTTGTGCATCGGACTTGGTCTCACTTACGCCATCCCTAAATGTTAAGACTTGTGTTGACCAACAATGTATGAGGCATTTATTCCATTTCTCTTGTGCATCGGACTTGTTGGTCTCACTTTCTTCCATTTTAATCATAGTAGGAACCGGATGAAGACCCCGATGCAAGCGAGCCTGGTGGGTAGAGAGGAGGGAGCAAAGGAGGAACCGGATGAAGACTACTTTGCATCTCGAAATTGTGAATTTTGTATGAATTAAGAGTTGTATGCAAAACATTTGACACTTGCCACTATATATGTATCTCGATCGGGCTCTAAGTACTGTGATGATGATGTCTACATTATATATGTGCAATGTACATGCTATTTATATTATATCTGCATATTTCTATATGTTGTTGTATATAACATGTATATTGCTGTCTATAAACTGCATGTGTATAGCAGGCAGCACAAAATCGTGTATAATACAAGCAAGTTCTGTGGCGCACTGAAAATCAATTCTGTGGCGCATGCTTTTCTGTGGCGCACCCAACCACCCGTGCGCCACAAAAACCTTAATTCTGTGGCGCATTGGTCGGTGCGCCACAGAAACCTTATTTTTGTGGCGACATTTCTGTGGCGCACCCCCCATCCGCCACAGAATCCATTTTTAGTGCGCCACTGATGAGGCTTTTCCTACTAGTGACATGCTCAGACTATAGCCAATCTAATAGCCTACGTGTTATACAAGTGGACTTTTATAAAGGCTTTAGATGACATGGCACTAGTGTAGAGCCAGCAGCCGGCTCTTCTATTAGCCATGCTCTTAGACTAGGCACAACGGAAGTATCATAAGTAGTATCATGCATGCCATGTTGGCAAAAATCTGATGTGGCACACCAATTAATAAGGTGAGAGATGAGAGTGGTATCATAATATAATACTATATCATAGCACGTAAAACTAGAAAATTTAATGGCAAACACATCATGTACACACATTTGCATTGAGATTCTACAAAACATTAAATATGATGATACTATGATACTATCTTATGATACTATGCATTGTGAGGTTAGTATCATAAACTAGTATCATGTGCATGATACTAGTGTATGATACTTCCCATTATGACTAGTCTTAGACACTTGCACTTGAGTGTTCTAGTTGCATCGAACGGCGAAAACGACCGATACGGTTTGTTTAAAAGAGCTCAATTACGGTGAAAACGTACATCATCAATCAAAGCGCCTTACCTGAAAAACGATTTCAAGTGGATTTGCTATGCATGAGCAGGAGTAGTACAGACGTACTTCATTATGTCTGGACGAGACAGTACACATGTACTTCCAGTTTGGGGAGAGCGCTATGGCGTAGTACGATATTTTCACCTAATTTCGTTTGCAAAGAGAGTTCACCGTGATGCAGTACTGCAGTGTCCAAGTGCAATGCTGACCACGCGTCAATTGAACGAGTCTCGAGGGTTAATTTGCGGTCTCTGCGCGCGGTTCTTTGCCCAGTTCTTTGGCTTCTCACTGCAATCCGATGATCTGAATCCGCGATTCCGCAGTCAAAGTCGGCAATGTACGGATGGCCGATATGTGACAGTTAGCAACCACACGCACGAGTCGTCAAAGGTACAGTACGACAGGGTCACTGTGGCACGGCCTCGCCGATCCAAGTTATAGCAAGCCGCACTGCAGATTTGAAATGTCACTGTCAATTCCGAGACTCTCGAGTTCATATAAGCCTATTGTTTAAAACTCATCCTGACATATAAAACAGTTCAGAAAAATGTATTCGGACATTTGTTTGCAACTTTGCATACAAGTTTTTGGCGAAATGAAATTTCTTTTGTGCCCCGTGAAAAAAAAAATCGATGCTCCAACGCGCCTATTCACGATTTTTTTTCTCTTTTTTACACAAGCTACGTAAAATATTTTTGTTTCATGAAAGCTTGTGTGTAGACATAAAATGTACATGCGAACTTTTTTCCAGAAGTTTTTAACATATGTTTAATTTTTTTTTCAAAGCGCCTATCTATGTTTCTAACATACATATGTTAGGCCAAGTAGAGATAAACAAAAAACTTTTCTACATGGTACTCCGTACTCCTAAAACCCAGCCGAGGTAGAAGGCCTGAATGATTAGTTGATTACCTTTCGCTAGTTCATGGTTCCCGTAGCAAGCTCACCGGCACACTGGCGTCATCTTCCCTAGTCTGACGGGTGGCATGTGAAAAGTCGCCATCCATGGCGTCCTATCTGGCCTTCACTTCACAAATAATGTGGCGTGGGGGAGGCACCGACCTTCCTTTCTAGAGAAGGGGCAGTAGCGGTGGCCGCCGGAGCAAGGAGAGCTCGCATCAGAGACGCTGGTTGCAGCGGCGGCGGCCGGCGAGCGAAGAAGCTGCAGCGGGGAACACGGGCAAGGACATGTAGAAGGGAGGGAATGCATCGGGAGTCTTGTGCTTAGAAGTTGGCACGGTACCTTTCCGCCTCATCTTCGACTCCTTTCCGCAAGAGGGGCGGCTCCTGTCCCCGCAGTCGCGAGCACGTCGGAGGACAGATGGAAGGATCATTCCTCGTGATGTCAATTGCGAAGAGCCGCCAGCCTGCCACCTTTAGGCCATGTTCAGTTAATCCACCCCGCAAGTGGATTGGAGTGGATTATAGGAAAATTGGGAGGATTTTTAAGCACTTATGCTCCGGTGCTTCTCCCCTAGAAAAATTGTAGGATCGTCAAACAAAACCGGTGGAAATCTTTCCATACCCGTTCGTAAGCGGGCGCACGACCGTAATTTCAGTGTAGATCTACTGTCCGTACATCCTGTACATGCCTATATAGTCCGCGTTGTGTTGGACCTCATTTTTTTACGTATCTACGGTCATGTGTGTGTGCCGAAATAGAAAGATCCTATAAAGTTCTTGCTTACAAAACTTTTTTATTCTTACGGGACGTACACATACCGTACCAATATGTATGGGTATACATGAGCTGAAATTAGGTTTCGGCAACTACGACCCTTCAACTTCATTTTGGGGAACACCAGAGCAGCCCTCATTTTTAAGCTATATGAGATTTAACATAAAACTAGTACCCGGCAAGCTAGCCTGGATCGCAGCATCAAGCATTGTCAAAAGCATCCGGCCGCCCCCAGGGTGCGTGTCCTCAAACCGAAGGCAATGGACCACCCCATGGAAAAAGCAAATCTTAAGTCTCTTCGAGAACCAATATGTGGTTAGTAGGGCAGTGACATGTTCAACCCACTAGATAGAGTTTAAATTTAGGTTGACGCTTTGGTGTCTCATAAAAGTAAAATATTTTTTCAGTGGAAGACGATGTTCTCGTCGATACTGAGGAGTATGTGGTGACTTCGTCAATCTCAAGATCCATCGAGTTAGTTTCTTGAACTTAACCTCTCGAAGGTGCTCATAGAGGTTCGGTGTGCGTGTGTACGATTGTACTATGTTTCACAAAAAATATTCTCAAACCCCTTCAGCGTCCCTGCACTGTTTGACCGCCACAATAGGGACCGGCCTAGCTGGTGTGTTAGAGCATCTCCACTTGTATCCCTGTATCCGACACGCGCTGGGTCGACCGTATGGGGGCACCGACACCAGTGCCACGTATCGGGCATCTCTCCCCCGACCGTGTCCCCAATACGGAGCCTCCAATAAGACTTTTGATTTAATTTTTGTAATTTGAATCTTTTTTATGAAAATTAATATACACATAGTGTTGGCAATAACTTCTAGTACTAGCTACCGAAACGCGGCCACTAGTGGAGACATGCTTTAGTCCCGGTTGGCCAACCGGGACTATCCAGGCGGGATTAAAGGCGAACCCTTTAGTCCCGGCCCGGTTACCAGCCGGAACAAATGACCCTTCACGTGGCTGTGATACAGGTTTGGGCTGGAGGACATTTAGTCCCGGCTCGTAAGCCCAACCGGGAGTAATTATTATTTTCTGAAATTATTTTTTATTTTTCTAATTTTATTTTTTAATTGTTTGACTCGTTACTCTCTCACTTGGACCATTTTTAACAATAATTACACTTAATCTGTAGTCAAAATCTAGACTTGGTCACATCTCGGTTGATCACCCATCCTCACACTACTCCACCCGCAGCACGCTTAACTCCTCGGTTCTTTTCTACTGTTCTCCCGCGAATGTGATTGTACCTTGTTGTAAATACTACCATATCAATCATATTAACTCTTATACCATTGTGTCATATTTCTTTATTTTTTGAAATTAAAAACAATTATGTAAATAAGAAATAATGAATAAGATAGTAATATTAAATTCACATGAAAATAAATCAGTAATAAAACTATTTTTATTAGAAAAATAATATATGCATTATTCATATAATATGACCAAATAATTAATATCTTTAAATCTGTAAACCGTAATTGGACAAATAATATATACATTATTATTATTATAAAAATGTGAGAAATTTGAATATGAAATAATTATGTTTTTATTCATTTTTAATTATTATTATTATCAAATAATATATGCATTATTCATATATTATGTTTAAATAATTAATATCTTTAAATCTGTAAATCGCAATTGGACAAATAATATAAACATTATTATTAAAAAAATGTGAGGAATTTGGATATGAAATAAAAAATAATTCATTTATTATTATTATGAAATAATATATGCATTATTCATATATTATTGCCAAATAATTAATATCTTTAAACCTCTAAACCACAATTGGAAAGATAATATATGCATTATTATTAGAAAAATATGCGGAATTTGACTATGACATAATTATGTTTTTATTCACTTATTATTATTATTATTATCAAATAATATATGCATTACTCATATAATATGGATAAATAATTAATATCTTTAAATGTGTAAATCGCAATTGGACAAATAATATATGCATTATTATTAGAAAAATGTGAGGAATTTTAATATGAAATAATTATGTTTTTATTCATTTTTAATTATTATTATCAAATAATATATGCATTATTCATATATTATGTATAAATAATTAATATCTTTAAATCTATAAATCGCGTGGCCGGCCCGCGTGTGACAATCGATTTCCACGCCAGTAATGGCGACAACGATCGGCTTCCGCGCGGGAACGAACCGTTTGACTTTATGTCCCGGCTCGTGTCACCACCCGGGATTAAAGGGGGTGCCACCAGGCACAGCGGGCCGCAGAACCCTTTAGTCCCGGTTTGGGATACAAACAGGGACAAATGGGTGTCGTACGCTTGGGCGGATTCGAGGCGACGTGGCCAGGCCTTTAGTCCCGGCCTAGGACACGTCCGGGACTAAAGGGCCTGATGAAAGACATGTTTTCTACTAGTGGGCCAAGTCCGGTCACACATATTACAAAACCACATGAATAGAATGGGAATTAAATAGAAGAGGGCTCTTCTGCCACCGGTGTTGGCGTCAGTTCTTCAATTGAAGAGGGCTACTCTATATACCTCTCATTCGTCTCTGGATCCATATTCGACGAGTCAGCCGTCATGATCACGAAGCCCTTTCTTTTCTTCACTGTAACTCGCTCCTTCCCGAGCTCGATCTTCGCGTCTTATTGATGCATCATCACCGCCCACCTTGCATCATTCTTGATATCTCTAGCGGCCTTATTTGATGTGACATCTGAACCTTCACGGTGGATAGTTCTCAACCACCGATTGCACCCTCTCCGATTGTGCCTCCACTACAACGGGTTCCTTTGCCTTCTTGTTCCTGATGGGGCGTCCCATCGATGTTGCCAGTGCCCTGGAAGGATCATCTTTGTTCTCGCCATTGCCCTCCTCCGAACGGCCCTCCATTTCTCGCAATCTTAAATTTCTTTAAGCAAACACAATGCTGGTGTGATCCCACGCAATCATGCAATGCGGGCAAAACGAGCAATGCCGACGATCATGTACCATGTAGGAGTGGAATCCACCGGGTGCCATTCTGTCGGCAATGTTGCCGCCGTAAAACTCGCCGAGAGCACTTAATGCAAGTGCCCCTTCAAGCCGAGAAGGGTGCCAATGAGCCGTTTTACAGACTATTGAGGTCGAGGCGCTCCACACTCTGCATCCCCCACCCACACATAGACGGGAGAAATGAAATGGAAGCAGGGAGGGAAGAAAAGGAAAAGTGAAATAGTTTTTGACCGTGTCATGACATGGCTAGCCTACCTTTTTTTTAGGTATAGAGTGGCTCTTTATTCATTAATTAAAAACGGAATACAAAAACCTTCAGGTGGCTGAAGTAGCCAAACATGTCTACCAGATGTGCTAGAAACAAAACTATGGACCACTCTATGAGCTTCTGAATTTGAAGCCCCGTTTTCATGTCTAAAACGAACATCAGAGAAGCAAGAGGCTTTCGCCTTGATCTCTCTTGTAACCATACTATAGCTGCCTCCGAATTCACCATGAATGTTGTTGATGACTTGGAGACAATCTAACGCCACAACCATTTTCTAAATGTTGAGGTCCTCCGCCAGGGCCAGCGCTTCCCGGCAGGCCAAAGCTTCTAGGATAGCTGGATCAGAGATGCCAGCCACTACCAGGGCTAAGGCACCCAGGAAAACTCCTCCTGCACTTCTGCATACTACACCCAATGCTCCACCTCCGGTGTTCTTCGCCACCGCAGCGTCCACATTGAACTTTGCAATGGCTAGCCTACCTAGTTGCCTCTTTTATCTGGTGCTCTTAGTCGGCCCTTGCCGGTCAGAATCCACGTGGGAGCACCAGATTGTCTATTAGGCCGCTGGCGCAAGCCACCTTTGTGACCACGACTGAACGCGGTTTTCTATCCGGTATCCCCAGTGGCCCTTTGAAAAAAGATATGTGGCGCTTCTGGGTTGCTTGATTGTGTGAATCATGGACGACCCACGGCAGAAATAACCTGCAGCAGCGATCAGATGCGGTCATGACAGAGAAATAACAAGCATGACCAGGACAGATGAAGTCATCATGTAACCACACGGCTGCACACGTGTAGGTTGCAGGTGTTGATTCTGGAATTGCGTTCTTCCAGAAGGTGGTCACCTTTAGGCCAGATAACTTGCCTTCCAAATGATAACGGCGATTGACACGGCAGTGTAAACTTTGTCTGGAGTCTGAATCTGCAAAAATCTAGCTTACTCGAGGTTCGTTAGGGGTAGGTAAACCAACTGCTCTTTGCGGCACCAAGGACAAAGCGGAAAGAGAAGCAGTCAAGCGGCCACAAGCAAGCAACAAAACATAGGAGTAGTACTGGTATGCTGTACAACCGTGGAGAAAAATTGATCCAAACCTGACCCGAAAGCAACACTCGAAATATTTGTTCACAGGCTTAAAAATGGACGTACATGCGGCTGGACGCAACGACCGAAAGAGTGTTGTTTCGCCATCCAATTACGTATATTTCTAGCAGTATAAAATTAAAAGAACTATGGTGCTGGGTTTCTGAAAGTCTGAAAATATAGCATAATTGTAGCAGCAGTGCAGTAATTTCCACCTTTCCAGCTTCCGCTTCGGCGCCATTGTTCTTTTCCGGATTCTACTCGTTTTGGGTATCTGAATTTTCAGTGCAAGACACAGATGGAGCCAAGATCGTACGTCGTTTCACAGGAAGGTTGCCGCTAAACCATCATAGTGTTTGTTTTGTCCCTCAACTTGTCCATTTTTAGTCCAGCGTTGAACGCGTACGTCTCGTTGAATGTTTTCCTTCGCCGAGTTTTTCTTTTCACAGCGGTTGCTAGAACAGACTGTTGGTTTTTTTCAATTTGGCAGCTATTTAGGTTGCCACCGACGACGCGAGGCTGCTGAGGTACGTGTTCTGGAGGGTGCTTGGACGCTGGATGCCGGGAGGAGAAGGTGACCCAGGAGCGGGATGGTGGCTTGATGGTGGTGGTCTCGGGCGCCTGTTTGGAGGCCTGGACCTGAAGGCTGAAGTGGCGCGAGCTCGGCGCGTCGTGCCGACCGATGATCATTCATCGTCTTAGATCCAGCTTTGTAGCTGGTGGTTGCAGCGGTTCAAAACGCCTTTGGCTAGGGGCTCTTGCTGCTCCTTCTGTTGGTTTAGATGTATGGTTCTTCCTGGTGTTCTCTTCTTCCTTCTTGCTTGTTCCTGTGTTCGATCTTGTGCTAAATCTGTACTGGTTCTTGTTTGAATGAATATATGCTCTTTAATCTCAATAAAAAAATATAGGAGATATGACCAAGAGATTACATGACCAGATTGGCACATGCCTTCATTTCCTCTGCAGTTTCATCGGATAGTTGTGAGTTGTCAACTTGTCACAATATGAAAAGAGGAGAACGTGTACTGAGTGGTTGGTGGGGTAAAGATCGCCAAATGAACATCGAAAACGACTGATCGAGTACTTTTACCTGGTGTCTCATGACGGTTTGACACTTGCGCTTGAGTGCTTGAGTTGCATCCAATGGCGAAAATGACCGATATGAGTTGTTTAAAATACTAGCTCAATTATGGTGAAAAGGTACATCATCAACCAAAGCGCCCTACCAGGAAAAGAATTCCAAGTGGCTTTGCTATGCATGAGCAGGAGTAGTACAGTGTGCAGACGTACTTATGTCTGAACGAGATAGTACACATGTACTTTTTTTTCTAATAGGGATAGGCCCCGAAGGGCCTGTACAATTTACATAAAGAACCTAATTAAACAAAACAAACTGAATCATACCCTAAATAGAGAGAAGAAAATGCAATCGGGTCCTCCAAAATTATCGGTGGTCATAGGACTCAAGCGACAACCATCACCACCAACACCGGGGACTAGGCCACTTGGTGCAGTGGAGAGGATGAGCTCCACCGCGAGTCCTTCACATGGCCTCCGAGGGAGGTTGAAGAAAACATGAAGCAACACTGCGAGTTGTTGTTCGCCAGCATCGGGGGTCGGCGGCCAAACACGGGCCACCGAGGAGGAACTCTAAATAGCCACAATACCATGAAATCCCCAATCTTCTCCACTGTTGTAGAACGCTTCAACTAACTTGCCCTTCTCCTTGCCTCCATGGCCAGCTAGAAGGGAGAGCAGCAGCGAGTAGAGCAGACCAATGGACTGCTTATTAAGAAGACCTCACCAGATCTGCAGACCATGCCTAGCTTCCACCTGGAAAGCCTGATGTCAAGCATCGTCGACGACCACCTTATGATGCGGGAAGCACCGAATCAACCAGCCTCCAGAAGACGTGGAAGACGGTCTTATTGCGGCAGATGCCTCACTTCATCTTCCTCCCAAGCCACACTCCTGCCACCGAAGTAGAGCCGCGAGGACGACGAAGCAAAGGGCATACTGATTCCGGCCGATAGGGTCCGGCGACCTACACCCAAACGTCCTCAGGGGCAAGCCTACACAACAACATACCCTACTATTACTTCGGGTGCCCTTCCTTTGCCTACTCCAGCCAGTACCGCTGGCGAGAGCGGCTCCTGTCCGGCCCGACGGGCGTGGATGAGAGATTGAGAGAACCAGAGGAGGGGAGTTTCGGGAGAGACCGAGAGAGGAGAA
This sequence comes from Lolium rigidum, assembly GCF_022539505.1. Taxonomy (NCBI): domain Eukaryota; kingdom Viridiplantae; phylum Streptophyta; class Magnoliopsida; order Poales; family Poaceae; genus Lolium; species Lolium rigidum. The sequence goes on along the minus strand of NC_061510.1, from coordinate 56,338,688 downwards.
AAGGGCCTGCTCCGGTGAAAAGTAATGGAGTACACATTTACTTCCGGGGTTTGGCGCAGCGCTATGGCGTACGTAGTTTGAAATTTTCACCTAGGAGTATTTTAAATATTTTGAAAGAGATTTTTCACCATGATGTTGTACTGCAGACAGTGCATTGTCCAAGTGCATTGCTGGTCACGTGTCAATTAAACGAAGCGACTTGCCCTGCACAAGTCCTGAGGTTCGCGGTCGCCGCGCGCGGTTCCTTGCTCAGTTCTTGGCTTCTCACTGCAATCCGATGATCTGAATCCGCGAGTCTGCAGTCAAAGTCAGCTATACACGGATGTCCGAGTATGTGACAGCACGCACGAGTCGTCAAATATACGACCGGGTCACTGTGGGCCTGTGGGCTGTGGCACCGTCTCGCCGAGCCGCAGTGCAGTTTCAAATATCATAGCAAGCCGCAGTGCAGTTTCAAATGTCACTGTCAAATCGGAAAATCCAATCCGAGTCTCGGGTGCATGTAGACCGATTCTAGACCGATTCTTTAACAACACATTTCATGATTTCAACAGATCGAAAGCTTCAGAAAAACAATTTTATATGCACATTCGGACATCCTATGTTTGCACATAAGTTATGGTAAAAACGAACATTTTTATGTCCCACGAAAAAAAGAGAAATTTCGGTGCTCCAACGTGACTATTTACGGGACATTTTTTGTATTTTAACAAGCCACATAAAATGTTCTCTTTCTCTAGCGGGAGATCTTGGCGGCGGTGCACTTCGTTAGCTCGGTGTGAACTCGGCCAACAGTTGTGCGGCGACGACGACTTTGGCATCGGCGTTGGCCCGCTCTGCCCTTGGGCACCTGTGGCGGTGGTGCTATCCTCGACGGCGCTTTGGGGCTTGCTTGGGGCGGCGAGTCTGCCGCGCCGCAGTCCGGCTCTGCGGTGGCGAAGTATGCGAACGGTGGGGGCGGTGTGGCGGCGAGACCAATATGGGCCTGATCTGGGCCTAATCTGGGCGTATAGGTTGATCTAGGCTGACCAGCCCTGCTGCCGCATCTGGACAGCGACCACCTCGTCGGGTGGATGTGGCAGTTCCCCTCAGCTTGGTTGTTGTGCGCATATCTGGAGGTTCTTGTGCCCGTCCAACCGTCCCAATCCGTTGGTCGTTCAGTGTGAGGTTGGTCGTGGAAGGTGGACCACACGGGTGTCTTTGGCAAGCGTCGTGGTGGTGGTGATGGTCTTGCCCCTTGGCCACTATGGCGGCGAGGAGCGGACAGCGGAACACCTTGGTGGTGGCGGCTCTTTGGTTTTGTCATCTCCAAAATCATGTTATGAAGACTGGGCTCGGAGGTAGCAGCGATGATCCGATAGCGGGTTTTGTAACTCTCTTGGGGGCACCGTTGTGGGTACCTTCCGCGCGAGGGCTCCAGGTGAAAATCCTAGACCGTGTTCGGTCTCGACAGAGGCGTGCAGTGCCATTACCTTCTTGGGGGTGTCGACGTGGAGTTCCATTTCCCTAAGTCTCGACGCTATATTCGGTGGCAAATCGTTGTTTTTCATGTACTTTGTTGATTATTTTTGATCTGCTTTGTGAGTTTGTTTCCTTATTACCTTGTATCGATTAAGCTGCGTGTGGTTTTATTTATAAAACGAGACATCGCGACCAGGATATACTCAAAGCAGACCAAAAAGCCAAAAAAAAAATACATTATGAAAATCTCGGGCGTACAGTATATAGGAGGAAATACCCGGATGAACCCGGGTGCACATGCATCCGGTTTCACCAATTTTTAAGAAGCCGCTATTTGAAAATCCCAAAAAAATTATAATAAAAAATTTCATGTACATATTATGTTGATACTTACTTGTATAAGTTTTCATGGAAAAATTCAATTGTATGTGGCCTACACGAAAATGGCAAAATATTAATGACACTATAATGATTGGTTGTGCATTGATACGTCTCCGACGTATCGATAATTTCTTATGTTCCATGCCACATTATTGATGATATCTACATGTTTTATACACATTATATGTCATTATTATGCATTTTCCGGAACTAACCTATTGACGAGATGCCGAAGGGCCAGTTCCTGTTTTCTGCTGTTTTTGGTTCCAGAAATCCTAGTAAGGAAATATTCTCGGAATCGGACGAAATCAATGCCCAGCATCCTATTTTTCCACGAAGCTTCCAGAACACCCGAGAGCCGCCAGAGGAGGGCCCTGTGGGCCCCAGACGACAGGGTGGCGCGGCCGAGGCCTTGGCCGCGCCCCCCTAGTGTGTCATCGCCTCGTCGACCCTCCGACTCCGCCTCTTCGCCTATATAAAGGTCCCTGACCTAAAAACCACGACACGTTCGACGAAACCAGAGAAAACCTTCCGTAGTCGCCGCCATCGCGAAGCCAAGATCCGGGGGACAGGAGTCTCTGTTCCCGCACGCCGCCGGGACGGGAAGTGCCCCCGGAAGGCTTCTCCATCGACACCACCGCCATCTTCATCAACGCTCGCTGTCTCCCATGAGGAGGGAGTAGTTCTCCATCGAGGCTCGGGGCTGTACCGGTAGCTATGTGGTTAATCTCTCTCCTATGTGCTTCAATACAATAATCTTATGAGCTGCCTTACATGATTGAGATTCATATGATGATGCTTGTAATCTAGATGTCATTATGCTAGTCAAGTGGGTTTTACTTATGTGATCTCCGGAGACTCCTTGTCCCACGTGTGTAAAGGTGACAGTGTGTGCACCGTGTGGGTCTCTTAGGCTATATTTCACAGAATACTTATTCACCGTTATGAATGGCATAGTGAAGTGCTTATTTATATCTCTTTATGATTGCAATGTGTTTTGTATCACAATATATCTGCATGCTACTCTAGTGATGTTATTAAAGTAGTTTTATTCCTCCCGCACGGTGTAATGGTGACCAGTGTGTGCATCCGTGTTAGTACTTGGCGTAGGCTATGATTATAATCTCTTGTAGATTATGAAGTTAACTATTGCTATGATGGTATTGATGTGATCTATGCCTCCTTTCGTAGCGTGAAGGTGACAGTGTGCATGCTATGTTAGTACTTGGTTTAGTTGTGTTGATCTGTCATGCACTCTAAGGTTATTTAAATATGAACATTGAATTGTGGAGCTTGTTAACTCCGGCATTGAGGGTTCGTGTAATCCTACGCAATGGTGTTCATCATCCAACAAGAGAGTGTAGAGTATGCATTTATCTATTCTGTTATGTGATCAAAGTTGAGAGTGTCCACTAGTGAAAGTGTAATCCCTAGGCCTTGTTCCTAAATACTGCTATCACTGCTTGTTTACTGTTTTACTGCGTTACTACTGCTGCGTTACTACTGCTTGTTTACTGTCCTGGGCAAAGCACTTTTCTGGTGCCGTTGCTACTACTTATTCATACCACCTGTATTTCACTATCTCTTCGCCGAACTAGTGCACCTATTAGGTGTGTTGGGGACACAAGAGACTTCTTGCTTTGTGGTTGCGGGGTTGCATGAGAGGGATATCTTTGACCTCTTCCTCCTCGAGTTCGATAAACCTTGGGTGATCCACTTAAGGGAAACTTGTCTGCTGTTCTACAAACCTCTGCTCTTGGAGGCCCAACACTCGTCTACAAGAATAGAAGCTCCCGTAGACATCAAGCACTTTTCCGGCGCCGTTGCCGAGGAGGAAAGGTAAAAGGCACTCATACTCCGGTCCCAGGTAAAGTACTTTTCGGTTGCCGTTGTGTGTGTGCTCGAAGCTATTTCCTTTAGATCCTGCAATTGCATCTTTTTGTTTCTTGTTTACACTAGTTTGGCATAATGGACAACAATGAGCTTCTTATTCTATTTCCTGATTTAAGACATGGATGGTTTGATGCGAAAATTAAAAAACCTATGGAACATATTAGTATGAACGCTTTGAACACCATTGTTGCTAATGATATGGAAAATTCTAAGCTTGGGGAAGCTGGCTTTGATGAGGATGATATTTTTAGTCCCCCAAGCATTGAGGAGAAAATTTACTTTGATGATACTTTGCCTCCTACTTATGATGATTATAATGATAGTAGTCTTTTGTTACCGCCTGTTATGGAGGATAAATTTGATTATGATTACAATATGCCTCCTATATTTGATGATGAGAATAATAATGATAGCTACTTTGTTGAATTTGCTCCCACTACAACTAATAAAATTGATTATGCTTATGTTGGGAGTAGTAATTATTTTATGCATGAGACTCATGATAAGAATGTTTCATTTGATAGTTATATTGTTGAGTTTGCTCATGATGCTACTGAAAGTTATTATGAGAGAGGAAAATATGGTTGTAGAAGTTTTCATGTTACTAAAACACCTCTCTATATGCTGAAATTTTTGAAGTTACACTTGTCTTATCTTTCTATGCTTGTTACTTTTTTCTTCATGAATTTGTTTATTTACAAAACTCCTATGCATAGGAAGCATGTTAGACTTAAATTTATTTTGAATTTGCCTCTTGATGCTCTCTTTTGCTTCAATTACTATTTCTTGCGAGTACATCATTAAAACTGCTGAGCCCATCTTAATGGCTATAAAGAAAGAACTTCTTGGGAGATAACCCATGTGTTTATTTTGTTACAGTACTTTTATTTTGTATTTGTGTCTTGGAAGTTGTTATTACTGTAGCAACCTCTCCTTATCTTAGTTTTGTTGCATTGTTGTGCCAAGTAAAGTCTTTGATAGTAAGGTTCATACTAGATTTGGATTGCTGCGCAGAAACAGATTTCTTGCTGTCACGAATCTGGGCCTAATTCTCTGTAGGTAACTCAGAAAATTATGCCAATTTACGTGAGTGATCCTCAGATATGTACGCAACTTTCATTCAATTTGGGCATTTTCATCTGAGCAAGTCTGGTGCCTCAATAAAATTCGTCTTTACGGACTGTTCTGTTTTGACAGATTCTGCCTTTTATTTCGCATTGCTTCTTTCGCTGTGTTGGGTGGATTTCTTTGTTCCATTACCTTCCAGTAGCTTTGTGCAATGTCTAGAAGTGTTAAGAATAATTGTGTCACCTCTGAACATGTGAATTTTTGATTATGCACTAACCCTCTAATGAGTTTGTTTCGAGTTTGGTGTGAAGGAAGTTTTCAAGGGTCAAGAGAGGAGGATGATATACTACGATCAAGAAGAGTGAAAAGTCTAAGCTTGGGGATGCCCCGGTGGTTCATCCCTGAATATTATGCCCAAGGCATCCCCTTCTTCATCGATAACTTATCAGGTTTCTTCTCTTGAAACTATATTTTTATTCAGTCACATCTTATGTACTTTACTTGGAGCGTCTGTGTGCTTTTATTTTCGTTTGGTTATTTTTCATTCTCTGAATAAATACATGCTTGTGTGAGAGAGAGACACACTCCGCTGGTTCATATGAACACATGTGTTCTTAGCTTTACTTTTAATGTTCATGGCGAAGGTTGAAACTGCTTTGTTCATTGTTATATGGTTGGAAACGGAAAATGCTACATGTAGTAATTGGTAAAATGTCTTGGATAATGTGATACTTGGCAATTGTTGTGCTTTTGTTTAAGCTCTTGCATCATATACTTTGCACCTATTAATGAAGAAATACATAGAGCTTGCTAAAATTTGGTTTGCATATTTGGTCTCTCTAAAGTCTAGATAATTTCTAGTATTGAGTTTTGAACAACAAGGAAGACGGTGTAGAGTCTTATAATGTTTACAATATGTCTTTTATGTGAGTTTTGCTGCACCGGTTCATCCTTGTGTTTGTTTCAAATAACCTTGCTAGCCTAAACCTTGTATCGAGAGGTAATACTTCTCGTGCATCCAAATCTTTGAGCCAAACACTATGCCATTTGTGTCCACCATATCTACCTACTACATGGTATTTCTCCACCATTCCAAAGTAAATTGCTTGAGTGCTACCTTTAAATTTCTATTCTTTATCTTTACAATATATAGCTCATGGGACAAATAGCCTAAGAACTATTGTGGTATTGAATATGTACTTATGCACTTTATCTCTTATTAAGTTGCTTGTTGAGCGGTAACCATGTTTCTGGGGACGCCATCAACTTTTACCTTTGTTGAATATCATGTGAGTTGCTATGCATGTTCGTCTTGTCTGAAGTAAGGGAGATTTTCATGATCAAATGGTTTGAGTATGCATAATGTTAGAGAAGAACATTGGGCCGCTAACTAAAGCCATGATTCATGGTGGAAGTTACAGTGTGGACAACTAATCCTCAATCTCTTATGAGAATTTTAACTGTTGTTGTATGCTTATGCATTAAAGAGGAGTCCATTATCTGTTGTCTATGTTGTCCCGGTATGGATGTCTAAGTTGAGAATAATCAAAAGCGAGAAATCCAATGCGAGCATTCTCCTTAGACCTTTGTACAGGCGGCATAGAGGTACCCCTTTGTGACACTTGGTTGAAACATATGCTATGCAATGATAATCCGTGTTAATCCAAACTAATTAGGACAAGGTGCGGGCACTATTAGTATACTATGCATGAGGCTTGCAACTTGTAAGATATAATTTACATGATACATATGCTTTATTACTACCGTTGACAAAATTGTTTCTTGTTTTCAAAACCAAAGCTCTAGCACAAATATAGCAATCAATGTTTCCTCTGCGAAGGGCCTTTCTTTTACTTTTATGTTGAGTCAGTTCACCTATTTCTCTCCACCTCAAGAAGTAAACACTTGTGTGAACTGTGCATTGATTCCTACATACTTGCATACTGCACTTGTTATATTACTCTATGTTGACAATTATCCATGAGATATACATGTTACAAGTTAAAAGCAACCGCTGAAACTTAATCTTCCTTTATGTTGCTTCAATACCCTTTACTTTGATTTATTGCTTTATGAGTTAACTCTTATGCAAGACTTATTGATGCTTGTCTTGAAGTACTATTCATGAAAAGTCTTTGCTTTATGATTCAGTTGTTTACTCATGTCATTACCATTGTTTTGATCGCTGCATTCATTACATATGCTTACAATAGTATGATCAAGGTTATGATGGCATGTCACTCCAGAAATTATCTTTGTTGTCGTTTACCTGCTCGGGACGAGCAGGAACTAAGCTTGGGGATGCTGATACGTCTCCGACGTATCGATAATTTCTTATGTTCCATGCCACATTATTGATGATATCTACATGTTTTATACACATTATATGTCATTATTATACGTTTTTCGGAACTAACCTATTGACGAGATGCCGAAGGGCCAGTTCTCGTTTTCTGCTGTTTTTGGTTCCGAAATCCTAGTAAGGAAATATTCTCGGAATCGGACGAAATCAACGCCCGGCATCCTATTTTTCCACGAAGCTTCCGGAACACCCGAGAGCCGCGGAGGAGGGCCCTGTGGGCCCCAGACGACATGGTGGCGCGGCCCAGGCCTTGGCCGCGCCCCCCTAGTGTGTCGTCGCCTCGTCGACCCTCCGACTCCGCCTCTTCGCCTATATAAAGGTCCCTGACCTAAAGACCACGACACGTTCGACGAAACCAGAGAAAACCTTCCAGAGCCGCCGCCATCGCGAAGCCAAGATCTGGGGGACAGGAGTCTCTGTTCCGGCACGCCGCCGGGACGGGGAAGTGCCCCCGGAAGGCTTCTCCATCGACACCACCGCCATCTTCATCAACGCCGCTGTCTCCCATGAGGAGGGAGTAGTTCTCCATCGAGGCTCGGGGCTGTACCGGTAGCTATGTGGTTAATCTCTCTCCTATGTGCTTCAATACAATAATCTCATGAGCTGCCTTACATGATTGAGATTCATATGATGATGCTTGTAATCTAGATGTCATTATGCTAGTCAAGTGGGTTTTACTTATGTGATCTCCGGAGACTCCTTGTCCCACGTGTGTAAAGGTGACAGTGTGTGCACCGTGTGGGTCTCTTAGGCTATATTTCACGAATACTTATTCACTCGTTATGAATGGCATAGTGAAGTGCTTATTTATATCTCTTTATGATTGCAATGTGTTTTGTATCACAATATATCCGCATGCTACTCTAGTGATGTTATTAAAGTAGTTTTATTCCTCCCGCACGGTGTAATGGTGACGAGTGTGTGCATCCGTGTTAGTACTTGGCGTAGGCTATGATTATGATCTCTTGTAGATTATGAAGTTAACTATTGCTATGATGGTATTGATGTGATCTATGCCTCCTTTCGTAGCGTGAAGGTGACAGTGTGCATGCTATGTTAGTACTTGGTTTAGTTGTGTTGATCTGTCATGCACTCTAAGGTTATTTAAATATGAACATTGAATTGTGGAGCTTGTTAACTCCGGCATTGAGGGTTCGTGTAATCCTACGCAATGGTGTTCATCATCCAACAAGAGAGTGTAGAGTATGCATTTATCTATTCTGTTATGTGATCAAAGTTGAGAGTGTCCACTAGTGAAAGTGTAATCCCTAGGCCTTGTTCCTAAATACTGCTATCGCTGCTTGTTTACTGTTTTACTGCGTTACTACTGCTGCGTTACTACTGCTTGTTTACTGTCCTGGGCAAAGCACTTTTCTGGTGCCGTTGCTACTACTTATTCATACCACCTCGTATTTCACTATCTCTTCGCCGAACTAGTGCACCTATTAGGTGTGTTGGGGACACAAGAGACTTCTTACTTCGTGGTTGCAGTGGTTGCATGAGAGGGATATCTTTGACCTCTTCCTCCCTGAGTTCGATAAACCTTGGGTGATCCACTTAAGGGAAACTTGCTGCTGTTCTACAAACCTCTGCTCTTGGAGGCCCAACACTGTCTATAAGAATAGAAGCTCCCGTAGACATCATGCATAGTTCACGGAAATAGGAAATTCCATGCTTGTTTATGTCGAAATCTGAACAAACAATGGTCAACATAGGATATACATGAAAAAATTATTATAAATTTTTCTAAAACTTTGAAATAGCATTATTTTTAGAATTTTTCAAAATAAGGTGCACATGCACCGGGTGCAAATCGTCCGCGTCCAGTGTATATGCCTTTTTTTTTGCGAAAATTCTACCGATCTATTAATAATCATCACTAGCAGTACAAATATGTCCAAAGCTAATAAAAATTACAAATAGGTTATTGGACCACCTACCGATGACTACAGACACTAGCGTGAGCCGAAGGCGCGTCACCGTCCTCGCCCCTCCATCACCAGAGCAGGCAAACCTTGTTGTAGTAGAGCTTGTTGTAGTGTACAGACGGGAAGTCGTCGTGCTAAGGCCCAAAAAAACAGCGCATCAGAGCAGCAACCATCGCCAATGATGACAACCGTAGATCGAAAGAGACTAGCCTGAAACCACACAATCGAACACGAAAGACGATAAGATCATGGGAGATCCGCCAGACACACAACTTCCCGCACCCTCCGCCGGCAGTAGATGCACCACCGGGGCGTGGATAGGACGGGGAGTCTTATTCTGTCTTCAGGAAGTAGTCGCCGCATCACCATACTAAAGAAGACACTGAAAACAAACTAAACGCAGAACTGAAACCTTCCCACCGGCGAGAGGTTGCGGTCCACCACACCTCCAACACCCCAAAGCTACCGAAAGCGGAGCAGACCGATAGCCTCGCCGGCGAAACCCTAGATAGGTTGTTGAGCAGCCTCCCGATCGCTTGCTGTCTTTCAGTATATAGGCCGTTATACTACCGAGATTTCAGGAATGCAAGATAGATTAGAAGTAGTAGCGATAATTATGTAGCGAGCCTGGTCTCTGCGACCGTGTGACGAACAGGTCCACCTGCATGCTGGAAGTGTCGGACAATCGCGTGGTAGGTCTCCATATGGCACGCGTCTCAGGGCAAAAAACGTACCGGTGCAAAACTCTCATTTTGTAAGAGGAATAGCAGGTGAAAAGCGAAGACACCTATCGCAATTCACCCACCAGCAAGTGGCGTGTGGCGTGTGCGCGTACTGCGTTGATTCGGGGGACGAATCCGTCGTCGACGAGCATGTCGCGAGCAGGTTAAAAAACAAGTTGGAAAGAAGACGCATGTGGGTATTGCCTGTACCATAGGAAAAGGAATCGCGGGCGGCGGAGGGAAGGAAGCTGGTGGAGCTACGTTGACTGAGCAGGCAGGCAGGAGCATGAGTAGCATGACGCGGTGCCGCTGCTGCTATACCTAATCCTCTATCGATCTCCAACAACTCTCGGAAGCTCGGCCGCAGGTTACTAGGCCACGACCCACTAAACGTGGAAATAAAGCTAGTACTAAAGCGTCACACTTTGTTAATCGCCCTTATAATTCTCTATTGGTAGTATGTTCTTAGGGACAGAGGGATTTCAATTTTTTTTATGCCCAACATATGCTCGAGAGGATACACGGCATGAGCATGCGGTCATCAAGGAAGTGGATAAATCTCGTCAAATTAAAATACTCCGGTGAATCATGATTAAGAAACAAAATCCGGTGAATGAGATGATTAAATCACTTCTTGCGCTTTAGAGCATCTATGACAAATACTTAGAAGGCCTTGCCCCTTAAAATACCGTCAGCTTTACGGTTTTGGAGCAAAAAAATTACCGTATAGACCTCGTATAACGGGCCTTCCCATAAAAAGATAAAGTGCAATGTAAATGCCCTGGCCGCACCTCTATTATTAGGGTCCGAGGAGGAGGGACGGAACTGTGGGCTTGTATTAAACGCGACAAGCAAATAACGAAAAACAAAAAAAAATCACAACGAAGAAACAAGATTTTAACGTGGAAACCCTTCTAACACATAGGGGAAAAACCACGGGCGCTTCCTCCGCGATTACCCACCACCACTATACAAGTTGTAGTCACGTGCAAAAATATTTGGCTGGCAGATGGGTATTCCTTGGCGCACACACATTCACCATGCTAGAATCCATAGAGGCGAATAAATACGACGTGATTGGTGTCAGGCAAGCCCGACACTCAGGAATGCCATGGGCTCGTGGTTGAGCAAGGGAGGCATATAGTAGTGTGTCGTGGATCGTGGGCGACGTGTTGACTGGTCAACTTCGGCTTACTGACTGGTGTGACCCACCACTTTAAGGTTGTAGGTCTAGAACATTTGCAATATTGTTGTGTGTTTCCTGCATATTGATAGCTATATATAACTAATAATATTAGTTTTGCCCAAACTAGTAATATTTTCCCGTTACATGAATGCTCTTTTGTATTTTACAAGTTTCAAACTTCAAATGCACATACCTACATGATCAAAACACAGTGTCAAGCATGTCCTTCATGGGCAATCATATGGGCCCTCTGTTTCAATGGCCCTTATTTGCCTTCTGAGGGGCCAAAATTTACGGTGTTGTTAGAGATACTATCAGCATAACATCCATGTGATGAACTATCTAGATACTCAACCAAACTGCCTACCAGGTTGCTTAATTGCGCCAATGACTCCGGAGGTGACCAACCCTACCGAAACAAGCTGATACCGCTTCTGGTTCTATGGACGATGTCGCTGGCGGTGGTGGCGGAGCCCAACCATCAAAGGCGGCGGGCGAGGAGGGCGCACCCAAATACCCCTTTTTGTCTGGAGAGGTGGTGTTCTCGGCGGGTCACGCAGCTCGTGGTGATGTGGCCATGGCGCTATGGCTGGGATGCGATGATACCAGCGACGCAACACGATGTGAGGAGGCAGCACATCGGTGCAGATCTAGGTTGTTGGCCCCATAGGGCCCTATCTGGGCTAGACATTCATGGTTGTTTGCGTTCTCTCCGGTTGTGTGCGGCAGTGGTCTAGATTTCTTGCTCCCATCGAGGGACTAGTGATGCATCTGGCTAGTTCCCTTCCAGGCCCTTGCTATTCATTGCTAGTTTCCGGGCTTTCTCTTCATCGAGCTTAAGGTCGTGGCGGCTAGGGTCGCTCGATCTGCTAGTTGGGCATTTAGGTTTCCGGTTGGGTCATCTGGCGGCTAGTCCCGCTGGGGTTGGCTAGTAGTATGTAGGCTGCTGACATGGTCTGAATAAAGGTGGTTTGGTCCTGCTGATCTTCGATCGCTATGCCACCGATCTGCTCATGAAGGCCTCCTTGATCTGGGTGCCAACAAGTTTTGGACTTTCTCTCGGTGATTTCAGATATTTGGCGCATGGTGTCAGTGGATATCTAGATCGAAATATATACATTCGCACATGCTCTTATCATCATCCAATGAGGCGTCATGAGGGTGTGGCGTGAAGCTTCGCTTTTTGTCGGTGCCATGGGACATGTCTAAATATATATTTCTATGAAATTGATAGAGGTGGTGAAAGTAACGGTGAGTGCAATCGGAGTTTGGTAACGGCGGAGAGGATTTTTTGGTTGCGATGGAGACTAATGCAATAAAGGTTCTTCTGGTGTGTTGGGTGTTTGGAGACATGCAACAGTAGGGAGTGGCAGCATAGATGAACTTCATTTTTAATAGTGCTCCTCGTGTACCAAGCCAAGATTTTTAGGGTGAAAATTTAAGGTCTAGCCTTCGCTGCTCTACCCGCCAATGCCTTGCTGAAGGTATTGTTTTGAAAGCTCGGACTATTCAGAGAGAGTGAAAATCCATCATCTTTAAATCGGGCGACGACAATGTTGATGCACTGTTTTTTTATTGGAGGTATTACTTTTAGAGAATTTCTCTTGTAATCTGGGTGTCGTCTTTGGTTGCACTTAGATTGCTGTTGTTGCGAGTGTTTAATCATGGCGGCAAGATTTTTTTATCTTCGATGGTGATAAGATCCTTAACATTTTTAGACATTTATGCCGAATGTAATTGGTATCTTCAATTATACTCCCTCTACAAAAGAATATTGACTAGTGGTGGTATCATTCGTACTGCAGGCAAGCCTTTTGTGTTGAAATAAAGGGTGACTTCACTGGATCGCCCTGCCGAATCTGCTTTGCTAAATTTTGCGCTTTGCAGCAGCATACAGCCTAGCAACCGGTTGAGGAAACGGTCGGTTCCGGCCTTGAAATTTCAACAGATACTTGTCCCCGAATGAACTGTACCTCCTCGGTTATTCAGCAGCGACCCAAGACCGTGTCGCGCAAACGCCACACCAAAATTAACCATTAATCAACCTGGAAGCTTCCACCCGCACGGCAACCTCCCCCAACAACCGCGCGCCTCGCCCCCACGTCGCCATTACAAATACCTTCTCCCTCCCCTCGCCACCTGCATCCATCATCACCCCCGGCTCCATTCCATCTCGCACCTCCATCGATAGAGCTCCTCAAAGAAAGCGCGCGCCCCCAAGCCCCAACACACGCTCCATTCCATCTACGCAGGACAGGACCAGCTCTGCCATGGCGCGGCCAGCCCACTTCCCGGCGTGGCTCCCCCTCCTGGTGCTCCTCCTAGCGGCCGGAGGCGCCACGGCACAGACCTGCCTCACCGCGACCTTCACGGGCGGCCGGACGTTCCTCAAGTGCAACGCGCTCCCCGTGCTCGGCGCCAGCCTGCACTGGACGTACCACGCCGAGAACGGCACCGCCGACATCGCCTTCCGGGCGCCGTCCAGCACCACCGGCTGGGTCGGCTGGGGCATCAACCCCACCAACACCCGCATGGCAGGCAGCAACGTCTTCGTCGCCTCGCAGGACGCCAGCGGCGCCGTCTCCGTGCTAACCACCGTCCTGGAGAGCATTTCGCCCACCCTGACCAACCAAACCCTCAGCTTCGCCGTGCCCGTCCCGGCCAGCGCCGAGTACAGCGGCGGCGCCTACACCATCTACGCCACCGTGGCGCTTCCCAACAACTCCACCTCACACAACACCGTGTGGCAGGCCGGCCCCAGCAGCGGCGGCTCCATCCAGCCGCACAACCCCACGGGGCAGAACGTACTCAGCATGCAGAACCTCGACTTCCTCTCCGGGACCGGCAGCGCCGCCTCCAACTCCAGGCTGCACCGCCGTAACGTGAGTTTCTCCTCCACCCTGCCTCCAGCTTTTGCTTAAATTTTTTTTTTGTTCCCTCCAAAAGAAATCATTAAACAAAGAGAAATGAATAGTTCTCAGGATTTCTCGAACGGTTCAGCGATAGATTGTCTCCGTTCGCTGTGGAGCCGTCTAGATGTTAGGTAAGTGTAGATAAGACGGCGACACCGAATTTCAAGATGTTATGATAAATAATTTTCAATGTACATATAGTTGGAGATGACCGAAATTGTGATACCTATTCGACTAGTCTTTTTCGACGTGACGGATAAAACCTGCCCAAAGAAAATGCTGTGATTGGTGTTTGGTGATAGGGATGACGATGGACTTATCTCCTGTCTGATCATGCTTACCTAGACTAGAGATGGTCAAACTCAACTCTGAGAAGCAACAACCTTAGCTAGGGTGGCTGCACCTGCACCAAACCTTTGAATTTTCACCAACCCAACTGAACTAGAACTAGTATAAGTTATACTAGTGCAGTTAGCCGCCTTGAACTTTTCGGCTTAGTATTTGTCTGAACGACCAATGTTTTTCATGTTGGCCTGAATTTTCTGTCAGACTTTCATTTCACTGCATGTCTGTAAGACTGTATCTAATCAAACTCTGTTTCACATGTAACAGCTCCACGGTGTGCTGAACGCTGTCGGATGGGGCATCCTGATCCCCCTCGGCGCCATGATCGCCCGCTACCTCCGCGTCTTCGAGGGCGCCGACCCGGCGTGGTTCTACGTCCACATCGCGTGCCAGATCTCCGGCTACGCCCTCGGCGTCGGCGGCTGGGGCCTTGGCCTCAAGCTCGGCAGCGAGTCCGCCGGCCTCACCTACCAGCCCCACCGCAACATCGGCATCGCCATCTTCGCCCTCGCCACCCTCCAGGTGTTCGCCCTGTTCCTGAGGCCCGACCCCAAGAACAAGTACAGGGTGTACTGGAACGTCTACCACCACTCCATCGGCTACTCCGTCATCGTCCTCGCCATCGTCAACATCTTCAAGGGGCTCAACATCCTCAAGCCGGCCTCCGGCTGGAAGACGGGCTACATCGTCATCATCGCCATCCTCGGCGGCGTCGCGCTCGTCCTCGAGGCCATCACCTGGGCCATCGTCCTGCGGCGGCGCAAGCGCAACCAGTCGTCTGGTTACGGCAACGGGACCAACGGCACCGGCCTGCAGCTATAAGCGGATCGGACTTCACTCGATCGTACGCCGTGTGCTTTGCGCTGGCCCACGCGTACGTGTAGTTTTGCTGCTGCGATGTGTTTATGTCTTTGAGCCCTGTTCCATGTTTTATCTTTCTGTCTTACTGCTTCTCTAGTAGATATTTCTCTTTTTTTTTCTTCTTCTTTGGTGACATTGTACACATTCTTTCTTCACATTGATGTATGATTACTTTCATTTATATGCATAGTATATGATCTCAATTTTACGACCCCGTAATTCGCAACTTACATACACCGATAGACTTGGGGGCAACATCTTCAGCAGAGTTCTCAGAGGGGCGTCATAGTTCATCACTTGTGAGACAGCGAAAATCAGCACCATTTCTTCATGTCTTACTTTCCCATAAATTCCCTCTATCGAAAAAAATAAAAGGTATTACTTTCCCTTCCATTTGACGACATCGCAGGCTCCCTAAAACCCAAGTAGACAGGCTCCCTACTAGGGCAGGGCTCCGACTATTGTCTCTAAAATCTCCTCCTGGAAAAGAACAAAAAAGGGAGACGACGCCGATAATGCCTCAAGGTTCGCCAGGTCTGGAGAGCTCTGGCTAACGGTGGCGACGAGCTTTCACCATCTCTTGGCAAGCTCTGGCAAGAAGTTAAGGCTAGTGGTGATGATTAGCTCAAATGGTGGTCGGTGGCGGGAAAGAAATGTCAAGGTGGTTGTGGACGGAGGATTTGGGGAAGGCGGGAGCCTCTCTATTTTCTCCCTACACCTAGAGGGGAAATAGGGTGGAGACAATGGGTCTCCCAACTTTAGTGAGGTGGGTAGGTTCAAGATCGGTCCAACCAGATTGGGACTATTTTGTCCAAATTTTGTAAAGTAGGGGATATGCAATGTAGGGTTTGAGCTACCCTACAATTAACGATGCAAGTGGGACAGACACGGGATGCCCGTATCCCACCTGATTTTGCCTGTCGGGCTTAAACGGGGGATTAATTTGTGAAGTCCACGGGAGTCCACATATATAGCTAGTTTGCGCTGCTTACGCCTAATCAAGCAGGATGTAAACGGGACAATGGGTGTGGTTTTTGTAGTTAAGTGGGCCTTCTGGTAGGATTCCCAGCGGGTTAAGCGGCATGCTCATCCTACTTGAATAGTTATCGAAGATGTACTCAAAGTTAGTGTGAGATTTGTCACAAGATCTCGTAGATAGGGATTTTCTCGAGGTTCTTTTAGCAATTAAAAATATGCTCGAAAAGTAACAAAGTGTGTTACATTTTTTGATAAAGTGAATATATTAATATCCCGAGGATACCAACTACACCAATCTCATGCAACAACGCAATATCCTAATGACACTACGGATGCACACTGCCACCCAAAAAAAGAGGCTAAAGAAGAAAAGTCCCGTTGTAATGATCTATTCCTTGTAGTAGGAGTACAAACACCAGCAAGATAACACCTGAAACTCAAATTCTCCAAAAGCGATGCCTTCAAGAAGAACACAATGCACAATGTTACATACATGCTCAATACCACCTCTCTCTCTCTCTCTCTCTCTCTCTCTCTCTCTCTCTCTCCCTCCCTCCCTCCCTCTCTCTATTGTTTTTAGCTAGAGAGTCGCCGGGTGTGCTACGACTGCTCTCTCTCCCCTATCCCGGCGGCCTTGCCGGCAGGGATGGAGGGGGAAGGGAGGTTGGTATGTATACTATAGGTGTAGCGGTAGAGTTTGGTCTATGTCGTTGCCTAATCGACGATACCTCGGAGGATGGATCCTCACGAGGGGGAGAAGAAGTAGGGGCCATAGGGCGGAGTGCACACGGGACGGTGGTACGCGATTTACCCAGCTTCGGAACACCTGCACGAAGACAGGGCCTACTGCTGCTTGTCTGGAATTATCTGGGCGCTTTCGCGTTGTTACAAGGAGTTGTGGTTGTGCCTCTAGGGCTCCCAGGATCCGGCTTATAAAGGCGCACAGATCTAGGGTTTACATGGAGAGTCCTAGCCGGAATACAAGTCACCTAACTACGGTACAAAGTCTTGCCGTGTACGTCAAGGATCCGCCTTCCTCCAAATACGTGCTGGACCCGGGTACTTCATGGGCCGTCACGGATCCGGCCTCCTTCGTAGGTCGGTAGAGATCCGGCTTCCTGTTCCTAGGCTGGACTTCATCCTTCAGGATCTACAGCAACTGGGCTGCCCGATGGGCCACATGCCTTATCACCAACTATGGGCCACCCGGGCTTGCCGGATCTAGGCCATGCCGTTGATATACCCATAAAGTATACCCACAACAGTCTAGGTGTCGGTATGGCATTATGCCATTGGGGTGGCTTCTGCTGGAGCTAACGAGCTGCTCCAAGCTGAAGGCGGTGGTGCTTTTGTCTGTTGCTGACCTCCGGTGGTCGGAGATGGCAAGGAACGAAGTTGCCTCTGTATCCCCATCAATAAAGCTCGAGTGTCGATCTCCAAATCACAAAGATTTGAGGGTTCTCTACTAATCCCCCTTTGTGGTCGTCGTGATAGATAGGGGAACAAGAGAATGGCATGGAGTTTCTTGGTCTAGAGTTTGACAGAGAGTATGCAGGCGTGCGGCGACACGTAAGTTGGAAGCTTCTTCTGCTGGAGCTCGTTAGCGCTGCGAGGTGACATCGGGGCTTCCATTGGCAAATGGGGCCACTCTAAGCCGACAAGCAGTTCTTCATTGCCTTCTCGTCCTCTGCATGAGGATCTACATCGACCCCACTCCGGAATGAGAAGCCCCAAGTGGCAACTCCCCCCGCAGTGATGATGGTTCCCGATGCTAGAGGTCTCCGATCGGCGATGGCTACCAATGACTGGATCACGTTTTCTCGAAGGTTTCATGATCCTTGTTGTAATTTTCAAGGCTCATGTTGTATTGCCTAATTATTTAGGGGGCTATCTATAATCTGTACCAATCGCTTTGACTAATATGAGTTTCTAGGTCATTCGGGGCCTCTCCTCTAAAATAAAAACATCATAAAAATTGAAGGTGGATTACAGTTTGTGACAATATTCAATGTGGTTATGCTATATGTTAGGACATTCAATATGAACATGCGCGATCGGCAATCGTAGGCACGAACTGTACCCTATCTGTGACTGAACCTTGTGATGATCTAACATTCTTTTGAGAAACACAGTACAAACGCAGACGCTCACATACACGCGCATACACTCACCCCTATGAACGCACACACGCACACCCCTACCCCTATGAGCACCTCCGGAAGACTGAGCCGGCGGATTGGATCTTGAAATTGACGAAGTCACCACAGGCGTCTCGCTGTCGACGGGAACGTCGCCTCCCACTGAATGAATATTCCGCCTTTATGAGACACACAGATGTTAAACCTGGGGTTTGAACTCTGGTGGGCTGGGGGTACAACCACCCTCCTAACCACCCAACCTCAGGTTAGTTCTCTCTTGTTAACTTTTAACGATGCAAACAATCGGCCATGTAGTTGCCAAGTTGAACACACCAATGGATAGCGTGGCCATAGATACGGACGGTGGAGACCGGAGAGCAAACCGCGTATGCTCCCTAAAAGAATGCAAACGGCATATGCAAGCATGGTGCTCAAATGACGTAGGTAAGCTTATTTCTTTTTGTAAGAAGTCTATATTTCACAATGAATTTTTGGCCTCCCGAGTAAGGCTTTGTAAGAAGTGAAAATACAATTTGTGCCATGGACTTTTGTGAGAAGTGTAATGTTCAAGTTCCAACAAGTGACCGGATTCTGTAGCATTTTTTGGGGGTTTTCGCTTGGGTTAACTGGTTCTGCAGTTCTGCAATTTTTTTGCCTAGGTTTTTTCGGTTTTCCTCCTAGTTTTTTTGATTAAAAAAATTCATTTGAAAAATCAGTTTTTTTGATTGCAATTTTTTTAAATTTCAATCATTTACTCAAAGGAAAAAAGAACAGAAACAAATAAAAAGAAAAAAGAGAGGATGGGCCGAATTTTGTCGATGACCGAAAATGCATGCAGGGAACTATTCCGCGGGGATCCTATCGCCTGCTCCAGTGCATGTACGAATAACTCACGCCTGGAGCGCCTCCCTCCCGGACCTCTCCCAAAACAGGGAGACTTGGGCGGCGACCCGTTAGAGTGGTTTTTCTCGTTTACGTGCGGTTTTTTGTTTTTTGGTTTCTTCGATTCAGGTGGTTTTTCATTCTCTTTCCGTTTTTCTATATTTTTCGTTTTCCTATTCTTCTTTTCTGATTGTTTTTTAAAGTTTTTAAAAATATAATATTTTTTGAAATATGAACATATTTTAATTCTGAACATTTATTTTTGTTTCTCAACAAAATTTCCTTTTGAACAAAAAATATATAGACAAAAAAAATTAGCACTAATTTTTTTTGAATGAAATGTTTTAGAGCAATTCTTTTGAACAATTTTTGTTTAAACATTTTAAAAGTATGAACAAATGTTTTGATAAAAATCAAAAGTTTTAAAATTTGAATATTTTCTGAATAAAACGGAAAAAATCTGGAGAAGAGGGTTACCTGGGCCGGCCCACTAGGGGAAGCTAATATTTCCGCACGCACTTGAGCCTGGAGGGATCAAGACGGATCCTATACAGCAACTAGGTCGGTGTATGGGAAATCACCGCACACCGTCTACGGGGCATTTGCCAGGCCCATATATCTCTACCGTTGTTTTTTCAGTTCCGGTTTTTCCGTTTGCTGATGTTTTCTTCGTTTTTTTCCAGATTTTTGGTGGTTTCTGGCTTTTCTTTTCTGTTTTCCTTTTTTTACTTTATTGTTTTATTTTTTCCGTGTTTCCTTTTCTCGTTTTATTTTTCTGTTTTAAAATAATTTATGATTTTTTTTAGTTTGAAAATTTTTCAAGTTCGGAAAGATCTTCAAAATAAAAAATGTCCATATTTGAAATTTGAACAATTTTAAATTCGATGAATTTTGAAAATTGGACGAATTTCAAGTTTTGAATGAAATTTTAGAAATTTAAATGAATATCGAAATTTGTACGATTTCTGAAATTTCGAACAGATTTTGAATTTTGAATGAATTTCAAATTTAAACAACAATTTATATTTTAAATGATTATCAAATTCTAAAAAATTTAAAATCGTACATTTCCAAAATCTTTATACAGTAGTTTTTGAAAAAAAATTAAAGACATAAGAAGAAACAGGAAAAGTTAGTTTTGAAAAAACAGAATTGTAAACAGAAAAAAAGAATAAAGAATAAAAAATAAAGTCATGTTTACCTCATGGGCCGTGGCCCAATTAACAGTCGCCAGATTGGAGGGGTGTGCGGCACCCGGTCCAGGGGGTGTTGTACGCCGACCTAATCGGCGCGGACCAGGCGCCGCACACCCCCAGGCGGGTTGTTGGGCCGGCCCAACACATTCCCACTTTTGTTTTTTTCTGTTTAATTTTTCTTTTTACGTTTTTTAAAAGCTGATTCTTTTTAGACCCGATTTTTAAAATTATTTTAGTTTTTTCAGAAATTTAAGTATTTTCAAAATTTGAACATTTTTTAGTTTGGAACAATTTTCAAATTGGAACAAATTTTAAATTTGAATTTTTTTAAATTAGAACAATTTTTAAATTGGAACAAATATTTTTCATAAAAATTATTATTTTTTATATATGAAATTTTCAAATTTGAACAATTTTTATACTTGAACAATTTTTGAATTTGAACAATTTTTATACTTGAACAATTTTCGCATTTGAACAATTTTATACTTGAACAATTTTCGAATTTGAATTTTTCTCGAAATTTTTTAGTTAGAACATTTTACATTCAAAAATATATATAAATTTTAAAAATTAAATCTTAAAAACGAAAAAAGAAACAGAAATGAAAAAACAGAAATAAAAAAGAAACATAAATGAAAAAAAAAACAGAACAGAAAAATGACTCAGCCAACTGGTCCAACACCCGAACTGGGCCGATCCGTACCGCGGGGATGTGCGACGCGCGGTACGCACCGACCTGATCGGTGTATAGGAATTCCGCCTGGTCCGCGCCAACCCGGTTCGGCGCCCGGCACAGGGACATAGGGATTGCGCGGATAAACCGGACGTATATCATGGATCTACAGTACACAAGTTCAGAACTGGGCCACAAGACGGTCTTCGTCGTGCAATCTGGGCTTAGATTAGACAAAACTTGCTTGAGCCCATCTTACTTCCCTACCCGACACGACTTCGTCTTCTTCGCGATTTAGAAACCATGCGAAGCTAGGAACTCATCCGCAGTCTCCCTCAAAAAAAAAAAAAAAAAAGGAACTCATTCGCAGTCCGAGCATGTAAGAGGGGTTACATCAAGGTTTAAAATAGCGCGCTATTTCTTAACGCGGACTTTTGGCTCATGGGTGCTCCACTCCCCTATAGATCCTCCGTGTAGATTTGCTCCAAGATTGGTGCAGCGAAAGTAACGAATTTCTCTCACGCAAGCCAGAAAGTCAGAATACATATGAATACCAGTGGCTCTACCCGACACGTTGTACTAGTGCTGGGCCTGATACAGTGTCACCTGCGGCAGCATTTATGAGAATAGTGTGGGTACATGTCAGTACAGGAATCCTAAGTCAAATGTGAATCAAATGCAACACCATGTATTCTGCCATGGCCTGCCATCCCACGCCTCCTCACCATTAAAACCAGCTTTCCCCTTCGCCGCCTCTTACCTGAGCTCCGGCGAACAGTAGCTTAGGGCTTGCAGCTATTATTTCTCGAGGAGCAGCGCCTCCGTAGAAATCCCTTGCCGGTGATGTATTCTTTTACCTCCGGCCAGCGTGGCGTCTCTTGGGCGGGAACAAAGACCACCAGATCTGGAGCTTGGTTTCATGAGGGATGTGACTCCCTGATCCAGCAAAGCATCTGCAGGCCATTCGCCATTCGCCGGGAAGGTCGGATGAGACCTTGCTGATGCTGTTGCCTGCCAATGCAGACCATAGCCGGTGAGTGGCGGAGACGGCGGCGACAGGGGAGCACTTCCAGGAGCGCCCGGCGCCCATGGTGGCGAGGGCCTACCTGCAGGTTGGTGACGGTGAGGGCACGGAGTTTCCCTTCAGCTCTGGATCAAGCGACGCGGTAAAAGACCTGCTCTGATTCCGCTCTGATTCCGTGTTGATCTGCTTTGGATCATGTGTTGATCTGCTCTGATTCCGTTCGATGGATATGTATATTTTTGGCCCAAGGGATTCTTCTTTACTTTATAAGAAATAATCGATGCTTTGCAAGTTTTGATCAGCTAACCTAAGTTCCTCCATCTGTCAGTTCAATGATAAGATGATTTATTACTTTGTACAGACTACATATCTAAACTCATGTTTTAGCACTGTTAAATGTGCAACTGTGTTCCTAATTTTTCTCTGAAGCCTTCAAATGTCCATTCACAAGATCTGAAGGCTAATGTTGTACGATTTCAGGATCTCACAAATGTTCCAGGATTTTAACCCTGGGCAGAATTGTACGATTTCTTCATATATTTGATGATATTTGGTGTTAAGTGTGCTGCTAATCTAGTTTAGATAATAATCCACATCTGTACTCTAGTAAGGAGCTCAAGGCAAGTTCCAGAACATGTAATTAATTAGATTTGGAAATAATTTCCTTGGAATAATATCGTGAAATTCTTTGCAATGAGGTTCCTGGAACAAGATGTGCTTTTAGTATCAGGAAATATTATTTCTTTTCTATTTTCAATTATGAGATGATTTATATGTCCAGTCGAGACTACAGATCTGAAATTATGTTTTTGCACGGTTACCTGTGCAACTTTGTTCCTTGTTCCGCTCTTGGGCCATCAAATGTTCGCTCAGAAGTATTAGGACATGTAATTAATTAGATGAAAAACTAACTTTCATGGATTATTATCTTTAAATTCTTTGGAATAGGTGTTGCGGTTGTTGCTTTCTACTGAAACCTTTAAGTTAATTGAGAAACTAAAATTATTTTTTTAATCCCTGGAAGTAATAAAACAATAAAGTTCCTAATTGTTAAATTATATTCCTGGAATAAGATCTAATCTTTGTACTAGGAAATATTAAATTTGTTTTTGTTAGAAAAATATTTAAAAATCAACCTATAAATTTAAGCTATTTATAAGTTGATGGATGGAAAGAAGTATAGTTAGCATGATGGAACGAAGTCTATGAAAAAGTTTTCACTCTGATTAAAGATGAGGGGTCCATGGTTGATAGCTTGAGGTTGCGGTGAAAAAAAGCAAGCTGCAACGGGATGCTTGACTTTTGGGCACCGTCGTTGTGGGCCTAGTACGGCTCTATAGTGGGATACACACGGTGCATATGGTCAATACAGGAAATACCAGATTCTTTATACAACATCAATCAGTGGGCCTAGGGCAGGTGTCAGCTAGAAACATGGGTGGGTGTAGCACCCAAGAGCTCCATTGTAATTCTCGCTATTTCTCCGCTAATACCACGCAATAGCATATTTGGAGGATCTATGCTAAATTTTAGTAATTTTGTTCGCTATGACGCTATTTGTGAAATAGCATGATATATCATGCTAAAACTTCATAGCGTTAGCGCGCTATTTTTTCAAGCAAAATTACTTTCACTTTTTCGTGGTGATGAAGTGCAATATGTTGGTTCCTCTTCTAGATTAGAACTTAATATCGCTAATGCTGATGATTCTTAATAAATAATTTATACTATGTTGTTGCCTTGTGGAATACTGATGTTAGCCTTATGAAAAATTCGAGATCTATTTGTTGTATGTGGCTATATATGTATGATTCAGTCATTTTTTGGACTCAATATCCAACATTTTTAGGGAAATTCTTTATTTTTAGACTATATTTGATATTTTTTCAAAACGCTATTTGAAATATTGCACGCAATTAGCACGATATAGCGTCCATAGCGTTTGAAGGAGACCGACGCTATTTCATTTAGCACGCTATTTTAAACCTTGGGTTACATTGAAGATTGAACTGAGTAAATTCATGCTGAAATAACCGTTCAAGCCGATCCATCCCGACTTCCCGAGGGGTCAAGGGAACCGCGTTCATGTTTCGAAACCTGTCCTCGACGTTGATAAGGGCCGGCCGACTCAGGACCCATGTGCACCTAGTCCCTTTCCAGCACGTTTCGATTCAAGAAGGGCTGCTCGATCGATCGTCGACGTCGAGAAGGGCTGCTCGTGCTCGATCGATCGTCGACCCCCACCGACGCAGCAAGTATTTTCCGGGTGAATTCAAGCTATACGGACTACGGGCGCGTCACGCGTGTTAATTTAGCTTATAACTTGCGACCGAGACTGGAAAAGGCCAAGAAAACTCCCTGAGATTTCCGTTTTCCTTTGTTTCAAGAGGAAGAGGAACCAAGGAAAACTTTGGTCCGGACGAGACGGCGAGACGCCCATGTTTGCCTTGTGTGTACGCACGTGAGTCACGGCAAGATAGTGAGATACTACTGACTTGACGGCCGGAGACGACGACGGACGACGGGCCGGCCGTGAGCAGAAACGTGGGAGGAGCTTACCCGATCCTCACCGGACCGGACCGTACGGTACATACATATTCCAGGAGGGAGCTACCGCGTGGAATTTCTTTACCGGTGACCATGAAACTTTTCTAGTAAAAAAAGAACTGATTCCGTAGATCTTACCAAGCTTCTGTCCTAGGGATTTTGCTCACGCTTTAATAAGGTAACTAGCACAAAACCCGTGCGTTGCTACGGTATCAATTTAAATTGGTACCTTTTGATATATTCATATATGCATGATGATCATATACAAAATAGAATGGAGCTTCTAATTAACATGTCTATTATATCATGTATTAGTGAAAATCATATATGGAGTAACATCGTTTTAAACGTATCGTAGCGTGTTGTGCGCTCTCGATGGGATCCAAATAGCATGTAGCCATTTATTTTATACGTTGTGTTTTATATTCCAAATAGCATGCTATAAATTAGCCTATAGAACATGCCACATGTTTTCCTCCATTTTCTATGGTTTTAAAATTAAACCCTAATTATAATCTTAGGATTAATTTTTGGTAAAGCTTCTTGTTTTCTGATGCTCTCTCTCCCTCCCAAGGCTCGCCCCTCGCGTTGCTCCTCCTCTCCTCTCCTCCTAGGGTCGGTCATGAAATTTTGGGGGCCAACGGCAAATAAAAAGTAAAGACCCTAAATATAATTATTGAAATATATTACATTTGTGAATGTGTGCTAGCATGTTTGAAACCGCTGTGGGTCTATTGTGGTCATCTGCTCTTGACCGGTTCTGTGGTTGCCAAGGAAAAAATGAACGGCGACTGTGTGTTCCTTTCCTGGGTTGGTGGTATTCCGACCATGCACAGCATATGGGCCTCACCCCTTTGTATAGCTAAGTAATAAAGGGAGAAAAGATAAAATAAGCCTAATTACGGAAAGGCTAGAAGGCGGACTATTCTCTTTCTTTGGGCCAACTTTTATTCACGAGTTCCCGGCCCTAGAGGGCAAAATTGAGCAGTTTGTGAAGGCACTTGCCTCCACAAGAAGAACATGCAGGACCCCTCCTGACTCTTTTTTCGCTTCCGATTTCCCAAATTCTTTTGCCTACGTTTCTTCCTCATGCCACCATTGTTTGATTCCTCCTTTCTGATATAGGCTGCTTTGTTGTTTCTAAGGCGGCTTGCTATAATCCAGAAATTTTACGCATATAAATCGGTGGGACTTGGCATAGGAGAGCGATGTGGGACTATTTACAGCGTTAGGAAACGATCCGCCTAGAAATAGGGATCACCGGGTCAGGAACGAAACCATATATGGACCAGTCCTTGCAACCCGCTACCTGGCCCAGTGCGATCGGAGCACTCCGTATCTCCTAGTTTCCCGACCACGCGCGAAGGCAACAACAACCATCTCGAAAAAAATAAGATACGAACCGGTACCGGGGCAATCTGTAGTATTATGTATTTTGGTGGGAGGGTAAAACCCGTGCGTTGCTACGGCGTTATGCTAAATCAAAATAAATAACCTTTTAAAATTCTTATGTCAATCGAATTAAAATTAAATTAGCAACATGCACTCGGCGACCACAGAGGTTACTACAAATTTAGTGATGAAAGTTTCACTTTATCACTTGTAAGGACATCATGGTTAATTCAGCCTATAGTGACAAATTAGCACTTGTAAATATAGAAAAGAGCCCAAAATAAGTATTTTTTTCAGGTTGTAGCCATGGTTCTGAGCTCAGGCCGGTAGTAAAAATCATATATCGCCCAGGACACTCTGCTGGCGTCGGCCCGAGTAAAATTCGTGGATGAATTTGCTCAGCCACGTTCTGAGTCCGGCTGATCCTCATGCTCTTCAAATCAATGCTGTCACACTTGTGGAGAATCAAAATTAGACAATCGTTTTACTCCTCTAGTCTAGACCAAATCACTGGCCATGCAGTTACCCAGTCTGAAGAGATGGAGGATATGGCCATGGAGTCTGAACATACAGTTTGGCACGTATAATATTCATTGAAATAAAAGTACATTCCAGCATAATGAATCACCTAGAGTGAAACATTCGTTTTCTTTGTTGCTCTATTATCATCTGCTACTTCATCTTGTCTCTGCACTTAACATTTAACAACCAACTTCTGCGAAACTTTAGTGTGCAAGTGTAGGCATAGAAGAGAACAGAAACTGGCCATACTGAATATTAACAACCGAATTAATCAGTAAACCTACCTTGGTCCATAGCACTCCATATACCGGCTACATCGGAATATTGAATAGCCAATCAGAATGTTGTTCCTAATGATACACAGGGAAACACCAGCACTTCGCAGTTCTGCTTATACAGGGGCAAAAGTAAGGTACCTGAATTCGTTGTTACTGAAATCCTTGTGTGCCTTGCTGAAGCTCAAGCGACGGGAAACACCAACACAAATGAAACTTGAGAATGAGACAAAGAGCAAGGCTAACTCGGTTTCAGTTCCTCACATGCCATCACAACTATACTCGATTAACTGGCGCGTGGTTGTCTCTTTTTGAACAGCAATTATGCTTGCACTTGCTGATGAATTAGGAGAAAAATATTCTAGGTCTTACTGCTGATTTATATATTATTTGCTGGGAAGAGTCCTCTTCATAGAATCTTGGTGAAATCCAGGAGTGTAGAGCGAAGCGAAGGATCAAATGCACTGAATTGGACAAATCGGGCCACCAGGTGCCGGCAAGCAGCCCCAGGCAAGGCAAGTAGCGCTCACGGGCCAGTCTATTCCTTTTCTGCTCCTGCCTGCTGCTTTGTGCGCCGGCGGCCACGGCCATATTCCTTGCCACTACTCACAAATTTGATTTCGCTGCTCCTCCTCAAACCTAACAAATCTAAGCTTAGGCGCACCACATCCTGCAACCATCATAGCTTCTCCTCACTCCACAGTTGTTCAAAAAAAAAAAACAATAAGGGAAGCGCTTGAGATGCATCTGCTTCACCCTGTACAACACAGCCCGGGAGTATCCACCGCATCCTCGTTGTCTTCCTGCTCTATCTGCAATCGACCACGTCCCACTTCTGCCGCCGCTACTCAACCTCGTCATCCGTCGCCGTACTACGACCAGTGTTGGTGTTGGGCCCTTTT
Source organism: Lolium rigidum (assembly GCF_022539505.1). Classification (NCBI taxonomy): domain Eukaryota; kingdom Viridiplantae; phylum Streptophyta; class Magnoliopsida; order Poales; family Poaceae; genus Lolium; species Lolium rigidum. The sequence continues at coordinate 56,311,037 of NC_061510.1, read as the reverse complement.
TTCCTGCGCGCGCCGCCGGTCCCACCTCTGCCGCCGCTACTCAACCTCGTCGTCCATCGCAGTAACACGAAGCTTCGGACCGTTGGAGCTCCGTCGATGCGGGGAACTGGTCTGGCAGGAGAAAGAAAGCATGTCGGGACATTGACTCGGGAGGTTTCGGGGACGGCGGACGGGGGACGAGGGCTCGGCTGCAGGCGCTCAGATCTCGGCGGGAGCAGAGGGATCGGGAGCGGGCGATTCCGTTCCTCCCACCGATTCCAATCGAAATCGAGGGCACCGGCGCCGCCCCGATTTGAGGAGCCGATTTGAGTGATAGATTGAAGGGACTGTGTGACGCCCCGGAACCGGTATCCTGAGGATCCCAGCGAACCCGCCGAAATCCGCACGATATCGATTCAGAGACGCCCTTCGACACGACGTGCGCGACGAATCACACACGTGATGCCAGAGGAATTAACACGAGCGGTAACATTACAGCAGGATTACAATAGAGCCCACAAGATACATATATTACAACAACGACTCCAACGAGTCAAGATACAAATATACAATACAAAGATCCGAATCATACGGAAGATCGAATATGTCCGAGTACGGACAAGATACAAATTGGACTAAAAGTCCCGAAGATAACCGAGTGACGTCCATAACCCCGCCCGGGCCAAGCCGGAAGGGTAACCTTGCTAACGTCGTCATCTCGTACTCGTCAAAGTCGGGCCATCGGTTGCCGACAAAAGGGAGGAAGCAAAAGAGAAAGGGAAAAGGCGAGAGTAAGTACCAAGGAACGAACTCCGGCACGTACTTAGCGAGACTAGAAATGGCTATGCTCGCCGAGCGAGTATAAATATATATCGCCTGGGGCTATATGGTAGGTTTAGCGACAGCAAAACTATAACCAATAGAGACACGCTACAACATCCGTCTACTCAGATAAGATAAGAGAGCGCACAAGGTAACAGATAAAATACTACACAAACATAACCCAGCCAAATACACATATCCCCTTCAACAATTGCGAAGAGACAATGTAAAAGGCACTCAACGGTGGACAAGTTTTATTAGGTATCGGTTGTAGTAAATGCTATATTACTACGCAAGTTATTATCAGATTATTAACAACAATTATAAAGTGTAAGTTGTTCTATGATCAAGCTATACAATTCCAAGTCGTCCATAACCGCGGACACGGCTTATCGATAAGATGTACACCCTGCAGGGGTTGCCCAAATGTAACCATACGCATGCTCGACCCACTTACGACAGGTGGATGTCTCACAACAAGAGCGTTCCCGGCTCAACAAGAAAGTCTAGGGGGCCACCCAACTAAGCTACCCGTGACGAAGTCCGGCCGTACTCCGAAGCGGACTCAGGGTTTGCGTTAACGGCTAGGCATGCAAACCACACGCTTCGCTAAACGTTCCGCGGGGTACAGTACAGAATATAAACACCCGAAGGCAACAGGAAGTAAACACCCGAAGGCAACAGGAAGTAAACATGGCATACATGGCATAGGCAAATAAAACCAAGGTTGTGGCCCCCTTTTCAACTGACTTGAGAAAAGGTAATGGGTGAGGGGGGGGGTCCCAATAATCGTCCCCACGCATGGGTAGAGCGCTCAATCTCGGAACAGATAACAAGAACTCGGGTCCTAGGGGACATTAGCAAGTCAAAGTTCCGATGCTTTCGCAAAGGGGCTCACAGATGCCTCTGCTTACAATTTAGTTGTTAACAATTAAGTAAAGCATGTGTATCTCCAACAACCGATATAGCATGTGATAACCTCCCAACAACCCAACATATCCCGATAACAGATCGAGATAAACAACAGAGCCTAAACACGCCTACGACTCGCAAGGCTCAAACATCAAGCAACGGCTATGGATAAGGAGTGGTGCATATAGGATAATATGGTAAACAAGTGGAATAGGACACGTGACTCGATAAAGAATCGCAACATAAGGATAGCAGTGCGAGGGAGAGAGTAAAAATAGGTGAAGAGAGAGGGCTCGCCTGTGAAAAGCTGCAGAAGCACTTGTCAGAGAACTCGTCGTATCTCACAACACCACTTCGTGATCCTATCCGGGAAGAAGCAAATGCTGGAACACACAACGGATGCAAATCTTACTACTACGGTTAAAGAAGAATCAGCATGATCATGATAATATATGCATGACATGGCAGATATGATGCGATGCACTTATCCATATTAATCGGAGTTGAAACCCCGGACAATGAAATTAGAGTTGGAGTTGCATTTTCTACCGTCAAAGTTAAGGGTGGATTAGCATAGCAAACATGGCAGGGGTGAGCTACATCAAAGTTAAATGGAACCGGGACAACATTAATATAATATCCCACATATTCCATATGTTCCATATGTTCCATATTAGGTGATAATGCAAACTACCACGAAATTTTATGATGCATGGTGCAACAGCAAGCATGGATGGCATATTCATGTTCCTCATGTTTTTCTGATCAATTTTCATATAAAACACTTTTTCATATGAATTACAGATTAAAAGTTATTAAGGAAATAGTTTTTCAGCATTTTAAAATATAGAAACAGATTTATTTAAATAGAAAAGGGCCTGGAAATAATTTCCAGAAAGGGGGAAGGACCCCGGGTTTATTAACAGAAGATACAGGGGCTTATCTTTAAAAGAACAGAGGGAGGGGCTGCGGGTTCAGGAACCAAAATGGCCAGGGGCCTCTTTGCAAGAAGACGAGATCTGGATCTGAGGAGCTTTTCTCACCGGGTTGGTTGGTAGCCGCGGTCGCTGACGAGAGGGGCCCGCGGACACATGGCGGTTGACGTGGCCAACCTTGATTGCAACGCACTGAAGGTGTTCGGCACGGGGAGGTGCCGCTCGCGGCGAGGGAGGCGGTGGTCACCGCGGCATGGCGCGGATGCGCGTCAGCGATGCAGGGCGCCCCAGCAAGCGCGCGTGGCACCGTCGTGCTCGCCTCGTCGGCGCAGATGAGATGGGGGCTACGGCATCGCCGGGGACTCGCCGGAGCAACGCCGTCAAAGAGGAGCTGCGGAGGAGCGACGGCATCAACTTAGTGAGCACGGGAGAGAGGGAGATAAGGGGCGAGAGGAGGACCAGGGGGTAGCTGCACTCACGCTAGAGCTCGAGGTGTTGACGGCGGGGGCAGAGACGGACGAAGACTGCCGGAATCGGAGAAGAAGCGCGACGGCCGAGGTTGGGGAAAAACGACCATGTCGTCGATTCGAGGCGCGCGAAGGCGATTCGTTGGACGAGGATGATCAGCGAGACGAGGCGGTCCTCCTGGTGCTCTTGGGTCGTCGCGGGAGGCTCTGTAGTGGCGGAGCCATGGGGTGCTGTGGCGGTGGCGCTCGGACGTGCACGCAGGAGAGAAAAAGGAAGGAAGAAAAAGGGTTTCTGGTGGCGGCGCGATGAGGGGAAGAATGTTAGGGTTTGGTGGGGATCTGGAGAGGATTAAAGGGAGGGGATGGAGAGCAGGTGGTGGAGGGCGCGGTGGTTGGGAGAGGAGGACCACGGCACGGAGAGGGTCACGCGTCTCTCGTGAGCGAGGAAGACGACAACAGCGGCGTACCGCTTCGGTGAGAAAAAGAGTCGGGCCGAAAAGGGAGTGGGTTGGGAGGAGAAGAAACGGGCTGCTGAAAAGGAGAAGAGGAGGGGAACTGGGCCGCGTCGGTGCTGGGCTGAGAGGGAAGAAGGGGGGAGGGCCAGGGAGGAAAAGGGGGAAGGGTTTTTTTTGTTTTCTTTTTATTAAAACATTTGAATTCAAACCTTTTCTATGTTGAATTTGAAACAAAGGTGAGAAGAGATTTAAAAAAGTTGTAAAATATTTATTTGGTTGTAACCGAAACAAAACACATTTTATTCCAAAATTATTTGTTGCACAACTTAGTTGTAAAGTAAAGAATATGAGAGGGGGTTAGGGTTTTATTTAAAATAAAGGACAAAGGAGGTTTTATAAAAATAATTTTATTTTGCTAAAAACATTGATGAGATGATGCTTATGCCATGATGATGCATAAAAGGAAAGCACGAACAAATCTAATATGGGATTACCCTGGGCCGTTACAGACTGTGTATAAGTAGAGGAAGAGGTCGGTTGCGGCAGGAGAGGAGATCGGGCCGAATTGGAGTTGAGGATGAACACGGGGAGGTTGGGAATAGCGCGAGGATGAATGACACACAAACCGGTATAAGGCTGGTGCCAACGCGGGCGTTTGGCGGGGCGCTATCGCCCGTGGGGAGGCGGGAGGCGGGCGGGAGTGGGGTGGGACGCGAGCGCGGGGCGCTGGGGCTGGCGCCGGGCGGTACCGCCCGCTGCCGCCCGGCTACCGCCCGCGCTGGGGGCGACAGCGAGGCGAGAGGGCGGCGGGAGCGAGGCGGCAGCGTTGGCGGGGCGGGCGAGAGCGGGGCGGGCGAGAGGGCGGGCGAGAGCGGGCGTTAGGCGGGCGGTAGGCGGGCTAGAGGCGGGCGAGAGCGGGCGAGAGAGGGGCGGTAGTGTGTAACGGCTAGCTGACGTGGCGCGCTCTGATTCGTCCACGTCAGCTAGCCGTTGGGTAGCCGTTGCTGGTTCAAAAAACCCTATAAATACCCCCCATATGGTTTCACTCACTCCACACCCATTTCATCTCCATTCATCACCTTCCCTCTCTCAAATCTTCTCCACCATGTCCGGTTGGACTCCACCAGATTGCACCACGTTCACGGATCGGATCCAAGACGGGTCACCAATAGACCTCGATGGTGTCTCTCCGACACATCGTCGCACCAATGTCGGTTCTTCGCCGCTTCCCCGAGTTTTGTACTCCTCCGGCACACCACCTCCGGGGCCATATGACCCATACGCTCCACCTCTGGCGCCATATGGTTCATACCCTCCGCCACCGTATCCATACCCCCAACCACCTCCAACTTCTCCACCTACAGGTAGCGGGAGTGGCACCGTACCTCCGTACCCACCACCTTCGTACGGTTCATACCCTCCACCTCCGTATCCATACGCTCCATATGGTCCGTACCCCCCACCACCTTCTGAAGCTCCCGCTCCAAGCTCCGAGTCCAATGCCGCGGAAACAATCGTACCACCGCGTGCAAAGAGGCTTGACTGGATTGTTGTGGAAGAGGAAAAACTGGTACTTTACTTGCCCATCACATATTTATGTCGGGGTTGGTTCTTGCTTGGATTTTTCACTAACAATATCTATTTCGGGGTAGGTTAATGCTTGGCTTTTTAACTCCAAGGACTCTGTTGCCGGTAATTGCAAGACCGGCACTAGTTTTTGGGGTCAGATAGCTACAACCTTCAACTCTACCTCGGATCCTGCCCGTCATCGGACCTCGAAGCAGCTGAAGGCTCATTGGAACGCCTACAACAAGGAGGTGTCCCTGTTCAATGGATAGTACATCCAAGAAGAGGGGTTACGTCAGAGTGGAGCAAACGATGATATGGTCATGAAGGCGGCAATGGAGAGGTACGCGAATGACAAAAGAGTGACTCACCCGTTGAGAAAGCACCACTGGTGGCAAGCTGTTCGCAATGAAGCGAAGTGGAAAGGACAACATGGTCCTGGTAGTGGAACCGAGTCCACTTCCAAGAGAAGCCGTCTAGGACTTTCTGGTGAGTACAGCTCTAGCGAGGCGACGACGGAGGAGGAGCGTCCAACGGGCCGCGATAGGGCCAAGGCCGCGGTACGTAAGGGTAGGAGGAAGGGGAAGGACTCCTCATCAAGCAGTGAGGTAGGAAGTAAATCCTTCGCCATGAGGAACATGATGAAGGGTTTAGTGAAGGCTAAGCTATTCAAGCAATGGAACAAAATGAAAGATCGATCAACCGATGACATGACCGAAGTAGAAAAGCGCAAACATGCGAAGGCCATCAAGATGTGCGAAAAATAGCTTGGTCTCGAAGATGAAGAGGACGAGGAGAAGCAGGTAGAAGAGGAAGAGGAAGAGGAAGAGGAGTAGGATTTTTATTTATTATGTAATTTTTAAAATTTATTATGCAATTTTATTAATTATTATGTAATCGGTAACATTTTTAGTTGAATAAAATAATTTTCTTGCATTATTTTGAATGTCTACAAAAAATCGAGTGAAATAACTTAATCTAAAAAGGAAATAGTGATGTGGAGGAGAGAGAAGTGAGAGGTGACACTATAGCCTGTGCACTGGCACCGTGGGGTGAGAGTGGGGTGAGAGTGGGGAAAAAAGCTGACGTGGCGGGTGAGAGTAGGGTGGTGCATTGGCACCAGCCTAAGGGTATTTTGTTGTATTATGCGATTTGGTGGGAGGGCAAAACGGTCCAAAAAAAAGTTGGACGAAAATTTTGGCAGAAACCTTAGCTCCTTTATTATTAGGTATAGATTACACCATTGGTCCAAGAGCTTGTTCACTTTGGGAAGATTTGGTCCTACAATTTCGTAAAGTGTGAAGCCGCGGTTCTAGAACTTGCCAACCGCGTGAAGAATTGGTCCTTCAAGTCCGAAATAGGCCACGCCAGAGAAATCGGTCCCATGTGTATCCTCTCGAGTTGGCAATTTTGCATAAACCCCTCGATGTGCTAGAGTTGTTTCGGTCCTTGCGTGCGGGTCGATGTTTTTACAGAATCTTTTTTCTGGTTTTCTCTCTGGATTTTCTAATAAAGTACGAAGTTTTACCGATTGGATGTTTTAAAGTGTAAGATATATGAGGAGTTGCTGAATTCTACACGTTGCTTTTTAGTACATGTTTTTTCTATTTTTTCTGGTAGCTCCTAAAATTACGAAAAATATACTGAAGCTGCAACTTTTCATCATCTATATTCACAAAAATTGGGAAAGAAATTTGACATGTCTAGTTTGTCTAAAAAAATTGGTTTTGCTGCTGCTGAAAATATGGATAGATTCTGCCCACAAGTGTTTGGGGCCCAAAAATGGTTTGCCATGAGTATTTTCATATGCTAGGAATGTGCAAGACACTATATGCTTTTTGGAATACCTAGGATTTTTTTTTGTCTTTGATATATATGGCAGCCACTATCATATCCTTATACCACTAATGTCATCCCATAGAAAAGAAAATGAGAGAAAATTTTATGTTGAAGTTTTTGACAGGGAATAGAGTAACACCACACCAAGATCTATCTAAGAATGGTGAAGGCCATAAGCTTTGGGATGCCCAAGGCACCTCACTGGACCTATTAAACTCTCATTTTGTAAACTTCTAAACTTTATTTTTTAAACAACATAGAATGATCGTAGAAACTTGGACGTCTTTTTTTAGTGTTATGCCTAGTTTTTATTGGAAATAAATGACACCACCATGATAGATATTTTTCATGCTTTGGAAAGAGCTAGTTAAATAAACTATCCCATGATTTAATTCCTTGATCTAAAGGTGTATGGTATGAGAAGAAAAGGGAATGAAAGCAAAAGGCTGAAATTCAAAGTTATGCTTAGTCTTGCTAGTTTCAAATACTTTGATGCATGATAATTTGCTAGTGCCAGGGTCAAAAAAAAATTGCTAGTGAATTATTTAGTTCTACCTTTTTCTCATATACATGGATGTTTAATACTAAGGATTCTTGCTTGATAATAAATGATTAGCACTATGGACACTATGGCATACTGCTTTTAGATCTTTTTGCCAGCCAAAATTGTGAAACAAGCTAACTCTCGTATCCAAACACATCAAACCAAACACCCACCACCTACCTATGTGGCACTTGCTACTCCAAGTATAATATGTGTGATATGCCTCTGAGTACTTGAAAATATCTATTTTGTGTAGTTTAAAGCTCATGAGGAAGTAGGGTGTGAGGTGACACCACTATGGAAAGTTATGTGTTTGCCATTTTATAAGCTGTTTGTTAGCCTAACCATGTTATTCTGGAGAAAGTTTTCACATTGCACTTTTATTTGATATCATGTTATTTTTTTCTATGGATGCTCATCGATGTGAAATGAAATGAAACACTATGGAGTATGCATATAATGAGAGAGACCCCTAGGCGGCTAACCAAAGCCATGTTATGCATCATGGTGGAAATTTACATAATGGACATTTTGTGAAGCATTTTTATAAAAATCTATGCAAATAGTGAATAAAAGAAAGTTTTAAGGTCATTCGTTTATCTGTTGTCTTGTCTTCTAAAATACGGATAAGACCTTGATGGCGTGTAACTCACACGTTCGTTGGGAACCCCAAGAGGAAGGTATGATGCGCACAGCAGCAAGTTTTCCCTCAGAAAGAAACCAAGGTTTATCGAACCAGGAGGAGCCAAGAAGCACGTTGAAGGTTGATGGCGGCGGGATGTAGTGCGGCGCAACACCGCAGATTCCGGCGCCAACGTGGAACCTGCACAACACAACCAAAGTACTTTGCCCCAACGAAACAAGGTGAGGTTGTCAATCTCACCGGCTTGCTGTAACAAAGGATTAACCGTATTGTGTGGAAGATGATTGTTTGCAAGAAAACAAGTAAAACAAGTATTGCAGCAGATTTGTATTTCGAGTATAAAAGAATGGACCGGGGTCCACAGTTCACTAGAGGTGTCTCTCCCATAAGATAAAAGCATGTTGGGTGAACAAATTACAGTCGGGCAATTGACAAATAGAGAGGGCATAACAATGCACATACATGTCATGATAAATATAGTGAGATTTAATTGGGCATTACGACAAAGTACATAGACCGCCATCCAACCGCATCTATGCCTAAAAAGTCCACCTTCAGAGTTATCATCCGAACCCCTTCCGAGTATTAAGTTGCAAAGCAACAGTACAATTGCATTAAGTATGGTGCGTAATGTAATCAACAACTACATCCTTAGACATAGCATCAATGTTTTATCCCTAGTAGCAACAAGCAATCCACAACCTTAGAACTTTCCGTCACTCGTCCCAGTATATCAATGGAGGCATGAACCCACTATCGAGCATAAATACTCCCTCTTGGAGTTAAGAGCAAAAACTTGGCCGCAGCCTCTACTAATAACGGAGAGCATGCAAGATCATAAACAACACATAGGTAATAACTTGATAATTAACATAACATGGTATTCTCTATCCATCGGATCCCGACAAACACAACATATAGTATTACAGATAGATGATCTTGATCATGTTAGGCAGCTCACAAGATCCAACAATGAAGCACAATGAGGAGAAGACAACCATCTAGCTACTGCTATGGACCCATAGTCCAGGGGTGAACTACTCACTCATCACTCCGGAGGCGACCATGGCGGTGAAGAGTCCTCCGGGAGATGAATCCCCTCTCCCGGCAGGGTGCCGGAGGAGATCTCCCGAATCCCCGAGATGGGATTGGCGGCGGCGGCGTCTCTGGAAGGTTTTCCGTATCGTGGCTCTCGGTACCGGGGGTTTCGCGACGGAGGCTTTAAGTAGGCGGAAAGGCAACGCGGGGGCCACACGAGGGCCCCACACCACAGGTCGGCGCGGCCAGGGCCCGGGCCGCGCCGCCCTATGGTGGCGGCGCCTCGTGGCCCCACTTCGACTCCTCTTCGGTCTTCTGGAAGCTTCGTGGCAAAATAGGACCCTGGGCGTTGATTTCGTCCAATTCCGAGAATATTTCGTTACTAGGATTTCTGAAACCAAAAACAGCAGAAAACAAAGAATCGGCTCTTCGGCATCTTGTTAATAGGTTAGTTCCGGAAAATGCACGAATATGACATAAAGTGTGCATAAAACATGTAGGTATCATCAATAATATGGCATGGAACATAAGAAATTATCGATACGTCGGAGACGTATCAGCATCCCCAAGCTTAGTTCTGCTCGTCCCGAGCAGGTAAAACGATAACAAAGATAATTTCTGAAGTGACATGCCATCATAACCTTGATCATACTATTTGTAAATATATGTAATGAATGCAGCGATCAAAACAATGGTAATGACATGAGTAAACAAGTGAATCATAAAGCAAAGACTTTTCATGAATAGTACTTCAAGATAGGCATCAGTAAGTCTTGCATAAGAGTTAACTCATAAAGCAATAAATCAAAGTAAAGGTATTGAAGCAACACAAAGGAAGATTAAGTTTCAGCGGTTGCTTTCAACTTGTAACATGTATATCTCATGGATAATTGTCAACATAGAGTAATATAACAAGTGCAATATGCAAGTATGTAGGAATCAATGCACAGTTCACACAAGTGTTTGCTTCTTGAGGTGGAGAGAGATAGGTGAACTGACTCAACATAAAAGTAAAAAAAATGGTCCTTCAAAGAGGAAAGCATTGATTGCTATATTTGTGCTAGAGCTTTTATTTTGAAAACATGAAACAATTTTGTCAACGGTAGTAATAAAGCATATGAGTTATGTAAATTATATCTTACAAGTTGCAAGCCTCATGCATAGTATACTAATAGTGCCCGCACCTTGTCCTAATTAGCTTGGACTACCGGATCATCGCAATACACATGTTTTAACCAAGTGTCACAATGGGGTACCTCCATGCCGCCCGTACAAAGGTCTAAGGAGAAAGCTCGCATTTTGGATTTCTCGCTTTTGATTATTCTCAACTTAGACATCCATACCGGGACAACATGGACAACAGATAATGGACTCCTCTTTAATGCATAAGCATGTGGCAACAATTATTATTCTCATATGAGATTGAGGATATATGTCCAAAACCGAAACTTCCACCATGAATCATGGCTTTAGTTAGCGGCCCAATGTTCTTCTCTAACAATATGTATGCTCCAACCATTAAGGTGGTAGATCTCTCTTACTTCAGTACAAGACGGACATGCATAGCAACTCACATGATATTCAACAAAGGGTAGTTGATGGCGTCCCCGAAACATGGTTATCGCACAACAAGCAACTTAATAAGAGATAAAGTGCATAAGTACATATTCAATACCACAATAGTTTTTAAGCTATTTGTCCCATGAGCTATATATTGTAAAGGCGAATGATGGAATTTTAAAGGTAGCACTCAAGCAATTTAATTTGGAATGACGGATAAATACCATGTAGTAGGTAGGTATGGTGGACACAAATGGCATAGTGGTTGGCTCAAGGATTTTGGATGCATGAGAAGTATTCCCTCTCGATACAAGGTTTAGGCTAGCAAGGTTATTTGAAACAAACACAAGGGTGAACGGTGCAGCAAAACTCACATAAAAGACATATTTGTAAACATTATAAGACTCTACACCGTCTTCCTTGTTGTTCAAAACTCAATACTAGATATTATCTAGACTCTAGAGAAACCAAATATGCAAACCAAATTAGCAAGCTCTATGTGTTTCTTCATTAATGGGTGCAAAGTATATGATGCAAGAGCTTAAACATGAGCACAACAATTGCCAAGTATCAAATTATTCAAGACATTTAAGAATTACTACATGTAGCATTTTCCAATTCCAACCATATAACAATTTAACGAAGAAGAAACTTCGCCATGAATACTATGAGTAAAGCCTAAGGACATACTTGTCCATATGCTACAGCGGAGCGTGTCTCTCTCCCACAAAGTGAATGCTAGGATCCATTTTATTCAAACAAAACAAAAACAAAAACAAACCTACACTCCAAGCAAAGTACATAAGATGTGGCCGAATAAAAATATAGTTTCAGGGGATGAACCTGATAATGTTGTCGATGAAGAAGGGGATGCCTTGGGCATCCCCAAGCTTAGACGCTTGAGTCTTCTTAGAATATGCAGGGGTGAACCACCGGGGGATCCCCAAGCTTAGATCTTTCACTCTCCTTGATCATATTGTATCATACTCCTCTCTTGATCCTTGAAAACTTCCTCCACACCAAACTCGAAACAACTCATTAGAGGGTTAGTGCACAATAAAAATTAACATGTTCAGAGGTGACACAATCATTATTAACACTTCTGGACATTGCATAAAGCTACTGGATATTAATGGATCAAATAAATTCATCCAACATAGCAAAAGAGGCAATGCGAAATAAAAGGCAGAATCTGTCAAAACAGAACAGTCCGTAAAGATGGATTTTATTAGGGCACCGGACTTGCTCAAATGAAAATGCCCAAATTGAATGAAAGTTGCGTACATATCTGAGGATCACTCACGTAAATTGGCTTAATTTTCTGAGTTACCTACAGAGAATTAGACCCAGATTCGTGACAGCAAAGAAATCTGTTTCTGCGCAGTAATCCAAATCTAGTATTTACTTTACTATCAAAGACTTTACTTGGCACAACAAAACTCAAAACTAAGATAAGGAGAGGTTGCTACAGTAGTAAACAACTTCCAAGACTCAAATATAAAACAAAAATACTGTAGTAAAAACATGGGTTGTCTCCCATAAGCGCTTTTCTTTAACGCCTTTCAGCTAGGCGCAGAAAGTGTAAATCAAGTAACATCAAGAGACGAAGCATCAACATCATAATTTGTTCTAATAATAGAATCATAAGGTAACTTCATTCTCTTTCTAGGGAAGTGTTCCATACCTTTCTTGAGAGGAAATTGATATTTAATATTACCTTCCTTCATATCAATAGTAGCACCAACGGTTCGAAGAAAAGGTCTTCCCAATATAATGGGGCAAGATGCATTGCATTCAATATCCAAGACAACAAAATCAACGGGGACAAGGTTATTGTTAACCATAATATGAACATTATCAACTCTCCCCAAAGGTTTCTTTTTAGCATTATCAACGAGATTAACATCCAGATAACAGTTTTTCAATGGTGGCAAGTCAAGCATATCATAGACTTTCTTAGGCATAACATAAATACTTGCACCAAGATCACATAAAGCATTACAATCAAAATTTTTGACCCTCATTTTAATGATGGGCTCCCAACCATCCTCTAGCTTTCTAGGAATAGAAGTTTCAAGTTTTAGTTTCTCTTCTCTAGCTTTTATGAGAGCATTTGTAATATGTTTTGTGAAAGCCAAATTTACAGCGCTAGCATTAGGACTTTTAGCAAGTTTTTGTAAGAACTTTATAACTTCAGAGATGTGGCAATCATCAAAATCTAAATCATTACAATTTAAAGCAATGAGATTATCATCCCCAAGGTTGGAAAAAATTTCAGCAGTTTTATCACAGGCAGTTTCAGCAGTTTTAGCAGTTTCAGGTAATTTTATGCGCTTTGCACTAGGAGTAGAAACATTGCCAACACCAATTATTTTATCATTAATAGTAGGAGGTGCAGCAACATGTGAGGAATCAACATTACTTGTGGTGGTAATAGTCCAAACTTTAGCTACATTTTTCTCTTTAGCTAGTTTTTTTCTCTATCCCACCTAGCACGCAGTTCAGCCATTAATCTTATATTCTCATTAATTCTAACTTGGATGGCATTTGCTGTAGTAACAATTTTATTTTCAATATCCCTATTAGGCATAACTTTCGATTTCAAAAGATCAACATCAGAAGCAAGACTATCAACCTTAGAAGCAAGAATATCAATTTTATTGAGCTTTTCCTCAACCGATTTGTTAAAGGCAGTTTGTGTACTAATAAATTCTTTAAGCATAGCTTCAAGTCCAGGGGTGTGTTCCTATTATTGTTGTAAGAATTCCCATAAGAATTAGCATAACCGTTACCATTATTATAAGGATATGGCCTATAGTTATTACTAGAGTTGTTCCGATAAGCATTGTTGTTGAAATTATTACTTTTAATGAAATTTACATCAACATGTTCTTCTTGGGCAACCAATGAAGCTAACGGAACATTATTAGGATCAACATTAGTCCTATCATTCACAAGCATAGACATAATAGCATCAATCTTATCATTCAAGGAAGAGGATTCTTCAACAGAATTTACCTTCTTACCTTGTGGAGCTCTTTCCGTGTGCCATTCGGAGTAATTAATCATCATATCATCAAGAAGCTTTGTAGCCGCCCACAAGGTGATGGACATAAAGGTACCTCCAGCAGCTGAATCCAATAAATTCCGCGAAGAAAAATTTAGTCCTGCATAGAAGGTTTGGATGATCATCCACTACTAGGAAAAGGCCTAGCCGTAAGGTTGACTTCAGTGGCGCACCAGGATGGCCGTGCGCCACTACTACTTAGCAGTGGCGCACCACAAAATGGTGGGCCACTGTTACAAATGTAGTAGTGGCGCACCTTGTTTGTGGTGCGCCATTACTAATTCTCGGCGGAGGCCGGCTCCCACCCAAAACTAATAGTGGCGCACGTCTCCATGGTGCGCCACCGCTACATGGCTTACTTATAGCGCATGTCTTTGTGGTGCGCCACTGCTAGGAGGTGGCCGGGGCCCTTTAGAGATGAGGGCTTTAGCAATGGCGCACTCGCTTGGTGCGCCACTACTAGGTATGGCGCACCGCCGACATGGTGCGCCACCGCTAAGTTGGGCGGGGGCGTGGGTTTGCGGGTAACAGGTGAGCAGTGGCGCACCACTTAGCAAGGTGCGCCATTGCTATGTCACCCTAGCAGTGGCGCACGGTTAGGTGGTGCGCCACCGCTAACTCCGGGACCATTTCTCGCTTTTCACCCTCCACTCACATGTGCCACCCACTTTCCCCAAACACTCTTCCACCACCACCTCCCACCAAATCTGGATCTGGTCGTGTTGCCCCTCCTTCCCACCTCATTTTCACCTCTTCATTCACCAAAATTAAGTTGGTAAACTTAATTTTCTTCATAGGTAACTAATGGTAAAGCTTTCTTAGCTCAATACCCTACTCAATCTCAACTTTTTACCTCATCCAACACTCTAGGTCTCGCCGTATCGGTAACTTTGTTGGTTTTATGCTTTGTGTGTGAACGGTTCCGATCGTCTTGCACACACGTCATGCACATATGTTATGTGCGAAGCTCGATGATATCATGTGTACGTGCGCATGCGCGAAAAGCGTCACGTAATTGCATGTGTGTTGTATGCGAAGCCTCCGGATCCACATGTGTGTTGTATATGCGAAGCCTCCACACATGTGTTGCATGTGTTTTTGTTTGCAGGGATTTGAAATGCGATGGAGTTGCCAATATTTTGCCGAAACGTTGATTCATTTCCGTTTCGGCGAATGTTGGGCATACTACGCATATACATGTCCTATTTTTAGGGAAGGTCATGCCAAAATTTTCTTTTGGTATGCTAAGATATCCATTTTCTCTATATCCGCAGGCGACCATGGTCCGCATGATGAGCGAAGGCGTTGTGGCTAGGTTTTTGAAAGCCGCGACGGACGAGATGATTAGAAATAACCAAAAGGAGATAAGATGTCCGTGTCGAAGATGCAAGCTAACGAGCCTTATGGACCCTAAAGCCGATATGGTGCGGGACCACCTTCTCATGCGTGGTTTCATGGATGGCTATCGGTGGGAAGGCGACGAAGATGATTATGAATTTGTCCATGGGAATTCAACAAGAAGTAAGGAAGGCCGAGGTGATCGGGATGTAGAAGATCTCGGGCATGATCGGGATGTAGAAGATCCCGGAGATGATGATGACCACAATGTAGGAGATCCTGGACTCGATGATGAGGAAGATCAAGATGGAGGTCATCATGACGATCATGAAGATGAAGACGATGAACCATCGTCGATGGACTCGGGTGCAGGACCCTTATCTTCAAGAGCTGCTTCTCAAGCAGACGAGTAACGCAAGAGCTGCCGCCCGAGAGAAAGCCAAGATGGATCAACGGGAGGGAGACGCTGTTACTCCATTGTATGAAGGATGCAGGCCGGAGGATACCCGCCTGAAAGTAACGCTCATGGCTTTGGAGATGAAGGTAAAGCACAAAATGACCGACACATCCTTCAACGACAACATGTCATTCGGCGAGGAACGTCTTCCCAAAGGTAACACGTGTCCGACTAGTATCGAGGAGGCCAAGAAAATCGTGTGTCCTCTGGATTTACCGCATGTGAAATACCATGTGTGCTTGAACGATTGCATCATTTATCGGAACGAGCACGCAGAGTGTACCATATGTCCGGAGTGCGGCGTCAGTCGGTACAAGAAGGGGAAGAAAGCTCCTCGGAAGGTGGTGTGGTACTTTCCAATCACTCCTCGTCTGCAGCGGTATTTCGCGGATCCTAAGCAAGCAAAGCTAATGCGCCGGCACGCGGAGATGAGGAAGGGAGAAGATGACGCAGATGATCCGAAGAAAAAGAAAAGGACAGGATGTTGAGACACCCTTCGGATGCTAGCCGATGGAATGCGTTGGACCTCGAGTACCCAGAATTTGGGGACGATCCTAGGAACATAAGGCTGGGCGCGAGCACCGATGGAGTCAATCCGTTTGGCAGCCGAGCAGCACGCATAGCACCTGGCCCGTGTTTGTGTGGATGTACAACCTCCCCCCCTGGTTGTGCATGAAGAGGAAGTACATTCAAATGAGTATGCTAATTGAAGGGCCGAAACAATCAGGGAACGACATCAATCTGTATATGGGGCTTCTGAAAGAGGAGCTAGCCACGCTATGGGACACGCCTGCCAATACGTGGGACGCCGCCGCGGAAGAATATTTCCCTATGAGAGCCGCAATGCTCACGACGGTGCACGACTTTCTCGGTTACGGATATGTCGCGGGGCAGGTGGTCCACGGATTCAATGCATGCGTAAGGTGCATGGACGACACAACGTACCGCCAGCCTAGATAGAGATCCCGGGTCCTCGAAAACGGTGTTCATGGGACATCGAAGGTGGCTTCGCGAGGACGACCCATGGAGGAAACGCAAGGATCTGTTCGATGGTGAAGACGAACCCCGAAGACGGCCACGTACGAGAAGCGGCGAGCAAATAGACGAGCTATTGAAAAATTGGAAAGAGTGCCCACCGCCGGGAAAGAAGCGAAAGGCGCCGGAGCCGCTGCTTAAGGTATGGAAGACGAGGTCTCGTTTTCCGGGACTTGCCGTACCTGGAAGATCCTCCGTGTGCCTCACAGCCTTGATGTCATGCACATCACGAAGAACGTGTGCGAGAGTCTGCTTGGTACCCTCCTCGAACATGCCGAGAAGACCAAAGATGGGCCGAAAGCAAGGTACGACTTGCAATCAATTGGGATCAGGGAGGAGCTTCACGCGGGACGCCCTAATGATGATGATGACGATGACGATGATGAGGCGGAGGACACGCAAAGTCGTCGCAAGGGAAAAAATGCCAAAAAGATTGAATATTACTGCCCCCCGCGTGCTTCACTCTAAGTCGAAGGAGATCGAGCGGTTTTCGATCTGTCTCCTAGGAGTAAAACTTCCCTACGGTTACGCGGGGAAGATAAGCAGGTACCTAGACAAAGCGAAGCAGAGGTTCAGCGGGATGAAGTCTCACGACTGTCACGTGCTGATGACGCAGATACTTCCGGTTGCAATCCGTGGGATCATGGACGCGCACGTCCGTGAAACGCTTTTTGGCCTATGCAACTTTTTCGACGTCATCTCTCGGAAGTCTGTTGGCGTGAGGCAACTTAGAAGGCTACAGGAAGAGATCGTGGTGAATGTGGTGCGCCACTGATGGCTATATGTGGTGCGCCACTGAAAGCCTTTTTTCTAGTAGTGATCCAAGTAGTCAGTCCATGGGTTGGGCAATTTTTAACCAAAGATTTCATTCTTTCCCAAGCTTGAGCAACATGTTCATTATCCAATTGTTTAAAATTCATTATGCTACTCCTCAAAGATATAATTTTAGCAGGGGGATAATATCTACCAATAAAAGCATCCTTGCATTTAGTCCAGGAATCAATACTATTCTTAGGCAGAGATAGCAACCAATCTTTAGCTCTTCCTCTTAATGAGAAAGGAAACAATTTCAATTTAATAATATCACCATCTACATCTTTATACTTTTGCATTTCACACAATTCAACAAAATTATTGAGATGGGCAGCAGCATCATCAGAACTAACACCATAAAATTGCTCTCGCATAACAAGATTCAGTAAAGCAGGTTTAATTTCAAAGAATTCCGCTGTAGTAGCAGGTGAAGCAATAGGTGTGCATAGGAAATTATTATTATTTGTGGTTGTGAAGTCACACAACTTAGTATTTTCAGGGGTGGCCATTTTAGCAGTAGTAGATAAAGCAAACTAGATAAAGTAAATGCAAGTAACTAAATTTTTTGTGTTTTTGATATAGAGTGCAAGACAGTAAATAAAGTAAAGCTAGCAACTAATTTTTTTGTGTTTTGATATAATGCAGCAAACAAAGTAGTAAATAAAATAAAGCAAGACAAAAACAAAGTAAAGAGATTGGGAAGTGGAGACTCCCCTTGCGGCGTGTCTTGATCTCCCCGGCAACGGCGCCGAGAAAAAGAGCTTGATGGCGTGTAACTCACACGTTCGTTGGGAACCCCAAGAGGAAGGTATGATGCGCACGGCAACAAGTTTTCCCTCGAGAAAGAAACCAAGGTTTATCGAACCGGGAGGAGCCAAGAAGCACGTTGAAGGTTGATGGCGGCGGGATGTAGTGCGGCGCAACACCAGAGATTCCGGCGCCAACGTGGAACATGCACAACACAACCAAAGTACTTTGCCCCAACGAAACAGTGAGGTTGTCAATCTCACCGGCTTGCTGTAACAAAGGATTAACCGTATTGTGTGGAAGATGATTGTTTGCAAGAAAACAAGTAAAACAAGTATTGCGACAGATTTGTATTTCGAGTATAAAAGAATGGACCGGGGTCCACAGTTCACTAGAGGTGTCTCTCCCATAAGATAAAAGCATGTTGGGTGAACAAATTACAGTCGGGCGATTGACAAATAGAGAGGGCATAACAATGCACATACATGTCATGATAAATATAGTGAGATTTAATTGGGCATTACGACAAAGTACATAGACCGCCATCCAACTGCATCTATGCCTAAAAAGTCCACCTTCAGGTTATCATCCGAACCCCTTCCAGTATTGAGTTGCAAAGCAACAGACAATTGCATTAAGTATGGTGCGTAATGTAATCAACAACTACATCCTTAGACATAGCATCAATGTTTTATCCCTAGTAGCAACAGCAATCCACAACCTTAGAACTTTCTGTCACTGTCCCAGATATCAATGGAGGCATGAACCCACTATCGAGCATAAATACTCCCTCTTGGAGTTAAGAGCAAAAACTTGGCCGAGCCTCTACTAATAACGGAGAGCATGCAAGATCATAAACAACACATAGGTAATAACTTGATAATTAACATAACATGGTATTCTCTATCCATCGGATCCCGACAAACACAACATATAGTATTACGAGATAGATGATCTTGATCATGTTAGGCAGCTCACAAGATCCAACAATGAAGCACAATGAGGAGAAGACAACCATCTAGCTACTGCTATGGACCCATAGTCCAGGGGTGAACTACTCACTCATCACTCCGGAGGCGACCATGGCGGTGAAGAGTCCTCCGGGAGATGAATCCCTCTCCGGCGAGGGTGCCGGAGGAGATCTCCAGAATCCCCGAGATGGGATTGGCGGCGGCGGCGTCTCTGGAAGGTTTTCCGTATCGTGGCTCTCGGATGCGGGGTTTCGCGACGGAGGCTTTAAGTAGGCGGAAGGGCAACGCGGGGGCCACACGAGGGCCCCACACCACGAGTCGGCGCGGCCGGGGCCCGGGCCGCGCCGCCCTATGGTGGCGACGCCTCGTGGCCCCACTTCGACTCCTCTTCGGTCTTCCGGAAGCTTCGTGGCAAAATAGGACCCCGGGCGTTGATTTCGTCCAATTCCGAGAATATTTCGTTACTAGGATTTCGAAACCAAAAACAGCGAAACAAAGACAGCGGCTCTTCGGCATCTTGTTAATAGGTTAGTTCCAGAAAATGCACGAATATGACATAAAGTGTGCATAAAACATGTAGGTATCATCAATAATATGGCATGGAACATAAGAAATTATCGATACGTCGGAGACGTATCAGACCTGTGCTAGCTAAAAATGGATTTTCCTACCAAGGGGCAAGAGGTACTTGACTTGACGCTCTTGGGGAAATTATATGTTTACAATGATAGGCTTAAGTGATCCTAAGTGGATTACCATGCGGTATGGGTACTCATGGTGAAGGGGCATGAAACATTCAACTTGTAAGAGGTCAAGCACATAAAAGATGCTTGGAACCTCATCCTTATGATTACCGTTGACATGAACGACATATCATAATACTTTATTTTATGCTCTCAACTATCTTTTATTTTATTGGAAGACTAGTACACATGTTTCCTACTTACTTTCTGTTATACAAGAGTCAAACTATTCAAAATATCTAAAAAAAGTCTTCCAACAATTCTATAGGTTCATCTAAGTATGCTTTAGGGTCTGTAATAATTTACATTTGTTTGAAAACAAGACCACTTATTATTGAGCATTTTTATTGGAAAACTCTTTCTGTTATACAAGGTATATCCATGTTTTATATTGATTTTTGGGATTTACCAATGATCCCATTTATTTTGGTATCACCCTTCAGAACAGGAAAACCCGGTTTTGTGTACTTTTAACTTTCAGGGACCTAAACGAAGTCAAATGGGGATAGGATTCTGAGGATGTCAATATTTCATCAAGAGAAGCATCTGGAGCACTTGGGCCTCACAAGAAGGGCAAGGGAGGCCAAAACAGGCCAGGTGGTGCCCGATTGGGGTGGGCGTCCCACCAAACCTCTTTCCCTCCTTGACCGTGTGATTGACTTGATTCTTTATCCCAGACTTCGTCTGATCTAAAAACCTCTATATAAAGAACTTCCCGAGGCTTCCTCGAGGAGAGCACCACAGAAACACCGGAACACCAAAACAGAGCCAGAACTAGCAAAGATTGGAGGGATAAACTCCGCTGGAGCTGCCGCTGGAGGGATCTCTACCTTCTCCAATGTCTCCACCATCATTACCATGATGAATAGGGAATAGTCCACCTCTGGACTATGGGTTTGTGGCACTAGCTTGATCTATTTCTCTTCTGTTATTCATAGATGTAGTATCATATGAGCTACCCAACATGATTATGGTCATATATGTAATTCCTATGTGGTGAATCTTTATTCTATGATATTGATATATGAGATTGGAACCTATAATGTGTAAGATGTATTGATAGATGCATATCATGTACCCCGTTATTAAGTACTTGTTCTGATCCAACTTTTATGCAAGAGCATGTGAGGAGATAAGAGTGTATTAGATGGAGTAGCATGGTGGTAGCGATTGAATAGTGACAACAAATTCAAGATCTACTATGGTATTTACCTTTGTTTTGTTGCTCAGTAGGGATAAAGTGAATTCCTGTTCTATAATTATCTTGTCATAGTTAGATAATATTGTTTGGTCAAGGTAGCATATTTGTGATTCAAACATCATATCAAATTACTTAAGGCTATATTTTGTTGATTCTTAATTCAAGATTGATTTGATTTTTCCCTTTCTTGAGGAGTATAAGAGAGATGTGTTGCATCATATCTATGTTAGGACGTAAGCAATGCTTATGAAACAAATGTTGAAGTTTGACCAATATTATGTCTTTGATGAATTGTTTGTGTCCACTAAAACTTAAAAGGATAATAGACAAGTAAACCAATGAACCCTGGTCCATTTTAAACCATAAGAAACACCTTCCAACACAACTATCACACTTTATATTATCTGATATTTAATATTTCGAAAATACAAAAATACTTTCTTCACTTGCAAACACACAAAACCCAAAAACAACTCTCTCTTCATTGACTTTTATGTTGCTTGTTTATTTTACTTGATCTACTTTACTTTATATTTATATTTATATTACTAATACGAAACCTTGTGCTTGACAATCACATGGTGGAGTTGGAGACTGATACGTCCCAAACGTATCTATAATTTCTTATGTTCCATGCTACTTTTATGATGATACTCACATGTTTTATACACATTATATGTCATATTTATGCATTTTCCGGCACTAACCTATTGACGAGATGCCGAAGAGCCAGTTGCTGTTTTCTGCTGTTTTTGGTTTCAGAAATCCTAGTAATTAAGGAAATATTCTCGGAATTGGACGAAATCAACGCCCAGGGTCCTATTTTTGCGCGAAGCTTCCAAAAGACCGGAGAGGAAACGAAGTAGGGCCACGAGGTGGCGACACACCAGGGCGGCACGGCCTGAACCCTGGCCGCGCGGCCCTGTTGTGTGGGCCCCTCGTGACCCTACCGACTCTTCCCTTCCGCCTACTTAAGGTCTTCGTCGCGAAACCCCCAGTACCGAGAGCCACGATACGGAAAACCTTCCAGAGACGTCGCCGCCGCCAATCCCATCTCGGGGGATTCAGGAGATCGCTCTCCGCACCTCGCCGGAGAGGGGAATCATCTCCCGGAGGTCTCTTCATCGCCATGATCGCCTCTGGATTGATATGTGAGTAGTCCACCCCTGGACTATGGGTCCATAGCAGTAGCTAGATGGTTGTTTTCTCCTCATTGTGCTATCATGTTAGATCTTGTGAGCTGCCTATCATGATCAAGATCATCTATTTGTAATCCTTCATGTTGTGTTTGTTGGGATCCGATGAATATTGAATACTATGTCAAGTTGATTATCAATCTATCATATATGTTATTTATGTTCTTGCATGCTCTCCGTTGCTAGTAGAGGCTCGGCCAAGTTGATACTTGTGACTCCAAGAGGGGGTATTTATGCTCGATAGTGGGTTCATGCCTCCATTAAATGCGGGACAGTGACGAGAAAGTTCTAAGGTTGTGGATGTGCTTGTTGCCACTAGGGATAAAACATCGATGCTTTGTCTACGGATATTTGTGTTGATTACATTACGCACCATACTTAATGCAATTGTCTGTTGTTTACAACTTAATACTGGAGGGGGTTCGGATGATAACCTGAAGGTGGACTTTTTAGGCATAGATGCATGCTGGATAGCGGTCTATGTACTTTGTCGTAATGCCCTGCTTAGATCTCATAGTACTCATCATGATATATGTATGTGCATTGTTATGCCTTCTTTATTTGTCAATTGCCCAACTGTAATTTATTCACCCAACATCTGCTATCTTATGGGAGAGACACCACTAGTGAACTGTGGACCCCGCTCCTATTCTTTACATCTGAAATACAATCTACTGCAATTGTTCTTTACTGTTCTTCGCAAACAATCATCATCTTCCACACAATACGTTTAATCCTTTGTTACAGCAAGCCGGTGAGATTGACAACCTCACTGTTACGTTGGGGCAAAGTCCTGTGATTGTGTTGTGCAGGTTCCACGTTGGTACCGGAATCCCTGGTGTTGCGCCGCACTACACTCCGCCGCCATCAACCTTCAACGTGCTTCTTGACTCCTACTGGTTCGATAAACCTTGGTTTCTTACTGAGGGAAACTTGCTGCTATGCGCATCACACCTTCCTCTTGGGGTTCCCAACGGACGTGTCAACTACACGCATCAAGCAAATTTCTGGCGCCGTTGCCGGGGAGATCAAGACACGCTGCAAGGGGAGTCTCCCACATCCAATCTCTTTACTTTGTTTTTTTCTTGCTTTATTTTATTTACTGCTTTGTTTGCTCTCTATATCAAAAACACAAAAAAATTAGTTGCTAGTTTTACTTTATTTACTGTCTTGTTCTCCATATTAAAAACACAAAAAAATTAGTTACTTGCATTTACTTTATTTAGTTTGATTTATTTACTACTGCTAAAATGGGTACTGTTGAGAATACTAAGTTGTGTGACTTCACTAGCACAAATAATAATGATTTTTTATGCACACCTATTGCTCCACCTGCTACTACAGCAGAATTCTTTGAAATTAAACCTCGCTTTATCGAATCTTGTTATGAAAGAGCAATTTTCCGGTGTTAGTTCCGATGATGCTCGCTGCCCATCTTAATAATTTTGTTGAACTATGTGAAATGCAAAAGTATAAGGATGTAGATGGTGACATTATAAAATTAAAATTGTTTCCTTTTTCTTTAAGAGGAAGAGCTAAAGATTGGTTGCTATCTCTGCCTAGAAATAGTATTGATTTATGGACTAAATGTAAGGATGCTTTTATTGGTAGATATTATCCTCCCGCTAAAATTATATCTTTGAGAAGTAGCATAATGAATTTTAAGCAATTAGATAATGAACATGTTGCTCAAGCATGGGAGAGAATGAAATCTTTGGTAAAGAATTGCCCAACCCATGGACTGACTACTTGGATGATCATCCAAACCTTTTATGCAGGATTGAATTTTTCTTCGCGGAACCTATTGGATTCAGCTGCTGGAGGTACCTGATACGTCCAAAACGTATCTACTTTCCCGAACACTTTTGCTATTGTTTTGCCTCTAATTTGTGTATTTTGGATGCAACTAACACGGATTAACGCTGTTTTCAGCAGAACTGTTCTGGTGTCTCGTTTTTGTGCGTAAATCCAACTTTCGGGAAAATCCTCGGAATTTATACGAAAGGTCCTATTTTTCCAGTAAGACTCACGGAGCCGAAGGGCAAGTCGGGTGGAGGCCCGAGGGCCCCACACCCTAGGGCGGCGCGGCCCAGGAGGGGGCGCGCGGCCCTAGCGTGTGGCCCCCTCGGCCGGCCTCCGACGCCCTCCTTCGGACTACTTATCGCCTTCGACCTAAAAACGCACGGGGAGAAGTCGAAGTCGCCGTAAACCCTCCGAACGCCGCCACATCGCGAAACTCCGTCTCGGGAGCCAGAAGTCTCCGTTCTGGCACTCCGCCGGGACGGGGAATTGGAGGAGATCATCGCCGCCATCACCACCGACGCCTCTTCATCAACCAGCCATGTTTCCCCATCCATGTGTGAGTAATTCCCCCACTGTAGGCTGAAGGGGATGCTAGGGATTGGATGAGATTGGTCATGTAATAGTGTAAGATTGTTAGGGCATAGTGCCTAGTGTCCGTAATTGGTACTTTGATGATATTGTTGCAACTTGTTATGCTTAATGCTTGTCACTAGGGCCCGAGTGCCATGATCTCAGATCTGAACATGTTATTATTTCATCATGATATTCATTGTTTATGGTCTTACCTGCAAGTTGTATACACATGTCGCCGTCCGGAACCAATGGCCCCGAAGTGACGAAATCGGGACAACCGGAGGGAATGGTAGTGATGTGAGGATCACATGTGTTCACGGAGTGTTAATGCTTTGCTCCGGTACTCTATTAAAAGGAGTACCTTAATATCCAGAGAGATTCCCTTGAGGCCCGGCTGCCACCGGCTGGTAGGACAAAATATGTTGTGCAAGTTTCTCATTGCGAGCACGTACGACTATAATTGGAACACATGCCTATTGATTACTTTGTACTTAGACACCGTTTTATTATTATCTGCAAATGCCCTGCTTGATTGTTACATGAGTTTCTCTCATCCATGCAACGCCCGTTATCCGTCCCCGTGCCTACAATATTTTAATCCTGCTGTTTACTATAATCACTACTGCTGTCTTTGTTACTCTGCTGCTGTTATTTTACTACTGCTACTGCTATAAAACTTTTACTACTGATAAACTCTTGCGAGCAAGTCTGTTTCCAGTGTGCACTGAATTGACAACTCCGCCGTTAAGGCTTTCAAGTATTCTTTGTCTCCCCTTGTGTCGAATCAATAAATTGGGTTTTACTACCCGCGAAGACTGCTGCGATCCCCTATACTTGTGGGTTATCAAGACCGTTTTCCGGCGCCGTTGCCGGGGAGCATAGCTTTATTTGGAAGTTAACTTGGATTGATATTGTTCGCTGCAAATTCTCCATCATGGGTAAAACTCGCGATCCTAAAGTCGCCATATTACCATCCACTACAAGAAAAGGTACAACTCGAGTACCTCTGCTGCTCTTGATTCACCATCCGTGATTGATAAACTTGTTTCACCGCCACAAGCTTCACTTGCTCGGTACTTCTCGCTGAATCTGAAAATTCTTATAATATTGATGATGCTTCTGCTGTGCTTGATGATAGTGGTTCACTGGGATCCTTTCTAGATGCTACAATTGCTAGGTCTAGACAAATTGAAAATGCTCGAAACTCCCGATGCTACTACACTCGTTAATTCACCCGAACTTGATTATTCTAGTGATGATCCCGATGAAGATTATGTGGAGCTTAATGATGATTTTATTAATAGATGCAATGCTACTCGCTGATGCAAGTAAAATTAAAAATTTTCTCACACAATATACTCGTTAGACATAAGTTATCTCCTGATCCTAAATTTGCCACATCTCCTATATGCATTAAGGATAAAGATTATGATTTTTCTCTTGATCTATCTCATATAGCTATTGTAGAGAAAGCACCCTTTTGTGGTACTGAAAAAGAAAGTGATGTAGAACACATGATTGAACTTTCTTCTGTGAGTAGCTTGTTTTCTGATGATATCAAGATGCGTACTTATTTTATCGCTAAAATTTTTCCTTTCTCATTAAAGGATGATGCTAAAACTTGGTATAATAATTTGCCTCCTGGTTCTATTAAAAGTCCAACTGATTTGCGTGATGTTTTCTTTCGAAAATACTTTCCTGCTAGTGCTCAACATGTTGCTTTACAGAAAATTTATAGATTTGACCAGGGAGATGAAGAGAAATTGCCTGAAGCTTGGGCAAGATTTTGTTCTCTTATCAGAGCTCGACCTGGACATGATTTAGAAAAGAATGATCTACTTGATATATTTTATAGTGGACTAACCATTGAGTCTAGGGCATATTTGGATAGTTGTGCTGGTTGTGTTTTCAGGAAAAGAACTCCGGACGAAGCTGAAGAATTATTGGCTAAAATAGGCCGGAATCATGATGATTGGACTACGCCCGAACCAATTCCAACGCCAATATTGAAGAAGAGGGGTTTAATTAAATTGAATGATGAAGATATGAGGGTAGCCAAGAAGTCTCTCAAGGAGAAAGGTATTAAATCTGAAGATGTGAAGAATCTACCTCCCATAAAAGATATATGTGAGATAATTCCCCCTTCATCCATGATTGAGGTAAACTCCCTTCAGCACTTTACTAGGGGAGATATTCCGTATTCAAAACCTCCTGCGCGATGCTTAGATGAGTTTGATAATTATATTGTTAAGCAAGAAAATTTTAATATGAGAGTAGAGAATCATCTAATGGAAAATTCTCAAGCTATTAGCAATTTGCATGATATTGTGGAGAGAACCTCCAATGATGTTAAGATGCTTGTTAAACATTTTCAAATGGTTCAAACTCAAATTGATCAACTCACTAAAGTGCAAAATGATTTATTACAAAATAATTCTAAGGAGAAACATGCTTATGAAGTAACAACTAGAGGTGGTGTCTCTACCCAGGATCCTCTATATCCTGAAGGGCATCCCAAAAGAATTGAACAAGATTCTCAACGCATTGAACCTAGTGCTCCTTCTAAGAAAAAGAAGAAGAAACATAAAAATGTTGTAGAATCCTCTCGAACCTCGTTAATGATCCTAATAGTATTTCTATTTCCGATGCTGAAACTCGAAAGTGGTAATGAACATGATAATAATAATGGTAATGATAAGAATGATGTTTCGATAAAGAAGAAGTTGAAGATGAACCTCGAAAAGCAAGATAAAAATAAAAAGTATACTAAAGAAGATTTTATTGCTAAGAAACATGGTAATGAAAGGGAACCTTGGGTGCAAAAGCAAATGCCTTTTCCCGCTAAGAAACTAAAATCAAAGGAAGAAGAACACTATAATAAATTTTGTGATTGGATGAAACCTTTATTCTTGCAAATCCCTTTGACGGATGCTATTAAATTGCCTCCTTATTCAAAGTATATGAAAGATATTGTTACTAACAAAAGGAAAATCCCCAATGAGGAAATTTCCACTATGCTTGCTAATTACTCTTTCAATGACAAAGTTCCAAAGAAGTTGGGCGACCCAGGTATACCTACTATTCCTTGTTCTATTAAGAATAATTATGTTAAAACTGCTCTATGTGACTTGGGAGCCGGTGTTAGTGTTATGCCTTTTTCTCTTTATAAGAGACTTTACTTAGATAAGTTAATACCCACTGATATATATTTGCAAATGGCTGATAAATCTACTGCTATTCATGTTGGTATATGTGAGGATGTTCCTATTCAAGTTACTAATAACTGCTTGATATTAACTGATTTTGTTGTGTTGGAAATGCCTGAAGATGATAATATGTCTATTATTCTTGGGAGACCTTTTCTTAACACCGCAGGGGCTGTTATTGATTGCAATAAAGGAAATGTTACTTTCAATGTTGATGATAGGGAGCACACCGTCTATTTCCCCAAGAGGATTGAAAAAGCATGTGGAGTTAATACTATTTCTAATGTGAGAACTATCAAAGTCGGAACTATCGATTGTCCAATATATGAGCCTAAAGAAGAATATCAAACTCTTGTGATTGGATCTATATCAATACAATACAAGGTAACATGATTGATTTGAGGTTTATTTCTTCTTATGCTATGTAAAATTTATTTGGTGGCAAGACTTGATCAACCTTGTTAACAAATACTTTTTATATGCATAGAGGAGGTAAACAACATTTCTTTCTTCCTACACTTGTTCTACTTGCTGTAGCACTTTTGTTTGCAAAGTTCCTTAGTTAATTAGAGATTTCAAAAAATTTCCTGGCCAGTAATAATAAACTTAATACCCAGAAATGTGCATTTTTCAAAGTTTTCAAAAATTCACAAAAATCATACCGTTGGTCCTATTTTTCGAAAATGCACCTGGGAGCACCTGGGGATGACCAGTGGGGCACCCCAGGGTGGCACCCCACAGGCCAGCGCGGCCAGGCAAGGGGGCGCGCCACCCTGGTGTGTGGGCCCCCCTTTGCCCCACTTCAGCATCTCTTCCTCCCACACTCTTCTCTCTCCCGACACCAGCTTCCTCTCACTCGTGTTTTTGCTCAAGAACTCCAGATTTCTCGATCTCTTTGCTCAGCCCAGATTTCTATCTGAAATTTGGCACATTTGCTCTTCGGTATGTGACTCCTCCAACCATCCAAGTAGAATTTTGTTTGGTTGAGTATATCTTGAATATTTTGCTGCTGTAGGTAACATGTTTAGTGAGCTTGCATGCTTGTTCTAAGTGGTAGAAACTAGTTTTGATGCATGATTAGTACTCTAGCAAGTTCCTATGGTAGTTTTCCTCAATTATATGTCACCAAATCAAATTTTATATTGTTTGTTGAAAAATTTCAGAAAAGGGGGATGGACAACTTTAACTTTGGAGAAGTGTTCCAAGGGGAGACAACAAGCACGGGGAGGCCCTCTAGGTCATCCACCCGATTCGGGCCATCCTATAATGAGGACCTCATCGCACCAAGCTTCGCACCCGAGGAGGACAATGGAGTCCCCAATGCTGCATCCTTTCCATGTTATGACTTTTTGAGTAATGCAGGGTTGTTGGATGATTTCTTGACCCTCGTCGGTAAGGCAGGTTTAACCACCTATGTGGGAGATGAGAGTGAGCAATACTATACTCTCACTAAAATCTTTGTGGAGAGCTTCAAATTCAACAATAGGCACTTTCGTCCGACCGTAGAATTTAAGATCTATGGTAAGCCTATTACTATGAAGTTAGAGAATTTTTGTGCTGCATTGGGTATTGTCCCTGTAGGTACAGCAAGGAAGATCGAGGACAACCCCAAGGAATTGCTGGAGCTCTATCGAGGGATCACCAATGATGATTGTCGCACCATTCAGCGTGGCAAGATAAGAAATATTCAACTCCCCACCATTAAGTATTTTGCTTATTACATTGGTACTAGCATTCTTGGTAGGGAGAACACTAGTAACATATCTAGCTATCACCTTGGTTTCTTAATTGCTACACTCACTGGGGACACACCTTATCATCTTGGTGCTCTTGTTGCTCGCCGCTTGTCTAACAAGGGGCCTATATTTGGAGGAATTATTGCTTCACGCGTTTTAGCATATTTAGAGCTTCCTCTTGACCCTAATGATGTAAAAATAGCTCCTATGAGGCTCGATATTGCTGCTATGAAGAGTCATCAATTTATTACAACCGACTCTAGTTTAGATAAGATTGTCTATAGAATATTGTTTGCTGACGGGGAAGAGAGGGAAATCCTTTTGCCGCAGCCGCATTTGTTCAGCATTGACAGGAAACCATGGTCGCGCACTAAGGAGGAGGTGGATGAACAATTGAAGATACAAGGCTTCCACCAGCAGCATGACTCCGAGGACGCCGAGCCCTCCTACGACTACACCATCACGTATCCGGGTGCTTCTTCCAGCACATACCCGGAATATGATCCATCTTCGTACTACGGAGGTGTTTCTTCATGGGCACCATGGGATTGAACTCCACTTAGGCCAAAAGCCTAAGCTTGGGGGGAGGTATACCGGCATCACTCATTCTTTGCATATTATGGTTGCTGGATACTTGTACATACTTGTTTAGTTTCTTGGAGTGGTTTTCTAATGAGAGGGAGATGATATTTGGGGAAGTGTCTGCCTGAAAACAGATTCTCGACTGTTACTAAAAAAATTCGTGCGCACAGCCAGAACGTTATTTTGAGCTGCCAATTTTTGTGCATGTTCCCCAGGTTGTTAGCTAACTTTCATTAGTTTAACACTTTTCGAGCTGAGCAGCTTAAGAATTTCTTTAAAATCGATTACTGTACTGCTGTCAAGTTTTGGCAGATTTCTGCCATCTTACTTTTCTGTGTTTCTTTTAGTTTTCCTTTTCTTGTTCTTGCTTTGTTTCTTTCCTGAAACACAAAAAGATCAAAAATATTTCTGTTGTTTCTCTTCACCACTTGTTTACTTTAGTTTCTTGCATTTGTTTCGCTTTATTTGCTATTGCTAGTTTGCTATGAGAAAACCCAAAAAGATTTTAATTTGTTTGCTTGTTTCCTTTTGTTCTCGTTTCCAAATTCGAAAACACCAAAAATATTTGCTGTTCTTATTTGGTTTTGTAAAGTTCTTTATGAGTTCAATGGTCTTCGGTGGCTGGAGCGTGGTTTTCATTTCATATTATCCAAGCTACACAAGTGAAAAGGCAATAATGACGATATACGACGATCTGATTGTGGTGAGAGGCTGGTATGAACTCTATTTGTTTTCATTTTTGTACATATACTCATCCATGTGAGCATGCTTAGTTGGTTCATGTGAGGTATATGTCATTTAAGAAAGTCTAGTAGTTCATGATCTCTCATGTTTAGCTCCAATTTATTAATATGAGTAGCATGTCATGGATGTTTGCTTGCATTGTTTTATTCATAGATAGGTATGATATTGTGGTATCCTCCTCTGAATAATTCGTTTGAATTAACTTGGCACATGCTCACGCATGCATATGACTAAACAAAAGTCAATTAAGCCTCGATGATTTACATTGCTTCAGAGTTCTTGTATCACTTTTATGCCTCAGTTAATTTATTTTGCCGCAAGCATGATTATGACAAGTCATCGCTCTCTTGATTTATCGCTCCCTAGTCTTTTGCTAGCCTCCACTTGTACTGAGCGGGAACGCTGCTCGTGCTTCCAAACACATGAAAACCAAGTTATTCCAGAGTGTCCACCATAAATACCTATGCATGACATTTCAAACTATTCCAAGTAAATTCTCATGCGCTACCTTTAAACCTTCAAAAATGCTTCTCAATTTGTGTTAATGTTTCATAGCTCATGAGGAAGTATGTGGTGTTTAACTTTCAACCTTGTCATTTACTCTTGACGGACTTTCATAATGGACTAGTGGCACATCCGCTTATCCAATAATTTTGCAAAAAGAGCTGGCAACGGGGTTCCCAGCCCCAATTAATCAACTTTCACTAATAATTCTCTTCACATGTTTTGCTCTGATTCATCAATAAGCAACTTAATTTTGCAAATAGACACTCCTCCATGGTATGTGATTGATGGAAGGCACCCGAGGATTCGGTTAGCCATGGCTTGTGTAAGCAAAGGTTGGGGGGAGTGTCACCCATAATAAAACTAAAATACGTGTGTAAACAAAAGAGAAGAGGGATGATCTACCTTGCCGGTAGAGATAACGTCCTTCATGGGAGCCGCTCTTGGAAGTCCGGTTGGCGAGGTAGTTGGTGTACCCATTACCATTCGTTGACAACAACAAACACCTCCCAAAGCAATTTTATTCCTGTTTTAAAAATGAAAAGCTCTAGCGCATGTTAATCCCTGCTTCCCTCTGCGAAGGGTCAATCTTTTACTTTTATGTTGTGTCTCCATCCTTTCTTTGAGCACTTTCTTGAGAGCACAACTCGTCATTCTTAGTGTAATATGCTTGTCTCAAAATATGATTGATTGTGGTATAACTTTGATGATTTTATCTTTGACAATCACTATTTCTAGTCTTTCTATGAACTTCGGAGGTGCCTCGAGCATTTATGTTTTGCTCGATCAAATATGGGCAAGCGAGATACCACTCTATCATACTCTTTTATGAACATTGCAATCCCGCTTATATACATGATTCATGATGCTTATTATTAATTGTTGGTACCTTTCCATGATTGATATAGCTATTAGATGATCTTATTTGCATGTATCTTATTATGAACTGCCTAAGTGTTAGCCATAGCATGAGAATATTTACATCATATGAGCAAATGTGTTCGTGAAAGTTCTTTTATCGCTCAGTTGTTAACCGAATTGCTTGAGGACAAGCAATAAGCTAAGCTTGGGGGAGTTGATACGTCCAAAACGTATCTACTTTCCCCGAACACTTTTGCTATTGTTTTGCCTCTAATTTGTGTATTTTGGATGCAACTAACACGGACTAACGCCGTTTTCGCAGAACCTGTTCCGGTGTCTCGTTTTTGTGCAGAAATCCAACTTTCAGGAAAATCCTCGGAATTTATACGAAAGGTCCTATTTTTCCGGAAGACTCACGGAGCCGAAGGGCAAGTCGGTGGAGGCCCGAGGGCCCCACACCCTAGGGCGGCGCGGCCCGGAGGGGGCGCGCGGCCCTAGCGTGTGGCCCCTCGGCCGGCCTCCGACGCCCTCCTTCGGACTACTTATCGCCTTCGACCTAAAAACGCACGGGAGAAGTCGAAGTCGCCGAAACCCTCCGTAACGCCGCCACATCGCGAAACTCCGTCTCGGGAGCCGAAGTCTCCGTTCGGCACTCCGCCGGGACGGGGAATTGGAGGAGATCATCGCCACCATCACCACCGACGCCTCTCCATCAACCAGCCATGTTTCCCCCATCCATGTGTGAGTAATTCCCCCGCCGTAGGCCGAAGGGGCTGGTAGGGATTGGATGAGATTGGTCATGTAATAGTGTAAGATTGTTAGGGCATAGTGCCTAGTGTCCGTAATTGGTACTTTGATGATATTGTTGCAACTTGTTATGCTTAATGCTTGTCACTAGGGCCCGAGTGCCATGATCTCAGATCTGAACATGTTATTATTTCATCATGATATTCATTGTTTATGGTCTTACCTCGCAAGTTGTATACACATGTCGCTGTCCGGAACCAATGGCCCCGAAGTGACGAAATCGGGACAACCGGAGGGAATGGTAGTGATGTGAGGATCACATGTGTTCACGGAGTGTTAATGCTTTGCTCCGGTACTCTATTAAAAGGAGTACCTTAATATCCGGTAGATTCCCTTGAGGCCCTGGCTGCCACCGGCTGGTAGGACAAAAGATGTTGTGCAAGTTTCTCATTGCGAGCACGTACGACTATAATTCGAACACATGCCTATTGATTGCTTTGTACTTAGACACCGTTTTATTATTATCTGCAAATGCCCTGCTTGATTGTTACATGAGTTTCTCTCATCCATGCAACGCCCGTTATCCGTCCCCGTGCCTACAGTATTTTAATCCTGTTGTTTACTATAATCACTATTGCTGTCTTTGTTACTCTGCTGCTGTTATTTTACTACTGCTACTGCTATAAAACTGTTACTACTGATAAACTCTTGCGAGCAAGTCTGTTTCCAGTGCAGCTGAATTGACAACTCCGCTCGTTAAGGCTTTCAAGTATTCTTTGTCTCCCCTTGTGTCGAATCAATAAATTGGGTTTTACTACCCGCGAAGACTGCTGCGATCCCCTATACTTGTGGGTTATCAGGTACCTTTATGTCCATTACTTTGGGGGCGGCAACAAAGCTTCTTGATGATATGATGATAAATTACTCCGAATGGCACACGGAAAGAGCTCCACAAGGTAAGAAGGTAAATTCTGTTGAAGAAACCTCCTCCTTGAGTGATAAGATTGATGCTATTATGTCTATGCTTGTGAATGGTAGATCTAATGTTGATCCTAATAATGTTCCTTTAGCTTCATTGGTTGCCCAAGAAGAACATGTTGATGTGAACTTCATTAAAAATAATAATTTTAACAGCGATGCTTATAGGAATAATTCTGGTAACAACTATAGGCCATATCCTGCTGCTAATGGTAATAGTTATGGTAATTCTTATGGGAATTCTTACAACAATAATAGGAGTGTACCCCCTGGTCTTGAAGCCATGCTTAAAGAATTTATTAGTACACAAACTGCTTTTAACAAATCTGTTGAGGAAAAGCTCGATAAAATTGATATTCTTGCTTCTAAGGTTGATAGACTTGCCTCTGATGTTGATCTTTTAAAACTGAAAGTTATGCCTAATAAGGATATTGATAATAAGATTGTTACTACAGCAAATGCCATCCAAGTTCGAATTAATGAGAATATTAGATTGATGGCCGAATTGCATGCTAGGTGGGAAAGAGAAGAAAATGAAAAACTAGCTAAAGAGAATAATGTAGCTAAAGTTCGGACTATTACCACCACTAGTAATGTTAATGATTCACATGTTTCTACACCTCCTACTATCAATGGTAAAATAATTGGTGTTGGCAATGTTACTACTCCTAGTGCAAAGCGTGCAAAATTGCTCGAAACTGCTAAAACTGCTGAAACCGATAAAGCTGCTGAAATTTTTCAAAATATTGGGGACAATGCTCCCATTGCTGTAGATCATAATGGTTTAGACTTTGATGATTGTCACATCTCTGAAGTTATAAAGTTCTTACAAAAACTTGCTAAAAGTCCCAATGCTAGTGCTATAAATTTGGCCTTTACAAAACATATTACAAGTGCTCTCATAAAAGCTAGAGAGGAGAAACTAAAACTTGAAACTTCTATACCTAGGAAGTTAGAAGATGGTTGGGAGCCCATCATTAAGATGAGGGTCAATGATTTTGATTGTAATGCTTTATGTGATCTTGGTGCAAGTATTTCTGTTATGCCTAAGAAAATTTATGATATGCTTGACTTGCCACCATTGAAAAATTGTTATCTGGATGTTAATTTTGCTGATAATACTATAAAGAAACCTTTGGGGAGAATTGATAATGTTCGTATTATGGTTAACAATAACCTTGTCCCCGTTGATTTTGTTGTCTTGGATATTGAACGCAATGCATCTTGTCCCATTATATTGGGAAGACCTTTTCTTCGAACTGTTGGTGCTACCATTGATATGAAGGAAGGTAATATTAAATATCATTTTCCTCTCAAGAAAGGTATGGAACACTTCCCTAGAAATAGAATGAAGTTACCTTATGATTCTATTATTAGAACAAATTATGATGTTGATGCTTCATCTCTCGATAATACTTGATCCACACTTTCTGCGCCTAGCTGAAAGGCGTTAAAGAAAAGCGCTTATGGGAGACAACCCATTATTTTACTTCGCACTTTATTTTATATTTGAGTCTTGGAAGTTGTTACTACCGTAGCAACCTCTCCTTATCTTTATTTTATTGCATTGTTTTGCCAAGTAAAGTCTTTGATAGTAAAGCCAATACTAGATTTGGATTGCTGCGCAGGAACAGATTTCTTGCTGTCACGAATTTGAGCAGTAGTCCCTGTAGAAAATTTAAAAAAATCTGCAATTTACGTGCGTGATCCTCAGATATTTACGCAACTTTCATTAAATTTGGGCATTTTCATCTGAGCAAGTCTGGTGCCACTTTAAAATTCGTCTTTACGAACTGTTCTGTTTTGACAGATTCTGCCTTTTATTTCGCATTGCCTGTTTTGCTATGTTCGATGGATTTATTTGTTCCATTAACTTTCAGTAGCTTTGTGCAGTGTCCAGAAGTGTTAAGAATGATTATGTCACCTCTGAATATATGAATTATGCATCGACCCTCTAATGAGTTTGTTTCGAGTTTGGTGTGGAGGAAGTTTTCAAGGGTCAAGAGAGGAGGATGATACAATATGATCAAGAAGAGTGAAAAGTCAAAGCTTGGGGATGCCCCGTGGTTCATCCCCGCATATTTTAAGAAGACTCGAGCGTCTAAGCTTGGGGATGCCCAAGGCATCCCTTCTTCATCGACAACTTATCAGGTTCCTCTAGTGAAACTATATTTTTATTCCGTCACATCTTATGTGCTTTACTTGGAGCGTATATTTGTTTTTGTTTTTGTTTTTGTTTGAATAAAATCGGATCCTAGCATTCTTTGTTTGGGAGAGAGACACGCTCCGCTGTTTCGTATGAACAAATGTGTTCTTAGCTTTATCTTTAATGTTCATTGCGAAAGTTGGACTATTTCATTCATTGTTATATGGTTGGAAACGGAAAATGCCGCATGTGGTAAATGGTATAATGTCTTGAATAATTTGATATTTGGCAATTGTTGTGCTCATATAGATCATGTTTAAGCTCTTGCATCATGTACCTTGTACCCATTAATGAATAACTACATAGAGCTTGTTAAAAATTGGTTTGCATGATTGATCTCTAGAGTCTAGATATTTTCTGGTTGAGGTGTTTGAACAACAAGGAGACAATGTAAAGTCTTATAATAGTTACAATATGTTCATATGTGAGCTTTGTTGCACCTTTTATATACTTGAGTTTGCTTCAAACAACCTTGCTAGCCTAGCCTTGTATTGAGAGGAATTCTTCTCGTGCATCCAAATCCTTGAGCCAATAACCATGCCATTTGTGTCCACCATACCTACCTACTACATGGTATTTCTCCGCCATTCCAAAGTACATTACTTGAGTGCTACCTTTAAATTTCTATTCTTTGCCTTTGCAATATATAGCTCATGGGACAAATAGCCTTAAAAACTATTGTGGTGAAGAATATGTACTTATGTGTCTTATTTCTTAATAAGTTGCTTGTTGAGCGGTAACCATGTTTACGGGGACGCCATCAACTCTTTTACCTTTGTTGAATATCATGTGAGTTGCTATGCATGTTCGTCTTGTCCGAAGTAAGGGCGATTTTCATGATCATATGGTTTGAGTATGCATACTGTTAGAGAAGAACATTGGGCCGCTAACTAAAGCCATGATTCATGGTGGAAGTTTCAGTGTGGACAACTAATCCTCAACCTCTTATGAGAATATTAATTGTTGTTGAATGCTTATGCATTAAAGAGGAGTCCATTATCTGTTGTCTATGTTGTCCCGGTATGGATGTCTAAGTTGAGAATAATCAAAAGCGAGAAATCCAATGCGAGCTTTCTCCTTAGACCTTTGTACAGGCGACATAGAGGTACCCCTTTGTGACACTTGGTTGAAACATTGTTGACGTCAGAAACCCACCGGCGGGTAGAGACGGGCAACACCGTAGAGCCGGGAACAACTAGGGCTGCGGCTGGCCCTAGTCCCTCTGAGCGACAGCCCGCAAAGCCTCCTGGTCGCACGCACCGATGTTTATCACAAGGGCGTGCCACCTGACCTATACCTGGTCAGGGAAGGTGTGGATGATGCCTCGCTTAGTTTCCTGCAGGGCACACACGTAAACGTTAAATACGAGCCTCGATCGGCTCTCGGGTTATCCCGTGAATCGGCTCAAAGAGCCGATCCACCCATGATTCGGACGAGGTGTCCGAATATATGGTGGTCCTGCTTGATCAAGGTAAAGCTAATGAGATCTACGACGATGTGGGGTTCTCACCGCATAATCGGATCATCCTCCTCCAGGTTGGGCCTCGCGGCCACGCACGGTGATCGTAAGCCGATCCTAAACAAGGCCTAACAACCAACACGAGGTTGATCCTCGGAACATCCTGCTTAGGGCCAACGAACGACACCCTACGTGCCGCTGGATCCTCCCCCCCTTCGTAAGGCCTAACTATTGCGGATATTAAACTAATCCTTGTAGAACAAGGAGCAATCGTAACGGATCAGATCTACCAAACTATGATCAAGCGGGGTGCCGCCCCTACGCCTAAGATAGGCGTAAGGGCGGCTAGACATGCAAGGGTTGCACTACGAAAGCATGCGAGCATGAAGAACAATGCTAACCCTAACATGTCTAAGATAACTACGTTGCTCGCCATCAAAAAGGCTTCGATACGAGCAACGCATGAACAACGTAGGCAGGCTTGTGCTGCCTAGATCGCAAGATGCGATCTAGGCAGCATGATGCTTACCGGTAGAAACCCTCGAGACGAAGGGGTTGGCGATGCGCCGAGATTTGTTTGT
The DNA here is from genome assembly GCF_022539505.1 of Lolium rigidum. Lineage (NCBI taxonomy): Eukaryota > Viridiplantae > Streptophyta > Magnoliopsida > Poales > Poaceae > Lolium > Lolium rigidum. The sequence continues at coordinate 56,272,729 of NC_061510.1, read as the reverse complement.
GGTTGAACGTTGGTTGTTGTTTATTCCATAAACCCTAGGTACATATTTATAGTCCAGCTGACTTTCTAATGTGGGCGTGCACTAAACCGTGCACGAGTAAGATTCTATCTCTAAACTAAGATGCGATCTAATATGTTACAGATACACGGGCAATTAAGCCCAACTTGGTATAAAAGGCCGATTCACGTATTCCTTCTATATATATATTCCTTCACGTCCATCTTGATCGCGGCCCACCTCTGACTCGGTCAAATTCTGGTGATAACACATGCCCCCCTGGTTTTGGAAATGACATTTCCAAAATCATTACGCTTTCTCTCGTCGGGTCATGTCGTGGCAGAGCAGAGCCGCCGCAGAATCCCCATCATGATGCCCTGCCCGTTCCACTTCTCCACGTGGCCGTAAAATTTTCCTGTTGGGCACCATCTCCTCGGAAGATGCTGTGGCATTGAATCTCTCCCATATCCCCTTTATTTAACCGTTCTAAACAGCTTGCGTCTTCTTCGTCCCCCTCACATTAGCACCAAAAACCCTCTGTGCCGCCATGTCTTCCTCCTCTTCCTCCGAGTTTTCCTATGGGTCCGACTCCTCCCGCGAGACGCCGCCGGAAATTCGTGCCCCGGAAGACTGGGACGAGGAGAGCCACGCCTCCTCCATTTGGTCAGAGGACGACAAGTCCTTGACCAGCGGGGATGAAGATCTTCAGTTCCTCGCCGATGGGGAACTGGAGCCGAAAAGCGAGGACGACCAGTTCTCTTGGGACGGCTGCCTCACCTCTGAAGAAGAGGGAGAAGAAGACGACGATGACGACGACTCCCTCGAGGGCTACCCGCCGGCGAAGCGTCTCCGCATGTGGTGGGACGACGACAGCAGCGACGATGAAGACGGGGATGAAGCCCCCGTGGAGGGCTACGGGAGTAGCGACGAGGAGCCCATCGGCAGCAGTGCCGATGAGAGTTCTGAGGATGACGATGAGGGCAGTGATGGCCCGTAGATTAGGATCTAATAGTATAGGCCCAGCAGTAGTAGATTGGTCAATAGACCCTTCTTTTGTTCTTCCCTCCTTGAGCAATCGGCTCCCATTGTAAGAAATCCCCATATTAATGAAGAATTCCCTTGGCTTGATTTCGCCAATTTCTTTCATGCTGAGCTTGCTGACTGTTGGCCCAATCCATGCTTATTGACTGATGGTAACGCATCAGTTTCATGATAATCTGCAAGACAGGCCAATTTAGCCATCCCTCCAAGCTAGCTGGCTTCTGCCGATGACGATGACACAGCCGATCTTTAGTAAGTTGGCGACTTGATCTTTGAGCAGGCGACTTTAAAAGAGCCCTGGAACCGTCTTGGACGCTCAAACTGATGACTCTGTAACAGAACACCGCTCCCCAAACCAGTTGTGTCGCAGGGCTAGCCGATTCAAACAAATCGGCTCCCTAGAGCAACGCCCTTTAGGGCGAGCTGCCCCCCGAGCCTTAATGAAGGCGAATCAGCCACATGTGCCGACATTAGCCTTAACTCATGACATAGCCCCCAGCAGAGAACCTTCAAGGTGAGCTGCCCCCCGAGCTTCTTCAGTTCTTCCTGCTACTTGCCGGCTAGATCGGCTCTTTTCTTTTGGCGGATTTCATGCAATCCATCCTTGACCTGATCTGCACGTCTAGGCTGCTCCTGGCATTGTTCTTGAAGAGAGGATCCGAGCTCTTACACTACTCCATTGAGGGGTTCTTCCATTAGTGCTCCATTGACCCTCTGATCGTAACAGTTATTCCTCTTGAGTCGATGGCCACGCATCGGCTTCCACATCCTTAAGTCGATGTCTGCTGCATCGGCTGTGCTCGAAAATTTTCGAATTTTCAGATTTTTTTTTTACGGCCGACTAGTGCATCGGCCCCCATATTCCAATACCCATCACCAAAGACGAGACGGGATGCTTCCGTTGCATATCCTCGTATTTTATCCACCTGGGTGCCCCCCCGAGCCGATTCTGTCAAGAGAATTGATGGTATCGGCTCTGTTGGATAACATGTTGAACCCGAGCAGATCGGATGTTGAGGATAATTTTGGCCGATTGCTGGAATCGGCCTCCATGTTGCTTGTTCGATGAAGGTTTTGTAATGTCCCTCCATAAATTTTTGGGGCCGATCACAAGGATCAGCCTCGCCACGTTTGCTCATTGATGTGCTCTTGCTACTCGTTCAGGCCGGTAGATAAAACCAACCCAATCTCTGACTTCATCATGTTAGCGCTCTTGCTGTCGCCCACCTTGAGTGCATCGTGTGATCGTAGAGCGCTAAGCTTCGTCGGAAGAACGAGCACCATGTTTGTGCCAGCCGATGTTTCATCATCGGCTTTCGTTTGCTTGGGGCGCCACTCCATTTTCCGTGGACGACCCTCTTCATCCAGGGTTCGCTGAACCTTTGCAGCCAGATCAGGCCTTGCTTTCCTCAATGTATGCAATACAACCTCTCGGCTTCTTCCAGGCCGCGCAATCGTTGGACCCTGCGTTTCTGGGAACGGCTGAGTCCGTCAGGGCACCACCTTGGCCGGTGGTACCTGTCCTCTTCTTCTCCCTCGTCTTCCGAATCTTCGAGATCTTCCAACCGAGGGGACTCAGCTCGTTTGCTCTGTGGCGGGAGAGGTCCTAAGCGCTCGAACACGGACACGTTGGCTGCCTCCTTCTTCTTCCGGTTGCATTCTGGGCAATTGCCGATTGTTGGCAATCGGCTCATTCGTGAATCCCAGCAGTGTCTGAAGAAAGGACAATCCCAGTGCCTGTCCTCGTCGTCTTGCCCCTTTGCCTTTCCCTTGGCACAACGCTCGTGCTCCTCCTCATCGCGATTATGCCGACGATGTATTCTGGCTTCTCTAGCCAGACGATCTCTTTCATCATCATCGCTGGACTGTCGGCGTTGGTCGTACTGACTCACATACTTGTTGAGGAGGTGATCAGAGAGAGGTCGCTGATATCTTATGTTCTTCACTTCTCCCTCTGTGACGTAGCGCTTGCCGTCTTGGCGGAGCCGATCGCGTGGAGCGGCTTCCTCCGTTTCTTTGCTATGAGAGCAGCTGCCCTCATCTCCATCCTTGCCAGCGTGGTGTCCAAGATCTACCATGTTGATACTGCACAGGAAACCCGGCTGGCACCCTGCATGGCAAGCATATTCCACCATGTTTACGGCGGGGAAGGGCTGGGTATCGACCTTCATGGCGTACTGGTTGAAAATTAGACGCCCATTCTCTATCGCCGCTTGGATGTGCTGACGCCACACCCTGCAGTCGTTGGTGGCATGGGAGAGCGAGTTATGCCATTTGCAGTATGGCTTTCCATTCAGCTCTTGCGCCGTGGGGAATTTGAGACCTTCGGGTATCTTCAACCGCTTTTCCTTGAGTAGGAGGTCGAAGATTTGCTCAGTCTTGGTCACGTCAAAATCAAATCCCACGGGCGGGCCCGGTGGCTTTACCCATTTGCGGGACACGGGGTTCCTCCCCGAGTCCACTCAGCCATTGCTACTTCTTGGTCTCCCGCAGGAACTGCGTCTTCCTCTCGCATCGACCGGGGCCACCGCACGCTTGAACTTGTCTTGGTACGAGTCCGGGTGGCGCTGTTCATATGCTGAAAGTTTCGAACCATGTGCGCCGGCGAGGGATAATCTGCTTGGGAGGCCGTGTCCTTTAGCTGTGTTGCAAGGCCTGCTACCGCCAACTCGATCTGCTTCCTTCTCATTTTTACGAACCGAAAAGCATCGGTTCCTAAGATTCCCGAAACGCCGGATGTATTCTCGTCACAGTTTCTCCGCGCTTCTGACGTAGTTGTGCTAGATCGGCAATGCTAGACTCGGAAGCTTCCGAATGGTACTGCTCATGGAACTGCTCTTCCAACTGCTTCCAGGTCTGGATGGAGTTCGGTGGTAGCGATGTGTACCACCCGAAAGCCGATCCTGTGAGGGACCGCGAGAAGAACCTCACGCGCAACTCATCCGATGCCGAGATCGTGCCCAGCTGTGCCAAATATCTCGCTCACATGCTCGATGGAGCCGGACCCGTCCGATCCACCGAACTTTGTGAAGTCCGGGAGCCGATATTTAGGTGGCAGCGGGATCGGCTCGTAGCTGTTGGGGTATGGCTTGGTGTAGCCGAACGCCTTCCTTTTCGGCATCATGCCGAACCGATCTTTCGGAATTGCACAAATCTGATCCGCCGAGATGGCTGAAGGTGTCGAACCCCGAAGATTCGCCGGGGTGGCATACTTGACCAGCCATGCTTGTTTTTCTCGGTTCTAAGCCAACCGCAGGAGCTGGGCTCGGAGGTTTGTCGGGCGGCGTACTTAGCCAGCCACGACCGCTTCTCGAGATCGGCTCTCGACGTTCCTCCCGCCGTTCCGGAGGCCGCTGTTATTGCAGCCCGGTTCGAGAGCGCCAAGGCGTTGCCGTCCGGCACGTATGCGCACGCGTATCCGTGCGGGACCTCCTTAGGTGGCTCAGGCAGGAATTGGTAGTCACTAGGATCACCACCAATCTTGTAGACGACGTATGCCGATGAGTTCGGCAGTTCCGGCGCTGCCCATGCGAACGGCTGGGGATGGAGCGGCATCTCTCCTTTGAAAGTCCCCAGAGCCGGTCCCGACGGGGAGTACCGGTGACTCATGATTTCCTGAACGACGCGCAGAGCGACACGCTCCAAGGTGTTCACCGGGCTCTCGAGTGGCGGTGCAGCGAATGAGCCACCATGTAGTTGATCTCCCGCCGCGGCGACCTGGTGCGTTCTTCCGACGGGGCGGACAGGTCCACTCCATCGAGCGCGCCTTCGGGTGTGAAACCCTTCCACCCGACGCCATGGGAGCGGGTTCGGTGGAAGGAGCCGATGAGTTCGGCTTCGAGGGTTGCCTTGATCTCGTCATGCTTCTTCTTGAGCTCATCGGGCGGATCCGCGTACGTGACCGGAGTGTCTTCCGCCATCTTGGATGTAGATGGCGATGTCGTGGATGTCGTCGACCGTCCCACCGGGCGTGCCAGAATGTGTTGACGTCAGAAACCCACCGGCGGGTAGAGACGGGCAACACCGTAGAGCCGGGAACAACTAGGGCTGCGGCTGGCCCTAGTCCCTCTGAGCGACGGCCCGCAAAGCCTCCTGGTCGCACGCACCGATGTTTATCACAAGGGCGTGCCACCTGACCTATACCTGGTCGGGAAGGTGTGGATGATGCCTCGCTTAGTTTCCTGCAGGGCACACACGTAAACGTTAAATACGAGCCTCGATCGGCTCTCAGGTTATCCCGTGAATCGGCTCAAAGAGCCGATCCACCCATGATTCAGACGAGGTGTCCGAATATATGGTGGTCCTGCTTGGTCAAGGTAAAGCTAATGAGATCTACGACGATGTGGGGTTCTCACCGCATAATCGGATCATCCTACTCCAGGTTGGGCCTCGCGGCCACGCACGGTGATCGTAAGCCGATCCTAAACAAGGCCTAAAAACCAACACGAGGTTGATCCTCGGAACATCCTGCTTAGGGCCAACGAACGACACCCTACGTGCCGCTGGATCCTCCCCCCTTCGTAAGGCCTAACTATTGCAGATATTAAACTAATCCTTGTAGAACAAGGAGCAATCGTAACGGATCAGATCTACCAAACTATGATCAAGCGGGGTGCCGCCCCTACGCCTAAGATAGGCGTAAGGGCGGCTAGACATGCAAGGGTTGCACTACGAAAGCATGCAGCATGAAGAACAATGCTAACCCTAACATGTCTAAGATAACTACGTTGCTCGCCATCAAAAAGGCTTCAGTACGAGCAACGCGTGAACAACGTAGGCAGGCTTGTGCTGCCTAGATCACAAGATGCGATCTAGGCAGCATGATGCTTACCGGTAGAAACCCTCGAGACGAAGGGGTTGGCGATGCGCCGAGATTTGTTTGTGGTTGAACGTTGGTTGTTGTTTATTCCATAAACCCTAGGTACATATTTATAGTCCAGCGGACTTTCTAATGTGGGCGTGCACTAAACCGTGCACGAGTAAGATTCTATCTCTAAACTAAGATGCGATCTAATATGTTACGTATACACGGGCAATTAAGCCCAACTTGGTATAAAAGGCCGATTCACGTATTCCTTCTATATATATATTCCTTCACGTCCATCTTGATCGCGGCCCACCTCTGACTCGGTCAAATTCTGGTGATAACAAACATATGCTATGCAATGATAATCCGTGTTAATCCAAGCTAATTAGGACAAGGTGCGAGCACTATTAGTATAATATGCATGAGGCTTGCAACTTATAGGATATCTTATACATAACACATATGCTTTATTACTACCGTTGAAAAAATTGTTTCTTGTTTTCAAAATGAAAAGCTCTAGCACAAATATAGTAATCAATGCTTCCCTCTGCGAAGGGCCTATCTTCTACTTTATTGTTGAGTCAGTTTGCATATTCTTTCTATCCCAGAAGCAAACACTTGTGTCAACTGTGTGCATTGATTCTTACATGTTTACTGATTGCACTTGTTATATTACTTTGTGTTGACAATTATCCATGAGATATACATGTTGAAGTTGAAAGCAACCGCTGAAACTTAATCTTCCTTTGTGTTGATTCAATGCCTTTACTTTGAATTTATTGCTTTATGAGTAACTCTTATGCAAGTCTTATTGATGCTTGTCTTGAAAGTATTATTCATGAAAAGTCTTTGCAATATGATTCATTAGTTTACTCATTATCTTCATCATTACTTCGAATCGCTGCATTCATCTCATATGCTTTACAATAGTATGATCAAGATTATGATAGCATGTCACTTCGTAAATTATCTTTGTTATCGTTTACCTACTCGAGGGCGAGTAGGAACTAAGCTTAGGGATGCTTGATACGTCCCAAACGTATCTATAATTTCTTATGTTCCATGCTACTTTTATGATGATACTCACATGTTTTATACACATTATATGTCATATTTATGCATTTTCCGGCACTAACCTATTGACGAGATGCCGAAGAGCCAGTTGTTGTTTTCTGCTGTTTTTGGTTTCAGAAATCCTAGTAAGGAAATATTCTCGGAATTGGACGAAATCAACGCCCAGGCTCCTATTTTTGCACGAAGCTTCCAGAAGACCGGAGAGGAAACGAAGTGGGGCCACGAGGTGGCGACACACCAGGGCGGCGCGGCCTGGACCCTGGCCGCGCGGCCCTGTTGTGTGGGCCCCTCGTGACCCTCCCGACTCTGCCCTTCCGCCTACTTAAGGTCTTCGTCGCGAAACCCCCAGTACCGAGAGCCACGATACGGAAAACCTTCCAGAGACACCGCCACCGCCAATCCCATCTCGGGGATTCGAGAGATCGCCTCCGGCACCCTGCCGGAGAGGGAATCATCTCCCGGAGGTCTCTTCATCGCCATGATCGCCTCCGTATTGATGTGTGAGTAGTCCACCCCTGGACTATGGGTCCATAGCAGTAGCTAGATGGTTGTCTTCTCCTCATTGTGCTATCATGTTAGATCTTGTGAGTCGCTGATACGTCTCCAACGTATCCATAATTTCTGATGTTCCATGCTTGTTTTATGACAATACTTACATGTTTTGCTTGCACTTTATGATGATTTTATGCGTTTTCCGGAACGAACCTATTAACAAGATGCCACAGTGCCAGTTCCTGTTTTCTGCTGTTTTTGGTTCCAGAAAGGCTGTTCGGGCAATATTCTCGGAATTGGACGAAATCAACGCCAAACATCTTATTTTTCCCGGAAGGCCCCAGAAAACCGAAGGAGAGTCGGAGGCGAGCCAGGGGGGGCCCACACGACAGGGCCGCGCGGGCTCCACCCTGGCCGCGCCGGCCTATGGGGAGGAGGCCCCGTGGCCCCTTCGACTCCATCTCTTCGCCTATATAAGCCCTTTCGACCTAAAAACGCGATACTTTTTGACGAAACTCCAGAAATACTCCAGGGGCGCCGCCGCCATCGCGAAACTCCAATTCGGGGGACAGAAGTCTCTGTTCCGGCACCCTGCCGGGATGGGGAAGTGCCCCCGGAAGCCATCTCCATCAACGCCACCGCCTCCATCATGCTCCGTGAGTAGTTCCCCCATGGACTACGGGTTCTAGCTGTAGCTAGTTGGTATTCTCTCCCCCATGTACTTCAATACAATGATCTCATGAGCTGCCTTACATGATTGAGATTCATCTCGATGTAATCGGTGTTGTGTTTGTCGGGATCCGATGGATTGTTACGTTATGATTGTCTATCTACAAAGTTTATGAAGTTATTGTTGCTGCAATCTTGTTGTGTTTAATGCTTGTCACTAGGGCTCGAGTGGCATGATCTTAGATTTAAGCTCTATACTTATTGCTTAGATTGTATCTACAAGTTGTATGCACATGTCTATGTCCGGAACCAAAGGCCCCAAAGTGACAGAAATTGGGACAACTGGAGGGAAAGGCTTAGATATGAGGATCACATGTTTTCACGGAGTGTTAATGCTTTGCTCCGGTGCTCTATTAAAAGGAGTACCTTAATTTCCAGTAGATTCCCTAGAGGCCCGGCTGCCACCGGCTGGTAGGACAAAAGATGTTGTGCAAGTTTCTCATTGCGAGCACGTACGACTATAATTGGAAAACATGCCTACATGATTAATGATCTTGATGTTCTGTCTTAATGCTATTTCAATCCTATCAATTGCCCGACTGTAATTTGTTCACCCAACACTTGTTATTGGAGAGTTGTCACTAGTGTAGATAGCTGAGAACCCCGGTCCATCTTTCATCATCATATACTCGTTCTACATGTCATTGGAAGTAGTATCAACTATTTTCTGGTGCCATTGCTCTCATATTGTGTTACTGTTACTATTTCTCTCATATCACTGCTACTTTCACATCACCCCTGTTGCTAGTGCTTTTCCAGGTGCAGCTGAATTGACAACTCAGTTGTTAAGGCTTATAAATATTCTTTACCTCCCCTTGTGTCGAATCAATAAATTTGGGTTTTACTTCCCTCAAAGACTGCCGCGATCCCCTATACTTGTGGGTCATCAAGACCGTTTTCTGGCGCCGTTGCCGGGGAGGCATAGCTCTACTCATAAGTTCACCTGGGGAGTACACTCTACCTCTCTCTCCGTTTTTATTTTATTTTATTTTGTTTTGCTTAGTTTACTTTTGCCTAGTTTATTTGTGCTTAGTTTATTTCTGTCTTGTTTTATTTTTCTTAGTTTACTTTTGTCTAGTTTCTTTTTGTCTTGTTTTACTTTTCCTCATATACCTGAAAATCCATAAAAAATTGAAAAATCAAAAAATTAAAAACTGCTATTATGGGAGAACCTACAACCTACTTGGAGCTTATAGAATATTATAATAATTATAGAGAATCAAGAGCGGGAAAAGTGATGAGTGTTGTGATAGAAAAATTGAATACAATTGCTAAAATCTTGCTTAAACGCCATGATATAAACCGTTGCTCTCAACAGGACACTAAACATCTTAAATTTCAATGTGGCTTTAGTGAGGAATTTTTAATTAAGAACTATAATCGGAATAGCTATATTCATTTTGGGTTTGAAGAGGTAGAACAATTTGTCATATTTATGGGAGCCTCTGAGATAGAATCCTTCATGGTTAAAAATTATGAAACTTGTGTTGTTTGTAAGGACCTTAAAGATTATGTCTCTTCTATCCTTAATTTTTGCAATGAAAGTTACACCGATAATCCTTATATCATTGATTATAAAGAGAGACTCATTAATGCACAAGAATGCACTCACAATTTGCAGGGACTCGTGGAAGAAGAAATTAATGAACCAGAAAGCTCATTGGATGAAAAAGAGGAGGAAATTGATGAACCTGAAAGCTCATTGGATGAAAAAGAAGAGGAGAGTGATGAACAAAAGGAGGAAGAATGGATTAGCTACCCATGCCAACCTTCTAATGAGAGTAACTCTTTATCTCTTACACTATTTGATTGTCCTCCATGCTTACCGAAAGAGGTTGAATGTTATGTTCCTGTGGATTCTCTTGAAATATTCCCTATGAGTAAAACTTGTGAGAATAATTATGCTACTGTTATTTATGATAATCCATGCTACTTTGATAAATCTTATGATAATGCTTTGTTTGTGCCGATGTCGAAATGCATGGTACTAAAGAGTTTTGCTTAGCAAATGTTTATGATAAATCTCTAGATGATGGTCCTATGTTACTTGATAATATTAATTGTACTACTAATGAAAATGGGATTGGAGAGTTCTTGACTTTATCTATGAGTCCCATATCTTTTGAGATTGATCAATCATCTTGTTATATTATTGATAAAAGTGGGTTTGAAAGTTTTAATCCTATTATTTTTGAGCTTGATAAAAATTATGTGTTAGTGAATCATGAAAAGCATGCTGTATGTGATAGTTATGTTGTTGAGTTTGTTCATGAAGCTACTGAAAATTATTATGAGAGAGGAAAATATGATTGTAGAAATTTGCATGGTACTAAAACACCTCTCTATATGCTTAAAGTTTTGAAGTTACTCTTGTTTTATCTTCTTATGCTTATCACTTTGTTCTTCATGAATTTATTTGTGTACAAGATTCCTATGCATATGAAGTGGGTTAGACTTAAATGTGTTTTGAATTTGCTTTTTGATGCTCTCTTTTGCTTCAACTCTTATTTCTTGCGAGTGCATCATTAAAACTGCTGAGCCCATCTTAATGGCTATAAAGAAAGAACTTCTTGGGAGATAACTCATGTGTTTATTTTGGTACTGTTTTGTTGTGTCTTGGAAGTTGTTACTACTGTAGCAACCTCTCCTTATCTTTATTTTATTGCAATGTTGTGCCAAGTGAAGCCTCTAATCGAAGGTTGATACTAGATTTGGATTTCTGCGCAGAAACAGATTTCTATCTGTCACAAATCTGGGCTGTTTTCTCTGTAGGTAACTCAGAAAATTATGCCAATTTACGTGCGTGTTCCTCTGATATGTACGCAACTTTCATTAGTTTTGTGTTTTCTGATTTGAGCAACGGAAGTACCCCTTTAAAATTCGTCTTTACTGGCTGTTCTGTTTTGGCAGATTCTGTCTCTGTTTTTTGCATTGTCTCTTGCGGACTTTAAGCAAGGCTTTCTAGACGTGGAGAGCTGTAGCTAATGTTTTATTGAGTTCTTGCAATGTGTCACTACAGGACCAAGGTGGATTCAAGTTTTTTAAGTACTAACCCCTCTAATGAAGTTTATGAGAAGTTTGGTGTGAAGGAAGTTTTCAAGGGTCAAGAGAGGAGGATGATATATGATCAAGAAGAGTGAAAAGTCTAAGCTTGGGGATGCCCCCGTGGTTCATCCTCGCATATTTCAAGAAGACTCAAGCGTCTAAGCTTGGGGATGCCTTGGGCATCCCCTTCTTCATCAACTTATCAGGTTTCTTCTATTGAAACTATATTTTTATTCGGTCACATCATATGTGCTTTACTTGGAGCGTCTATGTGCTTTTATTTTTTTGTTTTTGTTTGAATAAGATCGGATCCTAGCAATCCTTGTGTGGGAGAGAGACACGCTCCGCTTTTCCATATGAACACTTGTGTTCTTCGTTTTACTTTTAATGTTCAATGATAAAAGTTGGAAGCTACATCACTTATCGTTATTTGGTTGGAAACAGAAAATGCCTCATCATGTCTTGAATAATTTGACACTTGGCAATTGTTTTGAGCTCTCAAGTAGATCATTATTAAGTTTTTTCATGTAGTTTAAACCTATTAGTGGAGAACTACCGTAGAGCTTGTTGAAATTGGTTTGCATGATTGGTCTCTCTTAAGGTCTAGATATTTTCTGGTACAAGTGTTTGAGCAACAAGGAAGACAGTGTAGAGTATTATAATGCTTGCAATATGTTCTTATGTAAGTTTTGTTGTACCGGTTCATACTTGTGTTTGCTTCAAACAACCTTGCTAGCCAAAGCCTTGTACTGAGAGGAATGCTTCTCGTGCATCCTAAACCTTGAGCCAAAACCTATGCCATTTGTGTCAACCATACCTACCTACCACATGGTATTTTTCTGCCATTCCAAGTAAACACTTCATGTGCTACCTTTAAACAATTCAAAACTTTATTACTCCTTATTTGTGTCAATGTTTTATAGCTCATGAGGAAGTATGTGTTGTTTTATCTTTCAATCTTGTTGAGCAGCTTTCACCAATGGACTAGTGGCTTCATCCGCTTATCCAATAATTTTGCAAAAGAGTCAGCGCGGGGTTCCCAACCCCCAATTAATCAACCTTCATTAATAATTCTCTTCACATGTTTTGCTCGATTCATCAGTAAGCAACTTAATTTTGCAAATAGACACTCCTTCATGGTATGTGAATGTTGGAAGGCACCCGAGGATTCGGTTAGCCATGGCTTGTGTAAGCAAAAGGTTGGGAGGAGTGTCAACCATAAATAATGAAACTAAAGTACATGTGTAAACAAAAGAGAAGAGGGATGATCTACCTTGCTGGTAGAGATAACGTCCTTCATGGGAGCCGCTCTTTGAAAGTCTGTTTGGCAAGGGGGTTAGAGTACCCGCTACCATTCGTTGACAACAACAAACACCTCTCAAAACTTTACTTTTATGCTCTCTATATGATTTCAAAACTTAAAAAGCTCTAGCACATGATTTAATCCCTGCTTCCCTCGCGAAGGGCCATTCTTTTACTTTATGTTGAGTCAGTTTACCTACTTCCTTCCATCTTAGAAGCAAACACTTGTGTCAACTGTGCATTGATTCTTACATACTTGCTTATTTGCACTTATTATATTACTTTATGTTGACAATTATCCATGAGATATGCATGTTGAAAGTTGAAAGCAACTGTTGAAACTTAAATCTTCCTTTGTGTTGCTTCGATGCCTTTACTTTGAATCTATTGCTTTATGAGTTAACTCTTGTGCAAGGCTTTTGATGCTTGTCTTGAAATTACTCTTCATGAAAAGTTTTGCTATATGTTATCTATTTGTTAGCAACTATAGATCATTGCCTTGAGTCACTTCATTCATCTCATATGCTTTGTAATAGTATGATCAAGGTTATGTAAGTAGCATGTCACTACATAAATTATTCTTTTTATCGTTTACCTACTCGAGGACGAGTAGGAACTAAGCTTGGGGATGCTGATACGTCTCCAACGTATCCATAATTTCTGATGTTACATGCTTGTTTTATGACAATACTTACATGTTTTGCTTGCACTTTATGATGATTTTATGCGTTTTCCGGAACTAACCTATTAACAAGATGCCACAGTGCCAGTTCTGTTTTCTCGTTGTTTTTGGTTCCGGAAAAGGCTGTTCGGGCAATATTCTCGGAATTGGACGAAATCAACGCCAAACATCTTATTTTTCCCGGAAGGCCCCGAACACCGAAGGAGAGTCGGAGGCGAGCCGGGGGCCCCACACGACAGGGCCGCGCGGGCTCCACCCTGGCCGCGCCGGCCTATGGGGAGGAGGCCCCGTGGCCCCTCTGACTCCGTCTCTTCGCCTATATAAGCCCTTTCGACCTAAAAACGCGATACTTTTTGACGAAACTCCAGAAAGACTCCAGGGGCGCCGCCGCCATCGCGAAACTCCAATTCGGGGGACAGAAGTCTCGTTCCGGCACCTGCCGGGACGGGGAAGTGCCCCGGAAGCCATCTCCATCAACGCCACCGCCTCCATCATGCTCCGTGAGTAGTTCCCCCATGGACTACGGGTTCTAGCTGTAGCTAGTTGGTATTCTCTCCCCCATGTACTTCAATACAATGATCTCATGAGCTGCCTTACATGATTGAGATTCATCTGATGTAATCGGTGTTGTGTTTGTCGGGATCCGATGGATTGTTACGTTATGATTGTCTATCTACAAAGTTTATGAAGTTATTGTTGCTGCAATCTTGTTGTGTTTAATGCTTGTCACTAGGGCTCGAGTGGCATGATATTAGATTTAAGATCTATACTTATTGCTTAGATTGTATCTACAAGTTGTATGCACATGTCTATGTCCGGAACCAAAGGCCCCAAAGTGACAGAAATTGGGACAACTGGAGGGAAAGGCTTAGATATGAGGATCACATGTTTTCACGGAGTGTTAATGCTTTGCTCCGGTGCTCTATTAAAGGGAGTACCTTAATTTCCAGTAGATTCCCTAGAGGTCCGGCTGCCACCGGCTGGTAGGACAAAAGATGTTGTGCAAGTTTCTCATTGCGAGCACGTACGACTATAATTGGAAAACATGCCTACATGATTAATGATCTTGATGTTCTGTCTTAATGCTATTTCAATCCTATCAATTGCCCGACTGTAATTTGTTCACCCAACACTTGTTATTGGAGAGTTGTCACTAGTGTAGATAGCTGGGAACCCCGGTCCATCTTTCATCATCATATACTCGTTCTACATGTCATTGGAAGTAGTATCAACTATTTTCTGGTGCCATTGCTCTCATATTACTATTACTAGCTGCCGTATTACTTGTTACTATTGCTCTCATATCACTGCTACTTTCACATCACCCCTGTTGCTAGTGCTTTTCCAGGTGCAGCTGAATTGACAACTCAGTTGTTAAGGCTTATAAGTATTCTTTACCTCCCCTTGTGTCGAATCAATAAATTTGGGGGTTACTTCCCTCGAAGACTGCCGCGATCCCCTATACTTGTGGGTCATCAGCTGCCTATCATGATCAAGATCATCTATTTGTAATCCTTCATGTTGTGTTTGTTGGGATCCGATGAATATTGAATACTATGTCAAGTTGATTATCAATCTATCATATATGTTATTTATGTTCTTGCATGCTCTCCGTTGCTAGTAGAGGCTCTAGCCAAGTTGATACTTGTGACTCCAAGAGGGGTATTTATGCTCGATAGTGGGTTCATGCCTCCATTAAATGCGGGACGGTGACGGAAAGTTCTAAGGTTGTGGATGTGTTGTTGCCACTAGGGATAAAACATCGATGCTTTGTCTAAGGATATTTGTGTTGATTACATTACGCACCATACTTAATGCAATTGTACTGTTGTTTACAACTTAATACTTGGAGGGGTTCGGATGATAACCCGAAGGTGGACTTTTTAGGCATAGATGCTTATTTGGATAGCGGTGTATGTACTTTGTCGTAATGCCCTGATTAGATCTCATAGTACTCATCATGATATATGTATGTGCATTGTTATGTCTTCTTTATTTGTCAATTGCCCAACTGTAATTTGTTCACCCAACATCTGCTATCTTATGGGAGAGACACCACTAGTGAACTGTGGACCCCGCTCCTATTCTTTACATCTGAAATACAATCTACTGCAATTGTTCTTTACTTGTTCTTCGCAAACAATCATCATCTTCCACACAATACGTTTAATCCTTTGTTACGGCAAGCCGGTGAGATTGACAACCTCACTCGTTACGTTGGGGCAAAGTTACTGTGATTGTGTTGTGCGGGTTCCACGTTGGTGCCGGAATCCCTGGTGTTGCGCCGCACTACACTCCGCCGCCATCAACCTTCAACGTGCTTCTTGACTCCTACTGGTTCGATAAACCTTGGTTTCTTACCGAGGGAAACTTGCTGCTGTGCGCATCACACCTTCCTCTTGGGGTTCCCAACGGACGTGTCAACTACACGCATCAGGGACACAAGACAAACACTTTGCTTTGCAGATTGCTAGAAGAGGAAAGGAAGAATCAACCTCTAGCCAATGCCCCGAGAGTTTGATATAAACCCTCAAGTCACCCTTGTGGGGAAAATGCGTTTGCTACAACACTCTGCACTTGAAATCCCAACGATTTGATATACACGAAGTTGTTGCCATCAGTCCCTGAAAGTAATAAAAATACACAATAGAGGGATTTCCTGTTCTACAGAGTCATAAGAAAATAAGGGGGATCATTGGAAAATCCCCAAAAATAATATAAAACATGTATATAACATTATATAAGATGAAAATATGTGGGAATATTTTACATGCATCACTATGCCAACCTGTTGATACTATGGTTGTCATGCTACTTTTCTTGTTGATATGATTTACTTGTCACCTATCCTTGCATTGAATTTGCAGAGTTGAATTAGTCTTGACTAATTAATATAATCATCTTCGTCGACTAGATTGAGTGCATAGTGCCACCACCCAGAAACCACATGTTAGTAACCCTACACAAGCCTTTCTTGATGCCATCCACTTGTCAAACTTAGCTGGTGACTGTGAGAGAGCGTTCAGGGCTAAGATCTTAGGAGAAGGTCCCGGAGTTAGACGACCCTTCCACAGGGTAATGGGCGTGCTAGTTTCACTACTTCATACGTCTAGATTAGACAGTGGCTAGAAGGAGTGTCTTGGTAAGGGGAAAAGTGTGTAAGTGTAAACTTCTTGTGGACAACTTTCGGCTGGCTCTACTGGGAGTATTGGCTAAGTGGAGGAAGCTTAGATGGGAGATATGCAATCTCTCGAGAGTGAAGTATAGTCTAGCCTTGCCCTTAGGTTAAATGACGCGTTTTGGGATAGAGTCACACTAGAAGTTTAGTCATGTCGAGTATGGAGAAAATATTAAAATATGCCTAATATAAGTTGTTGATGCACCACGATGCTAGGTGATGACACCTCATGTTAGTATCATGTTGTATGTGTTGATACTGAGATAAGAGAGAATCTACCATCAATTTCTCGAATGTCACCTACAAAGGTAAGGATGTAAGTTAAGTACAACTATTAAGCTTGGACTCACATTATATTCATGTACTTATGTGGTGCCATATAGCTAGCTCTTATTTTGTTGATGACTTGCGAGTATATTCAAATGTACTCATCCTTTGCTGATTTTTAACACAAGCTGAGACCGTGGTTCCAACACCAGAGTACCTGATAGCTCCAAATTTCGATGTTTTTTACTATTGATTTTCCACCATTTATCTCTTGGTTTCATTGGGTTTTCATTGGATTTTGTTTCAACTAACACTAATATCGCAATCCACGCGAAACCTTCCTTTTGAATTATGTATTTCAGGAAACCGTCATTTCTAGACGATCCAAGGACTTTTATGTGCTAATTGCACCGAAATAAAGACATTTCCTTTTGAGGCCAAATTCATCCTGGTAATCCAGTGACTTTAGCGGGCAGCCGTACGGGCGGGGGTGACCCTATCGTCCGCCCGTACTAGGCGGCCACCTTCCTCTTATCAAACCTTTTCATGAAGGCAAGGAGACGAGAAACACAACGCAGCAGCCACCATTTGCCCCAGAACAGAAGAGATCAGATCTGAAGAAAGAGAAGATCATCCTCTACTCCACCGAAGATCAATCTCATCGAGATCACCACCTCATCCATCACACCCCCTTGTATTGAGAGAGATTCACACTTGTAAGATTAGGGATTGAAACCTCTATTCCATCTTAGTTTGTACTTTATTTGATCTTAAACTATTGTAGCTTGCTACGGTAATACCAAGATGAATTCCATTTACTTTTCTATTATATCATTGTGTTATTCTCCTCTCATGTGTGACTAGATCACATTGGCGCGTGAGATGTAGGGGATTGGTGAGATGTGATGTGGCAATTTTATTCCATCTATTTGTGAATTTATGATTACGATTATTATATATATGTATGAATGTTTATGTGCACATAATGTTGTTATCTAATTTAAGGGCCCATATAGCATGATCTTGAGAACTCATAAACATGAACTTGCTTGCTAGTGAATGGGTGATGCATGTAAAATGCATACATGAACTTTGTCATTTATTATATTCAATTCCCACATATTTGCAACATATATAATGATAATACCATGTTTTACATTGATTTATGGGGATTTACCAAAGATCCCCTTTATTTGGTTATAACCCTGCATAACAGAAAATCCTTTTTCACGTATTTTTCACTTTCAGAGACCTATACGGAGTCAAATTGACCTGGGATTTTTGGAGCGTCATTTTTTCATCGGGAGGAACAATTTGAAGCTCACCTGGAGCGGCCTGAGGGCCGAAAGAGCATAGGTGGCGTGGCCCAACTTGCTGGCCGCGCCACCCACCTCCGTTCGGCCGTCGATCGTCCGTTTGCCCTAATTCTTTCGCGAACCGACGTATTTTTTTTTACCTAAAAACACTATTTATATGACCCCGAAGAGTTCTCGGGAGGAGAGCGCGGCAGAAAGATATAAACACCAAAATGGAGGCTGCTGCAGAGAAGATTAGAGGGGGAACTCCGCCGGGATCACCGCCGGAGGGATCTCCACCTTCTCTAACGTTTTCATCATCATCACCATGAACAAGAGGGAGTAGTCCACCTCTGGACTACGGGTTTGTTGCAGTAGCTTGATCTATTTCTCTCATGTTCTTCATAGTACTTAGTTCCATATGAGCTGCCTATCATGATTATGGTCATATTTGTAATACGTATGTGGTGGATCCTTGTTCTATGATATTGTTATATGAGATCTGATCTTATTATATTTATGAGGTGTATTGATAGATGCATATTATGTACCCCGTTCTTAAGTTTATTTTTTGATCCAACATCTATGCAAGAGCGTGTGTGGGGTGATGTATGTGTTAGATAGAGTAGCAAGGTTTTAGTGATGGATAGTGACAATATGTTCAAGAGTTATTAAGGTTTTCACATTTCTTTTGCTACCTCACTAGGGATAAAGTGTATGCATTTGATATGTTCATCATGTGACAATAATGATGATCTTGTTTGTTCAATGTAGCATATTTGATATTCAAACATCATGTCAAAGTACTTATTACTATGCTCTGTTAATTCTTTATACAAGATTGATGAAGTTCCATTCTTGTGTAGCATAAGAGAGGTGCATTGCATCTTCTCTATGTTAGACGTGATGCCCATATTAATTCTGATCTTACATATAATATTATTTACAACTTCATATCTTATTGATGAATTTCTTTTTGTCCACCACAACTTTAAGAGAGAATATCCAAGTGAACCCATGGACACCGGTCCACTTTTTATCATTAGAAACACCTTTATCTTGTATTTACATTATTTTGTATTTGCTGCACTATTTTATTGCAAAAATACAAAAATATTTATCTTTCTTATTTGCATCCAAAACACCAAAAACAATCAACCTATTTACAGATTTTACTTAGTTATTTTATCTAGTTTAGTTTCTACTTGTTTTATTTCTACTTGTGTTATTTACTTACGCGAAACCTTGTGCTTGACAACCACACGGTGGAGTTGGGGACACAAGGCGTTTATTTTACTTGCATGATTGCTTGAAGAAGAGAGAAGAGAATACTTTTCCATCCAGTTCCCTGAGAGTTCGATATAAACCCTCGAGTCCCCCTTGTGGGGAAAATACTTCGCTGACGCAACACTCTGCACGTGGAGTCCCAACGCCATCAATGGGCGACCCCGAGTGACATAGCCGATATGAAAGAGGATCTAGCAATACTGGAGGAATCACAAGGAACAACCAAGGTTAAAGCTTTACTCCGGTTTAACCACCTTAATAGATGCGCTGACCATGGCTTTGGTAACAGTCAGAAGGATTATGGAGGAAGATGAAATCTACCAAGAGGAGTCTTTCTCTCTTATGGGTTGCTTGCCTTCTCAGATATATAAATAGGAATAATCATACTCACTTATCATACTTATTTCACCCGGCACATTCACTATCACCATAAACCGAATCACCTCGCGCCTACTTTTCCATCTGCAAAAACTAGTTTATTTATTATTAGTTGTTTACTTTTATGCACTTTACTTTATTGTCGTCGTGGTGAACAAACAGATGCCATAGGATGGCTTAGGTTGGGGCCGAATGGACGCAAGAGGATTCGGGGGAGGGTTTGTGATTAGATGGGATGAACTTCCGGATGGTTTCCTCAAGAACTTAGCCAAGGCTAGAGGTTGAAGAAGAAAGACATAAGGAAGAACTCGCTCTAGATCATCTTCTTCATTGATCTCAACAGGCTACAAGCTTCTCAGTACAAGTGTTCTTCTAACCCTAGCTCTCTTCGTGCGTGCCCGTAAGAAGGGCTGCCCCCTCTCCTTATATAGGGGAGAGGGTGGCTTACAGGGCAAGAAACCCTAATGGCATCTTTGACTAGACAAACTACTTTACAAAGCTACTTTAATCATAGATGACACCGGAGTCCTCTTTAATCGGGGATGCCGACGTCCTCCGGCTTCTTTGACCGTCATCCTTCTCTTTATCGTCGACCCTTCGTTTAAAGCTACTTTGCTTAGCTCATCCTTGTCTTCTAGCCACTGGAGAGAATCTTTGACCAGTCCCTGCCGACCTGCTCTTCCTTCCGCTAGCCCGGTATCTTCTTATCCGGTTCCGGCATACCCCTCTTGGGGATACCGGCTTAGCCTCACTTAGCTAAATTCTTATCTTTGTGTTCCGGTACGAACATTAAACCGGTATCTTGATGGCTCAAACCATCCGGTTTGGCATGCCTTTGGCATACCGGGGGTCATCCCCCCAACATTAGTCCCCGAAGCTGGTATAGTCTGGCGGATCCTATCCAACAGACCATGCCAGGTTCCTTTATCTTAGGATACCGGTTTAATCTATCCGGCATTAGGCTTGGATCCGGCACCTTTGCCCGGATTATTGCTACCTCTTTCTTGCAAGACATTCTACGGTGTCTTATCCTCCGGCATCTTAGTCATTAAATACTTCCTCGGCGAAGTCGAGAATATCTCACTACAAGAAAAGTTCTGATAGACAACGTCTCAAAATCGTCCGCTAAGGGGTATTTTTCGTCGCCTATGGGCCTAACCCGACGATATGGGTTCTGTTGTGGAAACTGCGTCAGGCAAAGTCCTACGACGATTTTTCGGTCCGTCGCGCTTGGGCGCCCTTCCGCCACGGAAAATCGGACCGTTGCCCAAGTGTTTCCGGGAGCCCGTTGAGCTGCGACGTCATGCAAGCCGACACGTGGCGACGCCGTTAGCTAGCGAGTTAACGGCGTTAACAGGCTGAAACCCCGTGGTAGATGGTAGGCCCACACGAGGCTCCGCCACGTCTTAAGCGGGCCGGCCCATTAAGTTTGCGGGCCGGGCCAGGCTGACTTAGTTTGACCGGTCAACTATATAGGCTGAGGCTGGTCCATTAGTTACGTGGGTGGGCCTAACCTCTAAGGTTGATTGGTCAAAACTTTAATGGGACGGCCCACTAAGCATGTGGGCCGGGCCGAATGCACTCGTTTGACCGGTCAACGAGGCAAAGGGCCGGCCCACAAGACATGTGGGACCCACTTTCTGTTATCGGGCCGGCCCATTTACAAAGTGGGGTCCACATTAAAGCAAGCGGGCCGGCCCAAGAAGTTAGTGGGCGGCCCAATTAGCATGTGGGTCCCACTTTCTCGCTATCGGGCCGGCCCATTTAGTACGTGGGGTCCACATTTGATCAAATGGGCTGGCCCAACAAGCCGATGGGTCGGGCCAAAAGCACCGGTGGGTCCCACTTTCTGTTTAAGGGCCGGCCCATTTAGTATGTGGGGTCCACCATATAGCAAGTGGGCCGGCCCAACAAGATAGTGGGCCGGGCCAGAAACACGGGGAGGTCCCACTTTCCGGGTAAAGGGCTGGCCCATTTAGTATGTGGGGTCCACCATATAGCGAGTGGGCCGGCCCAACAAGATAGTGGGCGGGCCAAAAAACTCCGGTGGGTCCCACTTTCCTGCTAAAGGGCCGGCCCATTTAGTATGTGGGGTCCACCATATAGCAAGTGGGCCGGCCCAACAAGATAGTGGGTCGGGCCAAAACGCTGGTGGGTCCCACTTTCCTGTTAAAGGGCCGGCCATTTATTATGTGGGGTCCACCGTATAGCAAGTGGGCCGGCCCAACACGCTAGTGGGCCGGGCCAAAAACACGGTGGGTCCCACTTTCCTGTAAAGGGCCGGCCCATTTAGTATGTGGGGTCCACCATAGAGCAAGTGGGTCGGCCCAACACGCTGGTGGGCGGGCCAAAAACACAGGTGGGTCCCACTTTCGTCTTAAAGGGCCGGCCCGTTTAGTATGTGGGGACCACCACAAAAGCAATTGGGCTGGCCCAACTAGTTAGTGGGCCGGCCCAGTGGTGGGTGGGGTCCACCTTAAAGAAAGTGGGCCGGCCCAATAAAAGGGTGGGGTCCACGATAAATCAAGTGGGCTGGCCCAATAAGTAAGTGGGCCAGCCCGTTTAGTTGTTGTTTATATGCTGGCGTAAAAGGCGCTTTAGGATTTTGCGGGCCGGCACGTATGTGATTTCGCTTAATTGGGCCGTTTAAGGGATGGGAATTCGTGATTTAGATACTGAGAATATTTACGCGGCATTGATTTCTGTCGGATAGCCTCACTTACCACAAGCACCAAAGAAAGAATGCGCGAAAGAACTATAAAAACTAACTAAATATTACATCAGCTGCAAGGCTTTGAAAAAATATTACAGAACCCAAAGAAATTGAATGGTAATTAAACCTAGCAATACAATGAAGCGATCCGGCAATCTTTTAAGTTGTCCATGCAGCACCTATATCTGAAACAAAGACATTACAACTTAAGACAGCAACAATGGAAACGCAAAGACAATGCAATATTATTTGCCAAAGAATTTGGAACTCATCATTTCGTCGTTATAACAAGATCATTGTAATGCGCACAATAAGCAAACAAAGAGTGCATGCCGCATACCAACAACCAATATAACGAGCATGTTAGAATGAAACGACGGACTTACTACTTGTCGAGTCCCATGCAAACCAACATGTTCGGGAGTACAAAATTGGCATGAACAACATAGTAGCGAGGCTATAAATTTTGTAACAACGGCTGAGCAAGATGAAGTTATGATGGCTACATCTACGGAGCGAGGGAATGTAAACCAAAAATAGAAGTTACGATGGCAAAAGCTAAAGAGGAGGGAATGTGAACCAACATGTGCCAAGTGCAATTACTTCATTTTGGCCGTGAACTAAATAATACTCTTGAACTTATAGTGAAGGGGATGCAAATCAAGATGTTTCGGGATATAAACTTGTAATGAGCAACACATAGAGGATAGTTAATGCTTGGAGCTTAGGATGGACCAGATACTGAGAATATAGTGGGATCACACTGTGAACTTGTATAAGAGGGAATGCAAACCAATATGTTCAGCTTTCCATATGTGAGCGTCATGCCAAGTCGGAGAAACAAGTCAATAATGCAGCTTTTGAAGAACAAGATGGCACGCAAAATTATTATCTAGTAGTATGACAAGTTTATTTGCACTACGGGCTAGATAGCGAGTGATAGCATGCCAAACTAAGTCCTTACTTTGTTAGCTTACAATGAACTAGATACAAAACAATGGCATCACCTGTAGTACAGGGAATGCAAGCCAACATGTTCATGGAGTAAAAAGTTGGCACAAACAACATAGTAGCAGGCCATAATTTTTGTAACAACGAGTGAGCAAGATAAAGTTATGATGGCTAGATCTACAGAGCAGGGAATGTAAACCAAATATAGAAGTTACGATGCCAAAAGCTATAGAGCAGGGAATGCGAACCAACATGTGCAATTACTTAAAATTGGTCATGAACTAAATAATAGCGAGGATGTTACTATAATACCTATAATTTTTGTAACAACGACTGAGCAAGATAGAAGTTATGATGGCTACATCTACAGAGCAGGGAATGCAAACCAAAATGTTCAATCGCTTAAAGTTAGCAATGAAGTAGAAAATAGCAACGTGTTACGGTCATAGCTAGGAATGAACTAAAAGAGCTTCAGCCAAACAAGCATCTGAACCCAGAACATGGCGCTAAAACAAGGGACTTACATTAGGAGAAGCACTCTGTGGGAGTCACGACGAGATCTTCACGGGGTTGATAGATCCGGTGATGAAGTACGCTACATGTGCTACTTGGGGTTGGAGAGACGGCCATTACACTTCATGATTACTCATCTCATCAGCAAAAACGTAACGGCGCGTCGTTAGCACAAACAGGTTCCCCCAAGATTAAACAAGAACTTGCAGGCAAGCAATAGAAAAGCGACAGTAGAAGAGTTTAGATCATGCACGGCGCCGGTGAAGCAGATCCGGTTCGTGCACAGCGGTGTCGGTGAGCAAGATCCGATCGCGGTGGACGACGGATCCGGCGAAGCGGCTCCGGTGGGGTGGATGATACCGCAGCTGAGGCGACTACGGTAGACTGCTAGATGAGCATATGGTTTCGAGGTTCGGCGGGGATGATCCGATCCGGTTGATGACGGGCGTCGATGAAGCGGCTCCGGCGAGCGGCCGGATGACGAGGATCGCGAGGGCTCGGGTAGGCCGGGGAAGTCCGGCGGGGATGTTCCGGTGCGGTGGTCGTGGAGGTGGGAGAGAGGGACTTGGGAAGTTCCGGTGGGTGGTGCGAGGAAATGAATTTTTTTGGGAGGGTTTCGGGCTAGGGAGGTGGTGACCCAAAAATGACGGGCAGACCCCCCCACCAATCGACTTTGCTGCCATCTCCACAGGGGTAGAATGGGAATTTGGAAGCGTGTGAAATTTTTGTATTTTGTAGGCGGGAAGTTTTGCCGCTATGAGATTTTGAATTTCGCTAAGGTCCAAGTATAATGATAAAAAATTGTGAGACCGTACTAGTACCTCTGTTCAAGGCCGAGTGCAAAATCAAATCATCGTCACCTTGAATATTGGTCACTACCATGGCCATGATCTATCTACGAAATTAGCGTATCCGCTATATCTTGCAAAGTATAATGATAAAAAAATTGTGAGACCGTACTAGTACTTCTATTCTAGGCCGAGTGCAACATCAAATCATCATCACGTTGAAAATTTGTTACCATGATCATGATCTATCTCTGAAATTGGCGCATCCGCTATATCTTTCAAAGTATAATGATAATAAAAATTGTGAGACCATACTAGTACTTCGTTCAAGTTCGAGTGCAACATCAAATCATCATCACGTTGAAAATTTGTTACCATGATCATGATCTACCTCCGAAAATGGGCGCATCCGCTAAAACTTGCAAAGTATAATGATACAAAATTGTGAGACCGTACTAGTACTTATGTTCAAGGTCGAGTGCAACATCAAATCATCATTACATTGAAAAGTGTGTTACCATGATCACGATCTATCTACGAATTTGGCGCATCCGCTAAATCTCGCAAAGTATAATGATAAAAAAATTGTGAGGCTTGTACTAGTACTTACGTTCAAGTTCGAGTGCAACATCAAATCATCATCACGTTGAAAATTTGTTACCATGATCATGATCTATCTCTGAATTTGGCGCATCTGCTAAATCTTGCAAAGTATAATGATACAAATTTGTGAGACCGTACTAGTACTTATGTTCAAGGTCGAGTGCAACATCAAATCATCATTACATTGAAAATTGTGTTACCATGATCATGATCTATCTTTGAATTTGGCGCTTTCGCTAAATCTCGCAAAGTATAATGATAAAAAAATTGTGAGACTGTACTAGTACTTATGTTCAAGGACGAGTGCATGATCAAATCATGATCACGTTGAAATTTGTTACAACGATCATGACATATCTCTAAAATTGTCGCATCCGCTAAATCCTGCACGTGGCGCATCTCGGTGCGGAGCAACAGGTCGGTGCTATCAAGGTTGAGGCGTCGGTAGCGTCATCGGGCTCTCCTCTCTTGATAGATATTCTACATGGCGCGGCGCACCGCCCGCCGAGAAGCAGTCACATGTGAGACCGAGGTGGAGACGTCGTCGGCATCCTCAAGGCGCGGTCGCCCTTCTACGAGCCAGCGTCGACTCAAGGTATGAATCCATGTGTTGTCGCGCCCCTTCTGCCGATGAAGTGGGGTGCCTTAGATTTATTGTTCTTCTCTTACGATTATTTCGAGCCGAACATGTGTGCTCTTTCTCTGAATATATTGCTTGAAAAGCTAACCAAGTTACTTAAATTCACTTTGTTCTTAATCTTGCGTGCTAATTTTGTTATTTTTGCTGACGGTGGTGCGCGCAATTAGATTTATTTGTGGGTGTGTTGATGCTGTTAGGCCTAAGTCGAAATCCTCAGCTAAATGAGGCCTCAGCTTAACACATAAAAAAGGTGTTCAATCTCGCCCACAATGTCCTCTTCTTTCCTCTTCCATTATTGGAACTTGTTTTGCAGACAAGGAAAGTGGCACATGTAATATGAGTAAAACCCTCTTAGCCAAAATCAGCTACGAGCAAGATTTTCGGTATTGTAGATGCCCCAATTGACTCTCATCCCCAATGTAGTCTTTTTTTAATGTCAGTATAGACTTCTTTACTGGATGTATACTATCGTACATGGCATGCATTTGCCTAATGAGCAGCATTGTATTGCTATTCTAGCCAACTTGATCGATCTGTCAAGCTTCATGCACGAGATGCCATGTTTAATTTACTCCCTCGCTCTGATCCATATTTCTTGGTGTAAAATGAATGTGAATCGGAGGGAGTACTTTCTTAGATAGTACTATACCGAGTTCAAAAAAAAGTACTACAACATCACAAATGCATCAAAAGAGTACTACATCACAAGACCACCACGGTTGTACTAGTAGAGTTTAATGCTTAACTTCCAAAGGGAATAAGATTACATCATTTAGACCAACCAAAAAATTCAACCACCCTACACAAACCCTGGTCAAAACTAGTTTAACCAATATTACAAAAGTTGTACATAATTCGAAACAGTCCAGAAATATACGAAGCATTCAGGAGTCCCCAAATTCAGTGTCTTTGAGTCACTAACAAGTGTGGTCCACATGTCAGTCACCCAAAGTCATGGCAAAGTCAGCCTGGCAAAGTCACCGAAGTTCAATCCCGTAAATGGCATCTTCGCATGTTGGACCATAGAATATCGATATTGCTACGGAGTACATTACGTAGTTATCTCCCGAATCTTGTTCCATCATTCGTCCTACACTCCGATGGAGAAGCATCAATTCCCACTTTGGAGGCGCGGGGCCCATGAGCGGTGGCAATGTCCTTTTAAATAGGAGGCGGAATATTTGACGAGATGCGCGGAGGAGGGGGAGGAGTCTCACTGCGAGGCCGACAAGAAGCGAGACGTTTGAGCAGACAAAGCAAGCAGTGAACAGACAACTCCGTAGCACTGAAAAGGCTACTACCTTCTCTTCTGGGATAAGCAAAAATAGCTGATCGGTACTGACGAAATGCACCAGGTACGCAATGTACTCCAGCTATAATAAGTGAAGCATGCCTACCACTGAAGAGGATTCAAGATTCCACCAGATCTCCATATCACTCTTTTGCAAAAAACACGGACTTATCTTTTGCACAATTCACCACTTAATCTATCGCAGCTTCCATCAGTTGGTCATCTAATTAACGATTTAACGGATTAGAAAAATAAGCGGTGGAATTAGAAGTACTAGTAGCGAAATGTGCAAAATATACTGTCCTTCCCGAGGGGTTTGTCGAGAAGAGGGCCGGATGACAATGTCCGGGTGCATCCGAGAAAGGAGAGGGTAGTTTTTTATTTTTGCGAATGAGTGAGGGTAGTTTCTAATACATGTAAGAAATTATTTTACAAAAAGGTACATACTAAGTAGATAGCCTTATGTTTTTCCTCAGTTTTCCCCAAGCCCTTATTTGAAACCCGCAGAAGGAGCTCAGACGGGAGGATTCCCGTTTAGTTGACCGTTCCGTGCTGACGTGTGGGGCTGCGTCGTGTGGGGTCGCGTCGCGTGGGGCTAGTAGAAAGGGACCGCGTGGGACAGGACGAGACCGCGTTTGGTTGTACGTGAGCAGGAGCTGGGTTCTGTCTCTCTCGGCGCAAATTGGCATTT
>NC_061510.1:56217614-56244865 GCF_022539505.1 Lolium rigidum | reverse complement strand
CTATACACCAGCTTGCTAACGGAAGTAGCCCACAAATGAAGAAATTGCCGGAATGGACAACAATGTCATATCACTTCGTCGTTGTGCAACCTTCTTGTTGATCGATGCCATATGGGTCGGTGCATACCAGATCTTGAACCTCTACTCGAGATCTAGGCCACAAGACACAACAATATCGTCATGTCATGGCTTGTCGCGTGCCATCCTGTCACTAGGGCCAACCCTAGCCGGTGCTCCATTTCGCCAACCCTCGATGCGTAGCCGCGACAGATCTATTGTAGACAACATGCGCTAGCCGCTCTTTCTCCATAGCTTGCGGTGCATCTGCACCTCTATTGCAGCCGCTACTCCATTCCTGCCAGTCAGTTGTCGATGAACGGAGGTTAAGAAGTACCGCTCGTCAAAGTGGATACTACGTATTTGTTACTTGTGTGTGCTTTGCACATATTTATTATTAATTATCAAATACAATGCCAAGTATTTATGCTGAAAAAATCAACTTAAAAAATATTCAAAATAAACCTGCAGCCAAAACCACATGCCGATCAACATGCAACCCAACAAAGGGCTCAATGCTCCAAGACAACGACTTTCAGAAGGAATCGTTGATTGCTCGTTGGTGTTGATGATGTAAATGTACTCAAACCTGGAGATTACTTAGAGAAAAGCTTCAAACCAAAACATTCAACAAGGGAACGATGAGCATACGTCGACACTGCATGATCTAGCTACAATACTAAATAATGAGTTTTCACCCAGAGACATTGCCCCTTTGTCAAGGACCAAAACCTCCACCTGCCTATTCAATATCTTGTAAACAAACTCTCATGATTGTTAAGCTTCAAGGCTTAACACGTAAGGTAGAGTGCTGCTTGATGTGAGTTCCACACAAGAACACATACTAAAGTCATCTCTTCAAAATCAATGATCTTGATGCCAATACTCAAGCTATATTTATCTTAATGGTATCCAACCTTGAATCTAACACAATAACTTCAAACATTAACTATGGAAGATTTCTTTAATATAAAACTCAATAAAAATATTAGTTCACATGCATTGTCATTAATTACGAAAATACACTTAGAGGCGAAATACCCTTTCGATGTCCTAGCCTGCCGCTGGCCAACTTGGACCTAGGGCCAGACCTAGTAGGTGATATGTGCCGCTAGCCCGGACACGCAACCTCCATAGATCGCTGGACGACACCCTGACCTAGCTACTCTTGCTCCATAACTCAAAATAGAATTAAACATGAAGTTATTTTTTTTTTAGAAATGTCCATGCATGAAGGAAACTTGAAAATTAAAAAAGACCGTCGGTTCATAGGCACCGGAACAAGAGTGAGTACTCCAAAAAGTTGCATGTAAGAACTCCCATGTCGATGTTGTCCGACAAGAAAAGACCATACCAAGGGATATCATTCCTAAAGACAACAACATCTTCAACCAGTCCTATGTCTTCTTTTTTTGCGAGAAATTCACCGATCTATTAATAATCATGAACAATAGTAACATAGGGAAAACATGAGAAGTGACTTTCTACGACCATGCGTGGTTCCACCATGTTCCATTGCATGTCAATTCATGCGGTTTTTTGGTATGCGATAAAACTTGGTGAAACAATCCAAGACGAATCTCAAAGCACCAAATGAATGGGTGAAACATACACAGTATATACCGTGCACAACAGAAGTGCCACGTTCGAGAACAATAGACATACTATGATGTGGATCGAGTCGGATCTTGAGTTATTTAATCTCGGATAAACATCTCAAAAAACTTGATGTTGCATCTAACTAGCGGAAACTAGATCATGACCCACCAAAGCTATCGTTCTTCCATGCCCATCATCCTACCCGCAAGTAACCCTGAGAAATGACCTCATTCATATGCTCGCACCTTGAGAAAGATGTTGCGGGCAACCTGGTGCGTTACGCTTGATAGTTCCCAATGTGAGTGGCATAATGAGTGTGCCACATTAAGAAAACTAGATTTTCTTGGGAAGAATTAATAGCTTTCAATGTGAGTAGTTGAGAAGTTCTCTGAAAGTATTCCATCTAGAAGAACAAACCATGGAGATCTTGAGGAGATGATCGGCTAGCCTTTTTTTGCGAGGAGCGACTAATTCTTGGTCCATCGAGAATCAGCTTAATTTCTGGTCAGTTGTAACACACTTGCGACTAATGCCCAGCACCAATCACGACTTGCATCTAGTGGTTTTTCTCAGTTACAACCCACCTGCAACGGAAAAAAACTCAATTGCAACCCAGTTGCAACTTACGGGGCGCACGAATCATGATGTGCTCTAAGTTAATTCTCGATCGGCATAGAACTAGCAAAGCCTGTTCTTTTCTTACTATAGTTCTTTAGCTACATGTATGTCACACGATATTCATTGGATATGATCTCAGCATGCACAAACAAGAGATATATATCCATGTGCTAGTTTCCTGCAAGCAAGTGCCTGGACTGATGTGATGGGGATTTTTCACGGCCATTCCACGTAGGTATTTTTTTTTTTTTTTTTGCGGGTAAGGCAAGCTTGATTGTGTGATGAGCTGCTTTGCATCTGTAGTGACATTTTCTATGTTGACCACTGGTGAAGTTCTGAACAAGTCTTGCAATGAGTGTTGTGCAACCGTACTAAACTAGATTTGTTGAACAGACCATGTAAGGGATTACTTGGACCTGTGTTTTGTTCCTATTCAGTTAAACATAGTTACTTTACCAACGTGGGCTTCGGATGGTGATGGTACACTACTGCTCTGGCCTCATGTTTTCTTTAAGTGAATGCTCCCTTTTTTTCTCTCTAGGATACCCAAAAAATTAATCTAAAACAATCACAAATCTTGTATCCATTCTACTACTTAATTTCCTTTATATAACTCACCATAAGTTGAATGAAACAACGATTGCAAATATTGTATCTATTGCTAAGTCCTAACCTAACCTTAAAAAGAACAATATCTCCAGGGAGGGCCTCGGTACACAAAATGCGTTTTTGAAACTGAATAAACAAGGGAGGCCTCCTGAGAGCCAGAGAGGTCAAGTTGCAACATTTTGTTCCTCCACATAATCAATTAAGTAGTATATCGAAAAGAACTTTACAAGTAGCAGCTAGCTATTGGTTGTTGACAAGTCCACCGAGGGAGCGTGATGCATTAACCTAACATAGATGTCATGGTTCAACATGCGTTGTGATTATGTATATATATCTATGTTGTGTTGTTGGTAATATATGGCCATGTTCTGTCTTCTTGCCTAAAGCGTATTTTTGCTACAAAGTCTTCTTTCCCAAAATGTCCCAGCAGGAGTCGATCTTCTCGCTGAAACATTCAAAATTTTAGTCAATAACCCCCAAACCTAATTTTGTGAGCTCACTCTCGTATATGACCGACCAATTAATAAGTCGTGGATCTTGTCAGCTCAGAATGCATTCACACTATAAAGTAGGAGTAATATATACATATATATAGTGTGTTGACTACTTGCATGTCAACAGTGTACCTGCTCTACCGTATGTGATGTTTGTTGAGCATGACCAGCATGCGAGTTCTTGTCATGTCACTAGCTATGTCAACCAGGCATTCGCTCATGGGCACGTTTGTCTGGACTTTGGAACATGGTAATCATTAATTGATTGCTCCTTGTACACCAAAAAATTTACTGTATCCGATTTCATTAACTAAACTGCCCGATTCCACACGTACAAGCAGTGCCAAAATTAAATGTATCTAACAATTTGTAGATGAAGGTTTAGGATTCGGCAATGCTAACCTTATCACATGGAAAACCAGGGGCAAACCCATATTGAGGCCTTTGTTAAGTTTCTCCAATCGCAATTTTTTTTTGTAACATAGAACAAAGAAACACAAGTTTTCTCTCAGTACATACAAAATGCCCCCATTCATGTCATTTGACACCAGTACTAAATATTTCTTCGTCTGCCCCTATGAAAATCGGAATATCAAAGTAGCCTTATTTCTGCATAAATAGAAAAGTAAAGACAGAGAGCAGCTCCAGTCGATTGGTGAGGTTTCGGTAATATTGATTGATTGATTCATCTATTTATGATAGCCCAACCTCCCCTGGCACCACCCTTGTTTCTCTTTGTTGAAGTGGGTTTTCTATACCTTACGCAAATCAATATTACCTACACACAATTAAGATAGTTTTTAGGAAAATAGACTGAAAAAATTTCTACTTTCAATTTCTACAATGCACACAAAGTGACAACTACACTGACAATTATATCTGATGATGATATCTCTCCAATCAACAAGCATTGATCGTGTGGTGAGAAAGTTTTACCAGAAAATCCTTACTATTCGTCAAAATCAAACCCGTGGTTCATCTCAGAGGGTATTTCATTCAAACTTTTAGAATATTTCAAATATGTTTCACTTTTCTGTGAACCTGTGCGAAAAATTGTTAAACATATTATGAAAATTCCCAATTTCATAATATTTTGAACATTCACATTCAGAAAAACTATTGATTCGACTTACATTATGAAACATGTGTGAAATCTCAATAAAAAAGTTTTTACGAAACCTCTCTGAGATTGAGTGTGTGTTGATTTTGGCAAAATATAAGAGTTTATATAGAAATATGCCATGGAGGCCGAAGGAATGACCAAGATACACCTCTCTGCTAGTGACGGTGGTCAAACGCGTGCTACTACGCCTGCACAAACAGTTTTTGTGTGTGTTAACCTTTGAACAATGATGAAAGAGTATATGCCCAATCCTCAGACTAAACGCACACATGCACAATATATTTCTGCAATGAACAGGTAAGGACGAGGTGATCAATTATTTGTTTGACATTGCAGAGAAAACATGTACCATCTCTCCATCACATCATGTGTAAAGAAGTTATAACAATATTGTAAGCGTTTACCAGCCAGAAGTCAATTATGGATGAATTTGTGAGGTGAAGGTTGATGGATACTATTCAACATAGCCCAGCAACGTGTGGTATTTTGTAGTTTTTCATGCATCTTTAGATATCATATATCTGTACTAGCTGGCAGGTACGTGGGACTTTGTTGGTCAACTAGTTTTTTAGCAGAAAATAATATTTTGGTCAACTAGCTAGATATATACCTGCTACATGCGTAGGTACTGGCGTGTACTGCCAAAAGCTTGACTTCAAGGCCGGCCGGGCAATAGTAATGAACATGTATCTTCCATTAGAACGCAATGTGTCGGAAAGTTCACAGTAAAAGTAATAGGACCATGGAATGAACGTTTTACATTTGATCGTAGTACAGTGTTCACTGCCGCAGTGCCATCGTTTGAATATTCCACGGTCGGGGTCACAGAAGAGTCAATGCTCTAGCTAGTATCTCGGCTTTCCGAGTATACATGTATGGTCTGCTTGTTTCTTCTTCCACCGTTCCGCGTATAGCTTTTCTTGGTTCATTGGCAACTCCCACGGTTCTACACGTCCATTAATTTGTAAATACCAGCATTCTTTGGTCTACACCTTCCATTAATTTGAAAACATCAGCGTCTTGGTACCTTTTTGTAGTATAGAAAAGTATTTGCATTCTCTCGAAGCTCCTTCGGCTCTGGTGTGAGGCTGTCTCGGTGGCCTCCTACCTTATGCATGTGACTTAATTTTATCACCGTCCTAGGTTTTCGTTGTCTTCTGGCTGGATCGGCCTAGAGAGCGAGGGCAGACTGTTCTCTCCACCAACAATCCAACATCATGGTGTGTGCCATGCAATGGCTTTCGGTTATTTAGCAAGGAGGCGTGGCATTAGTTCTAGTTCTTGGAGAGGTGTGGCTACTCCTGTAATTTTCTTTATCTTTAATTCTATTATAAAAGGATTCCATTGATTACTTTGTATCGGTTCAGCCTTGTTGCTTTACTATAAAGCAAAGTGAAAGGTTGTTTTAAGAAACTATCAAAACCGTCATGGTAATAGCACCAGATGCCTGCGACAACCACAGGTATCAACGAGGATTTATTGCAAATCTTACAAAATATAGAGTATTCCGTAAAGAAAGTAAGAATGAAAAATACAGTCCTAGAAATGCATGAAGGTGCTCGCTTTGCTAAGTTGCATGCACAACAACCTTCTCTTAGACTTGCCATGTTGGATTTCTCCTTAGCTAGATGAAAGAGAACGAATGAATAATTATCCTTCATTAGCTAATGAATATAAAATAAGAGAAAGCTAGTACTCCGTATCTCAATTGTATTCGCATGTCTTTCCTAGCAACCAACTTTCTAATAAAAATCAATTTAATTAACATTAATTGTTAGAGATGGCGACAAGATCGGATCGATGCATGCATGCATTGTATCTTGTATCTCTGGTGATATCTAATCTGTGCTCGGGACAGGCCGACAGGGACATGGGTGACTAAAGGTGGAATGGAAGGTCATTGCATTTCTTCAGTAAATCCAAGAGGACACGGTTAAAGAATGGGCAAAATCCGTGGAAGTGAAGCTTGCCAAGTTACATAGTCACCGGTAAAAAAATCCCACGTGCTATATCGATGCGCTTTCCTCCCGACGAACGGCAGCAGTGGCGCGACGCCTTCTCGTCAAGGTCGCCGGCGAGGTCGGGGTTGGGAGGAAGAAGGAGTTCTTTGTAATTTCCTTGTTTTTCTTGGACCTTTCTGTAAGAACGCAGTGTTTATATAAATCCGCCCTCTTTCGCAAAAAAAGAACCCAATTGCTAAAAAGTGCTTGGATGCTCCCTGTCAAACCGAGCACTCGCTCGTGAGCCGTTGGATTCGCTGTTGACGGACGGATTTCACGCGGCTCTGGCGACCGGAACCCACCTGGACGCGGACCGTTTCGCACCTGAAACCCGGACCATCCCCACTTGTTTTTTGTCTTCTTCTGTTGTCGATTCGGAGAGGCAGACACGCGACGTTTTCTCCTCCATTTTCTCTTCCTCTTCTCTCCATCGCGATCCCAAATCCCCTCTCGCGTTAGGGTATCTCGGTGCTGGTGGCGGAGCTCGGCGATCTCGTTCGCTGGCGGAGGCCGGCGATCTCGTTCGGCCGGCGGAGCTCGGCGATCTCGGACGCTGGGAGTTTCGCCGTAGGGGACCGCGCGGTAGTGCGGCGAGCTCTGCGCCGGGGAGTGAGGCTTCCCCGTCGGTGTTCGGCGACGATTTTCGGCAGGGGGGGGAGGAGGTCGTGTGCGTCGAGGTGTTCCATCTGTCGACGCGACCAGAGAGTGCGCGGCCACTCCATTTAGCCAGTCGTCGAGATCCGCGGTGTTGAGCGCGGCGGTGGGGATCAACAAGGCGGGAGATCTAGGTGCGGTCGTCGGCGGGGTGCGAGGTCACCAAGTTTTCGGCGTTCCAGAGGTTTTTTCTAGCTTCATCCCCTGCTAATTTTTGCTTGTTGTTCGTACATTTTTTTGGAGCGAGCAATTCGATGCATAGGTAGTCCCCGCAAAATTACTTTCGTGGGGACCAATTCGAGCCAATTCGAGCCAATCACGAACTAATTTTCGTGGTTGTTGAGGACCAATTCGAGCCAACGAATTAATTTCTCTTGAGGACTTTTGCTGGGGTAGCTGCTGGCGTATAGTTCTGGTGGTAATGCCTTGATTTTTTGCTGTGCAACGCATGTGCCAAATCATATTTGTACAAGGTAGATGCAATGGTAGGCTTTTCGAGCAACGATAATGGTGCGTTACTTCATAACAAATCATGGTGCGTCGCTCGCGGAGGAGGTGGCCACCATGGCGTTTCTACATCTTCATGTTTGTACATGTTCAAGCCAGCTGAGAGAGAACCAGTAATTTTTTGCTCTCGATGATGATGATGAGGCTGCAGAAATGGCACTACGTGAGGAGGAGTTCGAGCTGTAGATTTGTTTTTGTGTGCTGATGATACATGTTGATGGAGAATGCACCTCTACCTGTTCAATTTTTTTCTACTCCTTGTGATGTTTTGATCATACTATACAGATGCAAATTTGCAGCTGAGACCAGGGGATAATTGGATTGCTTGTGTTGCATACCAGGGAGAGATCAGTCACTGTTTTTTCATTACCTTCTGCTTCGTCTACGCTCACTTTGTTCTTTTTTCTGTATGGGCAAACAATTTCATTTGTATAGTCAGAACATTGATTAACATCTTGTTGATGCCTCATAATTTAAGGTCTAGTACAGAGCTTTTGGTGAAGAGACTTTTATGAGGATTACTAGTAGGGATGTGCAACTTAATATTAGTAGGTATACAACTTAGGAATTGTGGGGTATGCATCTTAGCACATTTGTGAATTTCACCATCTATAAAATACTAACTTAGCAGATTTTTTTGTGAGTGTACAATTTTATTGGGGTGCAAAATGCAAATTAGCTCATATGTGATCCAAGACAAAAGGTAGTTGACAAATCATGGTAGCCGATTTAGTACTAACTGTAGGCATCCTAGATGCATGGACTTTTCAAGTTCATATGTAGTTGTGTGCAACTTTACTATAGTTGTTTTTGTAGCCAACATAGTGGCAGTGATGTACAACTTAGACGTGGTGATATATATTTTTTTGGACAGTGGATGCAACTTAATCATAGTGTGGTGTACAATTTAACAATAGTGGGTATACAACTTAACAACACTGAGTATACAACTTAATTGCCTAATGCACTTTTTCTCTATTTCTACAGTGTCAAAAATTCTGAAATTATGAATAAGGATAATGATAAGCGGTCCCGACTACGGTTACCACAAGTTTCTGGAGTTGTCCGAGAAACAACTATCTCAACAACGAAGCAGCACTCGCTCCACCAAATGTTTTCGCAGCCAGGAACTCGTTGACCCATCCGTAAATGCAAGACCGAAGCCTGCAGCTGCCCGACGCTTTAAGGTAGTGAGTTTTTTGTACGGACTTTTCTCTTTTAATCTTGTACATTTTTTCTTTTCGTAATTCAATGTTTTTTTTGGGTTTCAACTAACATTCCTTCTGTTATGTTCAGCTTGGAAGGAATCGAGCTTCCCCTGCAAGGTTGTTTAAACTTAACAAGATACTTGTGCCAGCTCAGAAGGAACTCATTGAAGAATGGGGTCGGGGAGGAATGTTAAAGGTTGAAGCTAAAGAAATGCCCGTTGACCCGAGTATGTGGGTGCTTTCATGCTTCGATCCCATAAGAAGCGAGCTTGCCATTCCCGGTAGGGGGAGCATCCCGATTCATCGCCGATAGCTACACCAGGATTTTTGGGATCCGAAATGAAGGCATGCCTCGTTTGTTATGAAATGGAAACGGAACCAATTAAGTTCATGAACGAAGAGTATGGAATAGAAAGTGGTTCAGCACCAGACTTTGTTGATTGGTGCAAAATGATATCAGACATGGGAGGTTCAGCAGATATGAAGTTCCTCCGTGCATATTTTGCGGGAGTAATCAGCTGTTTCATTAGCCCTACAACAAGTCCAACTATAAGTCCCAGATGTTACACCAGTTTATTTGATCTCAATCAGTTCCGCCGGTTAAACTCCGCACAGTTTGCAATTGATCAAATCATTGCTGAAGTAAAGAAGATGGGAGTGAAGAAGAAGTCTGTGTGTTGTTGCCTGCATCACCTAGTGGTAAACTTCAAAACCAAATTTCTTTTATTTTTTTGGAACCACACTATAGTGTTTTTCAGTATACCAACTTTTTTACCTGAACCAAATCATGTTCTATCTGTTTTTGCAGATACTTTACCTCGATTCGTTGGTGGTTGATGAGCATGTAGCAACTGATGAAGAGTGCCCCATTCGGGCTGCAGCATGGAACGATAGGCTCATACAAAATGTTATGCGCAAGGACTCTAAAGGCAATGGCGAGTTTGGGAAGCTTAGAGTAAGTGTTCTGAACCAATGAACTTTTTTTTTCAGTTACTTTTTTTTCGGGGTTTTTTTGTGTGCCTTTTCTATCATATATACTGTGTTTTTGACTAACACGGTGGTCTGTCTTTTTGTGTTTGCATGAAAAGTTGAAAGAAACAATTGGTGCAAGTTTAGAGACTCTCTTTTTGTGGGAATGACCAGGGCGGAGGAATTTGTATCTTCAAAGTTGCCACGGAAATTTGCAAGCGAGGTATACATGTTGGACTATAGTTAATTTTTTTGCATCTCACGAGTGAACTTTTTACATGTTCTGGTGTCTAAGTTATCTACCATTAGGACTGACTTGGCTTTTTATTTGCTAAGTAGCGCATCATTTTTGTTCCGAAGGTGCATACATATAAGTAAGTTGTGCATTTTTTTTTGTCACCGTTTTTTAATGGTTCCACATATAAGCCAAGTTGTATATTGAATAGAAGAAATTGGCTAGTTCCACATTTTACCTAAATCTGTTTTTGCATGTGATTTTTTTGTGTTGCTTCACACGTGTGCTAAGTTGCATACTCACTAATTCTAAGTTGCATACCCACTATGATTAACTTGTATCTACTGACTAATCTAGTTTCACCATGTTTTTTTTTAGTTTGTGGTACAGTAAGTTGAATTACATAGTAAAACCAAGTTGTTTCATATGCATTTTTACTAAAGTTGCCTTGTATATGCGTAAGAAACGAAAAATTGCTGTAATTGTTGGGGAGTCGTGCACGGACATATCAAACGAGCTTGGCACCTTTGTCGAGTCGTTTGCGAATTTAATGGATGAAGAGCAGGAGGTAGCAGGAAGAGGCAACGGAATGACAAAGTTGTTCATGATGAGGATGTTTGCGACGACGAAGGTGTTGATGATAATAATGCGTAACGTGAATCGAAGAAGATAGTGATGGCGAAGACGATGACGATGATGACACCGGGGAGGATGACGATGATGACACCAGGGAGGATGAAGACGATGACAACAGGGAAGATGAAGATGACCCAGATGGCAGTGAATGACAACCATAGCACCGGTACCGGGGAAGATGAACAAGCACGAAGACCCAAGCATCCAACTTGCATCCGCCTCCAAGAAGATCTCGCTAGGCTAACACCTAAAAACCCCATGATGGTCCATCTAGCAACCTCGGGAAGAGGGTTTGTGACAATGTAGATGATAACAACAGGGGAGATGAAGTTGATAACAACAGGGAAGTCGAAGATGATGCGGATGTCGAAGTGACAACCATAGCACTCGGAGGTAGAGGGGAATATGAACAAGTTAAACACTCGACTGATTACTCGCAACCGGCTCCAAGAAGATCCGCTAGGCCGACACCTCGAAATCAAATGATGCACCATCTAGCAATCTCAAGAAGATGCCTTCTGACAATGATACAAGTTCAGATGATTTGTCAATTCAGGGTCTTATTCAGAGTATTAGGAGGAGGGCTGAGCAAGAACGCTCAACACAGTTGCACACAAACCAGGAGCATGACAATGATGATGCACCAAATGTATCAGATTGCAGTCCATTTTCTGAACTACGAGAGTTGGTTGGCTCAGAGATAAGACATGAAATTGACATTCCTTACATAGAACCCCCTCAAATTTTCGACAAAGAGCCCCATTTGTATGCAAAGGAAGTGTTCATGAGTGTGATACAGAAGGATAAGCACTCAACTCTGGAAAGCGACCCACCACTTACCACTTTTGGTAGTGATGAGGCAATACAAAAGCTCACAGCAGAGTGCTTTAATGTGCATAGATTGGATATCCAAGGTGCGGATCGAAGCAAAAGACTTTCGCACGTAAGCGGTGTGGTACATCGTGAACGTCCAGTTCAAAACCAAAAGAAAAGCAGGTTATCAGCTAATGATACTGGGAAGTCAACAATCCTGGTCACATTACAAACCGAACCAGGAGCAGTGAAAGTGAGCACAAATATCCCACATGGAACAACCAAATTGGCAAAGCAAAACAAGCATGTCACTGCAGTTCCTAATTATGGGGTTCAGGAAAATCCCCAAGTCATGTCTCATTGTGCAGTGCCATCAAGTAAGTTTTTTCAGTAACACACAAATCTATTAGCATACTTTTTCTTTTTTTCTTTTTTGCATCAGAACAATGCTTAACTTGCCTCAACATAAGGAACAAAGTTGTTTTTAAAAATGTTCTTCCTTGGTTTCTGGTTTTCCCAAAAACCGGTTTCTGGTTTTCCCAAAAGCAAAAATAATTTTGTCACTGCATGTGCAGATGCAAGACCAACAAGAGCAAATCCATTTCAGCCCACATCTTCCAGAGGAACTGAACATCAGCAAATCCCACAAGTCATGCCTCATTCCCGAGTGTCACCAACTAAAGTAATGAAAGCACCACAGAAACATGCACCACTGCCGCAGGGGATTCCAGCAAACAGAGAAGCTACATTCCCTACACGTAAAACCTGTCCACCTCCTGAACCAAAGATTACAAATCTTGATGAGGTCACGAGGAAACGCGCTATGCTGGCCAGAGCCCCGGATGCTCCGAGTTTCGATCTTGGTTTTGATAGCCCTGCAAAAATCGACACAAACACTCCATACTCATTTGGTATAACACCAGTTGACTTGGATGCTGAACGGTTTGGCAGCGAAGTAGATGATTGGGATGAAGCAACCTCGGAAAGAAGCTTGTGAAGCCGTTGATAAGGTTGAAAAGGAGAAGAAGTATAAGGAACAACGAACTACCGACAACAAAGACTCGTCCTTACCGGTAGTGGGTTCAAGACTCCCGTAACTACGGTGAACAACATTGCATCCAGCTCTCAAGCAAAGGAAAGCACAACAGACCGCCGAGAGGCCGTAAGAGAAGCGACGCAGACTAATTAGGCAAGCTATTTGTCGCTTATCACCATACATCACGTATGAAGATAGTAGCCTGTTCACATGTTCAGCAGAGGTCAAAGAGTTGTACAATGTAGTGATTGCCCATGGACGGAGATCTACGAGGGGCAAGGAAATTGACAAATCTCCAATAATTGTCAACTATGAAAGGTTTTTTGTATCACTGAAAGAGCTTGCCAACTCAATGATGCCTTCTGGTTTAGTGAGCAATACCGTAATGGAACTTGGAATCGAGTCCATCATGTTGAGGAAAGATAGGGATGTGAAGAAGATTGTTATGCCTTTGAGGGTTTCTGTACGAATCCATATTTTTTTTTGTGTTTTTTTGGTCTACTTTTTCTCGTACTTTTTGCCGTACCATGTGTATATTCATAATCACATGCTTTTTATTTTACTATCTCGCAGCATCTACTCAAAGATTTGAAAAAGAATGAGAAGGAGTTGAAAAAACACTTCAAGCAAGGCTACCGCACACCTTGACAGAAAGACTCGTAAGTTTAGTTTTTCTATACCACGATTAACTTGATTTTCCTTACAAGTGGCACTTAAGTTGTCTTAGTTTAGACGCGACAATTTTTCCTGGCCTATCTTGTGTTCCCTAACTAACCAACATGGATTTATCAAAAACAATTTTCAAGTCGCATTTAGCGACTAAAACAAACTTTTTGATTTACAAGACATGCACAAGTTGGATACTTAAGTTGCATTAGTGACTCAAGAAACTAGGATTCACAAGCATGATCAACTTGTATTTAGCAAAACATTTTTCGCAATTACAACTATGATTAAATTGTACACCACTAGGTGATATCCAATCATGTTTAGACGCGACAATTTTTTCTGGCCTATCTTCTGTGTTCCTTAGCTAACCAACATGGATTTATCAAAAACAAATTTTAAGTCACATTTAGTGACTAGAACAAACTTTTTGATTACAAGACATGCACAAGTTGCATACTTAAGTTGCATTAGTGACTCAGTAAACTTGGATTCACACGCATGCTCAACTTGTATTTTAGCAAACATTTTTTCAGTAAACTTGTATATTCAGTAAACTTGTATTTTAGCAAAACATTTTTCTTAGGTTGAATACTTTTGTTTTTAGAGAAAACATGCTCAAGTTGGGTGTACTTTGTGCATTGCCCTGGATCTGTAAACAGCTACCATGAAACTGCAACTAGCTCGATGAAGTATTCTAGGTAACCTTTAGTAGTTTGCTAGGGGGGGGGGGGGGGGGGCAGTGCCATGTATATGGCATCCTTTCCAGAAATGTTCAGACATTTTTCAGAATTGTCACAATGTTCGTACAAGAAAAACACACTTCACTATGATGGATCTGCACTAAGCAGATTTTTTTGTTAACTGTATGTAAAATGGTCAACATGCCTCGCGAGCGACTCGGGCCAAGCTAACGTAGTTGATTTTCTGAACTTACTCCTTCTTGGATTGCTTAAGAAATAAATTCCAAAATGTCTATTTTTTGTTCGTATAGTAAATCCTTTTTTGTGCCAATGGTCTGCATGCTAATTTACCCTTTTACCTCTAATAAAATGTAGGTGATGTTGCCAGTAATTGAAGACTTGGTACCTGACGCAGATGAGCCAGTGAACCACTATTGGTTATAGGACATTTGAGGTGCTGGATTCACTTAGATCTTTGTCTGATAGAAAATTAGCTCAAAATGTCGAGGACATCCTTTCAGCTATTCACACATTGTGGGACCAGTATTATGCAAATTCACCAGTTAAGCTTAGTAGATTCGAAGGCCCCGAAGACATAAAGCCACCAAAGCAAGGGACCAAGTGAGTTCAGTTGGGAAATATATATATACTGACATTTTGTGTTTTTTCCAAACATGTAGTAAGTTGTACAGAGGTTTTGTTTTCTACATGTATTTTTCCTAACTTGATTTCTACACATGCACTAACTTGATTTCCCATTAAAGCACTAAGACATGCACAAGTTGCATACTTAAGTTGCATTAGTGACTCAGCTAACTTGATTTCTACACATGCACTAACTTGATTTCCCATTCAAGATAACTTTTGATTCCCAAAAGATGTACAAGTTGTTTGACATTTCAAAGCTAATTTGATTTCTACACATGTACTAACTTCATCCCCCATTCAAACTAACTTTGATTCCCAAATTAGTACAAGTTGTTTGACTTTCAAAGCTAATTTGATTTCTACACATGTACTAACTTCATCCCCCATTCAAACTAACTAAAATATGTAGTAAGTTTTGTACAGATGTACTGACTTTTTTTGTTTCTTAGTTGTTTATCCATTCAAACTAACTTGGTTTTTTCAAACATGTGCAAGTTGTTTCCTCCATTCATGTTTAGTTGATTACCCCACTTGTCCAAGTTGTTTCCTCATTCAAGCCTAACTTGGTTCTTACACCCATCGCAAAGACGGAGTGTGGCATCCGCACCTTGTTCAATGCGGAACATTGGAATGGCAGGAAGTTGCCAAACTACTCAGCCTCTCATATCCCAATCATAAGGAAGAAGATGACACATACATGGGTTACATCTCGTCAAGAATACTCGTGAAATGGAAAGCAATTATAATGAAGAAGAAATGAGGTAAAGTTGCTGGATTAAAGCTAGCACTGTATCTAGTACAACTTTTTTCCGTTTCCCACCCAGACATCCATGTAATTTGCTCCAGCAACAAATTTATGTTCATACTTATATAAAATAAAAAAGCAAATTACAATATATTGACGACAACACATCATGACTTCATTTCTCTAGATCTTGTTTTCCTGGCTTTTCATGCCTTCCATGGCTTTCATGGTTGTCTGTCCTTATTGCCCAACGCAGCAGTACACGTCGCAGTGTTATGACCAGGCTGACCACACACACCGCACAAACTCATTTTTTTTGGCTGCAACTCAATACCCGAGGGTATTCGACTTTTCTTGCGCCCTTTAGTACTAGATCTAGGAGGATTGAGAATAACGAAAGGTTCATCTCTGGGCGCAACCACACCACCAGATGGTTGTTCCGAAGATGCCCCTTGCACTGACGCTTGCTTGTTCGCACTACCTTGATGTTGAGGTGCAAGGGGGGCAGCAGATTGCGGCAAAGAGGACGTATGTTCTGTCCGTTTACCCGAGAACTTTGTACTCGGGGAAGGACCCACATGGACACCTTGAGGCGATGCATAAGTTTGTTCCACAGGGATTTGTCGGCTGCTTCCCGTTGGTTGTGTCTGCTGTCCCGTAGGAGCTGAAGTGTCAAACCAGTTCCTACCAGTAGCCTTTGCTCGTTTACTGGTACTAGTTTTTGGCAAAGACGATGCATTTCTTGATTGACGAGTAGTGGGAGCTGAAGGTGCTGCACGCTTCGCATTAGATGTTGCTGGTTGCTGATGGACAGGAGGGACCAATGTCTCCCGCCGCACATTAGAAGTTGCTTTACGAGCAGTAGGGAGCCGAAGGTCTTGCGTGCTTCACATTGGGA
Organism: Lolium rigidum; assembly: GCF_022539505.1. Classification (NCBI taxonomy): domain Eukaryota; kingdom Viridiplantae; phylum Streptophyta; class Magnoliopsida; order Poales; family Poaceae; genus Lolium; species Lolium rigidum. Next base: position 56,228,667 of record NC_061510.1, on the reverse strand, counting down.
GCTGCCGCTTGCCGCCGGGCATGAGGAACCGATGTATCCCGCCGAGCATTAGAACTTGATGTAGGTTGCGGTGCACTAGGACCTCGCTGTTTGCCGATGTGCATTAGGTCTAGGTGTAGGTTGTGGGGCATTACGGCTAGCCGTATGCCGATGTGCATTAGCTCCGTGTGTATGATGCGGGGCACTAGGATCTCGATGTATGCCGATGCGCGTAAGTAGGTACCGTTGGCTCGTGCCGCATTTGTAGATGTATTGCTTTTAGCCTTTTTCCTCCGTACTTTCTTCAATTGCACAAACTCAGCCTTCATCTCCCTAATGTGTTCTGCGAGCAATAGCTGCCGCTTGTTCGCTTCACCGCCCAGCTTTAGCAACTCCGTACAAATGATGTACATAAATTTGCATAACGCAACTTCGTAGCGACCGTTCCGGCATCAACTCATCCAACGCAGGACCAGTAGGCATTGTGACACTTTCAACTGCAAGTTGAGTCCACCTCTTTGTGATGTATCTCTCTGGTATCCTATCAATGCCTATGTGTGTGAACACCTTTAAGACGTGACAGCAAAGCAAACCGTCGCGACGAAACTTGCAAGCAATCCACGGTTGTAGCTGTTTTCACCACTTGCATTTACCATGTAGCTTCTTTCCCCGTATGGGTAGCACCTCTCACTGTTAGGAACCAAATAGTACATGTTTGGTGCAAGAACCTGCACATTGTACCTACCAATGAGTTCAAACTCAACTTTGAATCTGTGGTAGATATCCCTTGTATAGACCGTAAGCGCATGCTTCTCAATCGGGAAAGTTGATTGTGGCACTACCTCAAGCCGTTCTGTCCTGTAGTCATTGTTCCCCTCAACTCCTAAAATTTTCCGCTGAATTTTCTCATATTGCTGCACAAAATGCTTAATTGAGTTGTGAGGATGAATATACCGCTTCAGCACAGCGTTGAACCCCTCACTTCTCTGTGTTGACTGCAAGAAGGGGAAGAAGCGATCTTTCAAGTAACATGGAATCCATGTGTGGGCATTTTTCTTTAACCAATCAAATGTTTCATTTCCTGCCAACTCCCACTTCAGAACCATTTCTTGCCAACGGGCTTCAAACTCTTCTACAGTCCAACTCTCATCAACACATGAGTTGAATTCCTCTCGCCAAACCCGGACGCCTTCCTAAGAAAGAACCAAGTTTCTCATTAGCTTTCTTCATTATATGCCAGCGACAGCTTCGATGCCGCCTATCGGGAAAATAGCTTTTATCGCGCACCTCATAGCCCAGTCCCGATCTCGTGATTATGTTCGACGGCTGCCCGCCATGCATTGCTTTAAGGAAAGTGCGGAAAAGCCACTCAAATCTTTCTTGTTTCTCATCTCGAATCAAACCACAACCCAAGCATGAATGACTCGTCCATGTCTCGTTTATCCCGACGAAGGGGGCAAAAGGCATGTCGAAGCGATTTGTCAAGAAGGTTGTGTCAAAAGACACGCAATCATGATAGGATTCTTGATAAGCTTTCCTCGCAACACTGTCGACCCAGAATATGTGTTCAACTCTGTTCTCATCGTCCAACGAGAAATCATAGAAGAAATCTGGGTCTTTCTGCTTCAAGTCCTTGAAATAGTCAAGTGTCTCACTTATGTCATATTCTTTGTTCTCACTCCTGAATTCCGACCTCAAGTTTGATATCGTTTTAGGGCCATATGGGACAAAAGCATCTTCACCATAAAATTCAGACATAATCTCCATCATGCGCCCTGCCATTTTTTTTTTTGCAAATGAAAAATAAAGCAAAATGTCAGTTAACCTATGATACATGTAACAAACCTTCCTTAATAGCAATAGGGGAAATCAACTTTTTGTGTTTTTAGGCAATACATACTGTTTTTCAACATCTGCCATTATATGAATTTTGCTAGTTAAAGCACGCTGATGGGAGCAAAAAATTTGCATCCTGCTACTGTACACACTTACTAATTTGAACACTTGTGAAGCAATAAGTTGCACAGTATTTTTTACTTACATTTTTCCTAAACTTGTTTTCATAAAGATGCTCAAGTAGCGAACTAAGTTGGATAACTAAGTTGGTTTCGCCAAAAGATAACTAACTTGGATCCTAAGCATGTATATTTTGGATTCGCATTAACTTAAGCATGTTCTTTTTTTTGGTAACCCAAGTTTTTTTAAAATCCAACTTTGTTGATTCAGTAAATCAACTTAAGCAATTTTGCTAATCCAAGTTAGGGTGACTACAGAACACAAGTATTTTTGTTTAAGTTGCATACCCACTGTTTTGTTAAGTTGCTTTACTGAATCAACAAACTTGGAAACACCAGTTGATGTGTGCAACTGCTGTTCTCACTAACTGTTGTTCTCACTAACTTAAGCAACTTAAACAAATTGGACAATCCAAGTTGGTTAACTAAAGAACACAAGTTAGGTACAGCAAAAAAACAACTTAAGTGCAGTTTTACATATTTTCAAGAGGTGCATTCCTACTAGTTCAAAACAATTATTTGCAAAATGCTGACTACTTTTTAGAAACATGAAATGGGAAAGAAAAAATGGTTTGGTTTTTATGGTCAAACCTGTTTGCAAATTGCAATTGTGTAGGCATCTTAGGAACTCTCTCTCATCTGGTGGAATACCCCTGTGTGATCTCAAGTATTTTGTGAGGGATGGCTTGTCAACCATGGCGTGGTTATGCTCGCAATAAAATAGGTCACCTCCCACTTGTTGTTTATTAGCTTCACAAACATTCTAGCACGACAACTCGTCTCGCTTGATAGTTTCTCTCTTGCGCTTAACCGCTAATCTACTAGAACTTCGTTTGATGGTCCAGCTTTGTCATCTTCATCATGTCCTTCCGAATTTTCTTCATCCATCTCGTACCGGGCTCACTTCTTCAATAATGTTCATCCTTTCCCTCCGCAGCTCTTCATCTGTTTTAGGTTTGCGGAATTTGTTGCATACAAACCGCCGCTTCTCCAAGCGTGCCCGTATGTCCGTTCCTTTGGGATGTGTGAGACTTAACCGAGAAACCCAATTTCGCCGCATAAGCATTATAATGCACTCTTGCTCGCTTCGACAGTATCAAACCGCATACCACTAAATGGTTCTGTTGGGGTGGAAAGAACTTCATGCATGCCAGCTATGTCATCTTCACCATCTTCGAACTCTGGATAAGTGGTAGATTCTGTAGGCATTGTAGTAGTCGGGTTGCTGTTGTTCCCAACATTGTGTGAAGCTGAATTGGTATGCGGGCCTCTATTACTGTTGTCATTTGAACCACCACCAACTTCCTGGTCGCTGCCTATTGGGTCTGGAGATTCTTCAACCATCTCCGGTGGCGGAGCTTGAGTGCAAAACGGAGGATCCATGTCAATGTCATCATCTTCTCGTTGGACTGGCATTCAGATCGATTCCTGACATCTGTTAAAATGAAAAAGCTCGTTAGTTTTTTTGAACCAAACCAACTAAATGAACAACTACTTCAAACCTAGCATGTTTCGGGTTTCTCATGTTATTTTTTTTTGGGCCTATCATGTTTTCAATGCCAGAAGGAGCTTATATACAAAACCCTGGAACTACCTAAGCATACTGATTTTCATTTTTTAAAGTTGCCTTTTTTATCTGTTTACTTTCCAAACTGACAAGTTCATTTTTGCATTTTAACTATGCAGGTTTTTAATCAAAATGATCAAGTAGTGGCAAAGAGGCATCAACATATCAAATGGCAGAAAAGGGAAAATCATTCTGCAGCTGTATCGCTACGCCTTTTATGTTTCGGAGAAAACAAAAACACATCTAGTTGGTTTATGTGGAATGTTGTTTCCCGAATGACCACTACTAGTTGGCAGTTCTATTTTTTCCCCGACCAAGACCTGGTGTTTTTGTCTACCTTTTGTCCTTCCTTTTTTCTCCAAACCATACTATCTACTATGATGTCTAGTATCTTTTTGTTTATACTATGATGTTACTACGCAAATGAAAACTATGGTTATATCTGTGCCACAGGTATGCTTTTCTCTCTCCCATTACTTTTTGCGTCACAGTTCATCCGTTTTTATGTCACAGCTCATCTGTTTTTAAATCAACCTAGTGTGGGGTAAAAAGTATCCCAAGCATGATGCTTTTGTAGTTTGATATCAGCCTAGAAATATGATGGAAAAGTAAAACTAGGTTATATCTGCAAGTGTTCATGGATAATACCACATTTTGGTGGGGTAGAACAGAAACCAACTTTCATGAAACCAACTATGATGTCTGCAAATTGTTGGGTACAACAGAAAAAGCCAAGTTTTTGCATGTTTGATCTTGGTTTTCCAAACCATGTCTACAGATTTTTCATGAAAAAATATGTTCTTTTATGTTTTCCTAGCCATATCTGTGCAGATGTCCATGAAAAGCTAGATCTTTTTCCTAGCCATATCTGTGCACATTACCATGAAAAGCTAGATCTTTTAGTACAGAATACAACAAGACAAACATATATCTGCTGTTTGATTTTTGTGTTTTGACCATGTATCTGCTGTTGTTCATCATATATACAAGTAAATTTTTCTGCTGCTGAAAATAGACAAGGAGATCTGGAGATCTGGGAGAGATGTGTTCATGTTGCTGAAAATAGACAAGGAGGAGATTAGGGATTACCTTTTCTGCTGTGATGTGTTCTTTTAGCTGATGTGCAGTTGCTCTGAACTATCTTGGATCCATGGGAGTTCTCTGTAGAAGATCTGGAGGAGGAAGAAGGAGTTAGGGCAGGAGCAAAGCTAGTTTCTTGGTCTGGACGTCTGGGGTCGAATTTTGTGTGATCTGTACACCCGTTGGAGGGTGGTACAGATATAGCATTGGTCCTCTTCCTTTTTTGACTTGCTTTTTTGTCTTGTCCTTTTTTGCTGTTGTCTGTACGTGTTGTTGTCTGGAGATAGCCAAACTAGCACCGGATGCTGGCCCAAGCCACCCAGCACTCGGATGCTGGCCCAAGCCACCCAGCACTCGGATGCTGGGCCGGACCACCTAGCACTCGGATGCTGGGCCGGACCAACCAGCACCGGATGCTGGCTAGCCACGTCCAAAAAAGAATCAGGTAAGCTTCTCCCCAGTTTCTGCTCACCATCGTCCCTAGCCGTCAACAAAGTGCCGCGACGTACGTACGTACGTACAATTACAAGACAAGCGTGCGCGTCTCGTCCGGACTCAAGTTTTCCTTGGTTACTGATCTTGAAAGAAAGTAAGACGGAAAACTCCTTTTCCCGAGTCACAGTCGCGATAAGGTAAACCCGCGTGAGTGTGGCTGGCTAGTGGCTAGCCACGAATCACGATCGAACGCACTGCGTGCTTCTGTACGTAGCTTGCATATTAACCGGAAAATACCTGCTGCCATCGGTGTGACCATCGGTCGAGCAGCTAGCATTGAAGCAAAACGTGCTGGAAAGGAACTTCGTTGTTACTACTAGCTAGCATATCGATCATACATGACAAGATGTTTACTATGAGATTCGTTTGAGAATTACAACATGATACATAGACCGTAATCCAACTGCGTCTGTGACCAAAAATCCACCTTCCAGTTAGCGTCTTGTGTGTAATGTAAACAATAGAATTACCCTCAGATAAAACATTGTTGTTTTCTCCCTATTTGCAACAGCACATCTACAATCTTAGAAGTTATTGTCACTCTTCCAGCAAACTAGAGGTATGAACCCACTATCGAGCATAAATACTCCCTCTTGGAGTCACAAGTATCTACTTGGCCAGAGCATCTACTGGCAACGGAGAGCATGCAAGATCACAAATAACATATGACATGAATACATAATCGACCTCAACATAGTATTCAATATTCATCGGATCCCAGCAAACACAACATGTAGCATTACATAAAGATGATCTTGATCATGTAGGGCAGCTCACAAGATCTAAACATGAGGCACAAATTGGAGAAGACAACCATCTAGCTACTGATATGGACCCATAGTCCAGGGATGAACTACTCACGCATCACTTCGGAGGTGGGAATGGTGATGTAGATGCCTCCGGCGATGATTTCCCCCTCCGGCAGGGTGCCGGGAAGAACTTCAGAACCCTCCCGAGATGGGTTCTGCAATGCCGGCCGCGATGGAACTTTTCGTGGATGGAGACTCGGGTGTTTAGGTTTTTCCCGAGATCGTGAATAAATAGGCGGAAGGGCAAGGTTGGTGGCCGCCTGGGGTGGCCACACCACCCCTCGGCGCGGGCCCACCCTAGGCCGCTCCATGGGGTGGCCTGGTCGCCCTGTGGTGCCTCTTCGTCCCCCCTTCAGTCTTTGTCTTTGTTACGGAGAAATATTGACTTCGGCTTTTATCCCGTCCAATTCCGAGAATGTTTCCTGTACAACTTTTCTGAAACCAAAAACAACAGAAAACATGGAACTGGCACTGTGACATCTTATCAATAGGTTAGTGCCGGAAAATGTATAAAAGTGTAACGAAGCGTATGTAAATCATTGTGGAATTGGTGTAAAACAAGCATAGAGCATCAAAAAAATTAGATAAGTCTGCGACGTATCAATATCCCCCATTCATGCCCTAGGAGCTCGGGGTATGGGACAACTCAGCAAACAAAGACAAGACCAATATATTTCTTAGGTCGCGAAACACGAATAGGTTCATTATTACACGGATGGTGAGGCAAATCCATCGACATGAGCACACAACAATATTCACATTATTTAAGGAACATCAATCTTGGCTTCGAGCATAGTACTGGCAGCGATAACGTAGATTTTAATTGGGAGAAAGGGAAAGAGTTCTATAACCGAACAGTTCTTGTTGGGATACTAGTCATAGTTCTCGTAGAGGAGGTACTGATGGCATGCAAGAACACAGGGTCATTCGTGCATATTTTTGTGGAAGTATTATTTCCGGTATTTATATCGTGTCCCAACAAGGAGCGTTGGAGAATGTTTATCAGCGGTGTTTCTATCACACCCAATGTGTCACAAGTCTTAGGTAAATTGACTGCAAGAATTGAAATGGAAAAAAAAATGTAAATGATGATATTTTAGAGTATTGGTAATGCAATAAATGTTGGGGGGATGACCTCCGGTATGCCAAAGGCATGCCAAACCGGATGGTTTGAGCCATCAAGATATACGTCGGGGAGGCGTATCAAGCATCCCAAGCTTAGTTACCTTCGTCCCGAGCGGGTAAAACGATAACAAAGATAATTTACGAAGTGATATGCCATCATAATCTTGATCATACTATTTGTAAACATATGTAGTGAATGCGATCGATCAAAACAATGGTAATGACATGAGTAAACAAGTGAATCATAAAGCAAAGACTTTTCATGAATAGTACTTCAAGACAAGCATCAATAAGTCTTGCATAAGAGTTAACTCATAAAGCAATAAATCAAAGTAAAGGCATTGAAGCAACACAAAGGAAGATTAAGTTTCAGCGGTTGCTTTCAACTTGTAACATGTATATCTCATGGATAATTGTCAACATAGAGTAATATAACAAGTGCAATATGCAAGTATGTAGGAATCAATGCACGGTTCACACAAGTGTTTGCTTCTTGAGGTGGAGAGAAATAGGTGAACTGACTCAACATTGAAAGTAAAAAGAATGGTCCTTCAAAGAGGAAAAGCATCGATTGCTATATTTGTGCTAGAGCTTTTATTTTGAAAACATGAAACAATTTTGTCAACGGTAGTAATAAAGCATATGAGTCATGTAAATTATATCTTACAAGTTGCAAGCCTCATGCATAGTATACTAATAGTGCCCGCACCTTGTCCTAATTAGCTTGGACTACTAGGATCATTACAATGCACATGTTTTAACCAAGTGTCACAATGGGGTACCTCCATGCCGCTTTGTACAAAGGTCTAAGGAGAAAGCTCGCATTTGGATTTCTCGCTTTTGATTATTCTCAACTTAGACATCCATACTAGGGACAACATGGACAACGAGATAATGGACTCCTCTTTAATGCATAAGCATGTAGCAACAATTATTATTCTCATATGAGATTGAGGATATATGTCCAAAGCTGAAACTTCCACCATGAATCATGGCTTTAGTTAGCGGCCCAATGTTCTTCTCTAACAATATGCATGCTCAACCATGAAGGTGGTAGATCTCTCTTACTTGAGACAAGACGGACATGCATAGCAACTCACATGATATTCAACAAAGAATAGTTGATGGCGTCCCCGGAAACATGGTTATCGCACAACAAGCAACTTAATAAGAGATAAAGTGCATAAGTACATATTCAATACCACAATAGTTTTTAAGCTATTTGTCCCATGAGCTATATATTGCAAAGGTGAATGATGGAATTTTAAAGGTAGCACTCAAGCAATTTACTTTGGAATGGCGGATAAATACCATGTAGTAGGTAGGTATGGTGGACACAAATGGCATAGTGGTTGGCTCAAGTATTTTGGATGCATGAGAAGTATTCCCTCTCGATACAAGGTTTAGGCTAGCAAGGTTATTTGAAACAAACACAAGGATGAACAGGTTGCAGCAAAACTCACATAAAAGACATATTGTAAACATTATAAGACTCTACACAGTCTTCCTTGTTGTTCAAAACTCAATACTAGATGTTATCTAGACTCTAGAGAAACCAAATATGCAAACCAAATTTAGCAAGCTCTAAGTATTTCTTCATTAATGGGTGCAAAGTATATGATGCAAGAGCTTAAACATGAGCACAACAATTGCCAAGTATCAAATTATCCAAGACATTTTAGAATTACTACATGTAGCATTTTCCAATTCCAACCATATAACAATTTAACGAAGAAGAAACTTCGCCATGAATACTATGAGTAGAAGCCTAAGGACATACTTGTCCATATGCTACAACGGAGCGTGTCTCTCTCCCATAAAGTGAATGCTAGGATCCATTTTATTCAAACAAAACAAAAAACAAAAACAAACCGACGCTCCAAGCAAAGCACATAAGATGTGACGGAATAAAAATATAGTTTCGGGGAGGAACGATAATGTTGTCGATGAAGAAGGGGATGCCTTGGGCATCCCAAGCTTAGACAGCTTGAGTCTTCTTAGATATATGCAGGGGTGAACCATCGGGGCATCCCCAAGCTTAGAACTTTCACTCTCCTTGATCATATTGCATCATACTCCTCTCTTGATCCTTGAAAACTTCCTCACACCAAACTCGAAACAACTCATTAGAGGGTTAGTGCATAATAAAAATTCACATGTTCAGAGGTGACACAATCATTCTTAACACTTCTGGACATTGCATAAAGCTACTTGGACATTAATGGATCAAAGAAATTCATCAACATAGCAAAAGAGGCAATGCGAAATAAAAGGCAGAATGCTGTCAAAAGCAGAACAGTCCGTAAAGATGGATTTTATTAGGCCACCAGACTTGCTCAAATGAAAATGCTCAAATTGAATGAAAGTTGCGTACATATCTGAGGATCATGCTCGCGTAAATTGGCTTAATTTTCTGAGCTACCTACAGGGAGATGGACCCAGATTCGTGACAGCAAAGAAATCTGGAACTGCGAGTAATCCAAATCTAGTACTTACTTTTCTATCAAAGACTTTACTTGGCACAACAAAACATAAAACTAAGATAAGGAGAGGTTGCTACAGTAGTAAACAACTTCCAAGACACAAATATAAAAACAAAAATGCGTGAGTAAAAACATGGGTTGTCTCCATAGCGCTTTTCTTTAACGCCTTTCAGCTAGGCAGCAGAAAGTGTATATCAAGTATTATCAAAGGATGAGTGCATCTACGAGCGGGGTTTGGAGTTTTCTCAACCATGCATAGTATATTGGATACATAAGTTTCAGCGTCTCCTTTTCATTGGTCTTGGGCTTGCTACTCTCATCAAACAAATTTTCAGGAACAAGCCAAGCATAGTTATTTTCTAGTGCATCATTCATAGCTAGGAGTTTACATGGTATTGGTGCTTTGATCTCCCCACCATCATTAATATTATTAGTGTATCTTATTCTATCCATGTCCATCTTTTCAAGGAGACTAACAAAATTAGTATGAGAACCAAGCATATTAAATTTAGCAAAGACCTTTCTAGCCTCTCTTGCTAGACCACCAAATTCTCTAAGAAGGGTTTCTAAAACAAAATCTTTCTTTTCCCCTTCTTCCATATCACCAAGTGTAAGAAACATGTGTTGGATTATAGGATTAAGATTAACAAATTTAGTTTCCAACAGAGTCCGAACTAAATGCGCATTAACAATTTCATAAGTAGGAGCAAGAGTCTACAAGTGTCTATCTTCAAAATCTTCAATGGTACTAACATGAGTTGAAAAATTCTTCTATATTGTTTCTCCCAACTATAGACCCACGTCCCTCTCAGGTATGTCTTTCGTGGTAAAATTAAAAGGAAACATGATGAAATAAGTAAAGTAAATGCAAGTAACTAATTTTTTTGTGTTTTTGATATAGCAAACAAGACTAGTAAATAAAGTAAAACTAGCAACTAATTTTTTGTGTATTTTGATATAGTGCAGCAAACAAAGTAGTAAATAAAATAAAGCAAGACAAAAACAAAGTAAAGAGATTGGAAGTGGAGACTCCCCTTGCGGCGTGTCTTGATCTCCCCGAGCAGCATGGCGCCGGAGAAAATATGCTTGATGGCGTGTATTTCACACGTTCGTTGGGCAACCCCAAGAGGAAGGTATGATGCGCATGGCATGCAGGTTTTCCTCGAAAGAAACCAAGGTTTATCGAACCGGGGAGGAGCCAAGAAGCACGTTGAAGGTTGATGGCGGCGGGATGTAGTGCGGCGCAACACCGAGTTCCGGCGCCAACGTGGAACCTGCACAACACAACCAAAGTACTTTGCCCCAACGAAACAGTGAGGTTGTCAATCTCATGACTTGCTTGTAACAAAGGATTAACCGTATTGTGTGGAAGATGATTGTTTGCGAGAAAACGGTAGAAACAAGTATTGCGATAGGTTGTATTTCGAGTAAAGAGAGTGGACCGGGGTCCACAGTTCACTAGAGGTGTCTCTCCCATAAGACAAACGGCATGTTGGGTGA
>NC_061510.1:56151547-56217514 GCF_022539505.1 Lolium rigidum | reverse complement strand
GAATAACCCATAAACCATTTCTATGATTGTATCCAGAAGCACTCCATCAAGGGATGGAGCTGCCAAGTCAGTAACAATGTTCAATTGAGCATGATCATGAATTATAGCACAGAGATAGCACACCAGGAGCACTGGCACTTGCCAAAGGCAAGGATCATGCATAATGATCAAGCCAGGGAGAAGTAATTGCACACACAGGAGAGGTAGGAGCAAGATAGCAGCAGCAGTAACGAATGAATAAAGCAAAGCATCACAGTATGCTCATGAGAAAGAGCTCATGAGTTGCAACCACAAGCTACAGAGCACAATAGCATAGCACAGCAGCCAGAATCTATGGCAAATGCACAGCAGCAGCATACGCATAGCAGCAGCTAGCACCGCACCCGTGCTGGCTTGGCGCAAGGCACACAGAGGCGCCAAAGCAACAGCAGCACGGCAGAGCCGCATCTCCATGAGGAGAGGCAGGCTAGTAACTAGAGCATGGCATAGAGGAGGAGGAAGAAAGGGAGAAGATGGAGGCGTACTAACCTGGAGCAGTGTCACGGCGCCACCATGGCGGTACGGCGGCACAACCTGGCCACGGCAGCGCCAAGCCAGGCGGTCGCCGAAGCACGGAGGCTCCAGCGCAGGCACGACGAGGACTACGGCCAAGCCGCGGTACTGGGAGCGTCGGCGGCGGCGAGATCACCGTGGATCTCCACGCCAGGCGACCAGAGCGAAGAGGGTCGAGGCCGAGGGCAGGCTGGTCGTCCGCGTCAGATCGACGCGGATAGGATTGACCGCCGTCGTGGGGCGCGTCGGCTGCGCACCATGGCGGGGGCCAGGTCCGGCGAATCTCGCCGGAATCGAGCGGCGACGGCGGCGGCGACACGGGTCGCCAGAGCGGCTAGGGTTAGGGTTCGGTCGCGCGTGAGAGGGAGAGAGAGGAGTGGGGCTGGTCGAGCCGGACTAGGCCGGTCGGTTCGACCTAACCCACTGGGTTGCACCGACAGGTGGGCCCAGGGGCATTTTTGCCATTTCACAATTCCATTTAAATACGTAAACTTTGAAAAAGCACCATAAATACTTAATAGCTCTAACAAAATAATTAAAAATATGAAAATAGATCAGCATAAAATTCTCTATCATAATAAAATACAAAGGGGAATTTTTGAAGACAATTAAGAATAAGTCTTAATTTGAGGATTTAAATAATGATTTAAATCACACACCTTATTTTCAACAATAAAAATAAGTCCATTAATGCAATGGGACTTTAAAAACACCTTGACAATATTTCAAGGTTGTATTTTACTTTAAATCAAGTATCTCCAAATTATTCTTAGTATTAACCTCTTACATGAAATAATAACGCCATCGGAAGGGGGGAACAAACCCTAAAACTGGAATCATGCATAATTGCTTCTTTAACCATTGCCCTTATTGGACAATGATGCTATTTTTCAGAGACAGAGGACAATGGTCAGTCCACACCTTCCAACTGCAAAACTTTGCAGTGTTCAGGCAAGTTCATCACTTGCTCATGTCATTTGAGTATTTCTATCAAATTAATTGCAAAGTACTATGGTTATCACTATTGCATAAAAATCAAAACCACTACTTTCATAACTATGAATATGACTATGTGGTGGACAATGGAACCATGGATTGTGTTGATATGGTGGAGGTTCCATTGCACGGGTTTATATCCATCTAGGATTAAACAACAAATGTCGCCAAGTGATTCTTGTGCCGTAATACCCGTGTTAACCATAAGATCCGGAGTGGGACGGAGTAGTCAAAAGTGTTTCCACCTCTCGTTCATCAACGGATGCGCTTTACCGTAGTACACTTGTGATCCAAGGGGGCAAGCGGTGAGGCTGGGGAGTCCTAAGTCCCCACGGCATTGTCCGTAGTACACTTGTCGCCCGAAGGAGCAAGCGGTGAGGCTGGGGAGTCCTAAGTCCCCACGGTATTGCGGTCTATGATAGGTTGCAGCCACCGGCGTAGGAGTGTATGGTAGAGCCCAGCACTGTTGTCGTGGTCGGGGTCCACCTTGAAATCTACAGGAATAATGGGACCGACGTGGACCCAGGGTCGGCGCATGCAACAAAGGGTGGGTGTTCGAGGTAGCGGAGGAACATGATTGGCTAGACCTTATACCGGGCCTCACACCGAAGGAAGTGTGGACGGGAAAGCTGCCCGGTTGGCACCAAGGTTAAGATCTCTTATGGGTAAAGCAACACACCTCTGCAGAGTGTAAAGAACTGTGACATGTCACTCCCTGTTCCGGGATAAGGAACTGCGAACGCGGCCGGAAAGGAGCTCCATGAAGTTCTAGTAAACCGGTGAAGGCTGACGGACATAGCTCTTTGAAATAAAAGCAGTCTCTTGAAGAAATGTTTATCAAAACTTGCATTGATATTAGACTTTCTGGTCTAATACCGTAGCTAGTGCATTGAACACCTCTTATCTATAATGAACTTGTTGAGTACGCTCGTACTCATACCACTCTTAAATCCCATGCTTAGATTGTCTGAATCGTCTGGAGGAGGACTACGACAACAATGAAGAAGCCGAGATCATCGGCTATGATGAACCTGACCTCTCAGGCGGTGTTGAAGGCGTAGACTATCTCATAGTCTACGGATCCGGGGAGGCTTCCGGAGGAGATCAAGCCTAGAGATATCCTATAGTAGTAGTAACCGAGCAGCCCGAACTCTTAGTATTTAGCTGCTCGATGAAATAAATGTTTAGTTTAATGAGACTCTTGTATTGTAAGTTAAGTTGGGTTCGCCTCGAACCCAGGAGTATTCCTCTTAGGACCCAAGAGGAGCTCCAAGATGACATGTGTATGATAGTTGTAATAATAAGTGAATGAGTTATGGACCCCGCTATGTTCGTTGTACTACTGCGAGGGATGTAATATTTGCGGAATGGTACTTCGTGAATGTTATATCAACGACTGGCATACTACAACATGCAGTGGTATGCAGGGTCACCACAACGCAGTCGCGAAGATCCGATCTGAGATGCAGGATCTTCCAAAGGAAGATTCCGCCTTAGATCTGGAAATTTCAAAGCCCACCCAATCCGCCCCTGAGCAGGAAATTACGGTGGAAGACCAATGCAGATCCGCCTGGGTCTCCCAGGTGTTAGAGAAGCAAAGGTGTCACTTCGTGCACTTCTTAGCCAATACTGCAGAATCCGCCCCTCCTCAGGACGGAGCTGGCCCCATGCAGGTTGAGGCACCCGGAAACAGCGACGCTCCGGATCAGCAGGAAGATGTCGGAGACAGTGACGCTCCGGGACAAGAGGAGGCCGAAGACAAAGAAGAATCAATCTTGGGCAACCTAAGCCCAACATATGACGACGCTTCATCCATGAACACGGAATAGTACGACCGCACGCTGAAGGAGCTCGGAGGTTATGGACAATCTGAAGCAGAATCCGCCCAGCCTAAAGAGGTTCTCGCAACCTTAGCAGCGCTTGATCAGCAGGAAGCAGAAGATGAGAATACACCCTCCGACCCAGGTCCATCCAATGCGGGATCTCCGCTATCACGGGAACGGCCGCACGAGGAATACTTGACCCCGGAGGAGCTAGTCGAACAAGCAGGCATGAACGCTATGCTGCACACGAAGTCCTCAACAAACCTATAACTCCTGACGACGCCGCAGATCCGGAAGCTCTAGAAGCTACACGGAAGGAGATGCTGGCCACCGCCAAGAAGTTTGCCAACACCGCAATGGCGATGCTGGATGAAAGGAAAGAGGCGGAAACCATCATGAACAATTTCCTCAAGAGAGAGCGTGAAGCTGTCCAATCGCTGGAACATGCCAAGAAACTCCGGAAGCACTGGGAGTCCAAGATGAGCGAGGCTCAGAAGGACGCTGATAGGATTAGGCGGGAGGCTATTACTCCCCGCAAGATCACCTTCGCAACTCCCACTGAGCAACAGCCGCTCACAACTCCAAAAGATAACATGAATAAGGTTGCGGAGCTCTTGAAAAAGAAGGATGAGGAGGTTGATATCAACCACATCCGCACGCTCATTGCTTCAGCGGTACAGCAGCAGAGCAAGGCAGACACTTTGCGCAGGTTGGAATCCAACTCGGATCACTGTGTATCCACCGCGCAGAAGGACGCCTATGACAAACAACATCGTGATGATGAATCGCGCACCGGATCCACGGAGCGTAGGAGAAGGACCAAAGAACATCCAAACCCGATCCCGGTGCCTTCAAAATCTTCTCCGAAAGACCCAGCAAAGGGAAAGGGCTCGATGTATGCTGGCAAATACAAGTACCGGAATCCGTCACCTCCACCTCGGATCCCGCGTCCTCCGCCACCACCTCGCCGTCGTAGTCCAGCCGGAAACACCAGGCCCCATGGGCCCGGTGGAATCAATATCCGCGACAACGTGCCGCCTCTGAGGAACAGGAACACGGAGCGCGAGCCCGATTCTCTCCGGAGTCGGAACAACAACCGCGAGCCTGCGCCTCGAAGGAGCCAGAATGAAGAACAGTATGAACTGGATGAACAGCTCTCGGTGGCGCTCGAATTCCAGTGATCTTCCGGCGGGTTCCGGCACGGTGGAGGAGGAGCTCGAAGGCGGCGCTGGGACGAGAGGTGGAAAGGGGGTGGATGAGAGAATGGGGTGAACGGTGAGATGTTTATAGGCTGAGGGAGGAGATTCGTGCTCCGCATCCTGTGGTCGGAATGCAAGCATCGCGCTGTTGGATGGCTGACACGTGTCGAAAACCCTAAGCGGTAAGAATGGCTAAGGATAAGTTACAGCTCAAATTGCCCGAAAATGGCGCCAAGATTGGCGGAACCGTTTGAACTCTGGGGGCTACTGTTGTGGGTATACTTCATGGGTGTACCATCGACAGTGCCTGGATTCGGCAAGCCCGGGTGGCCCATAGACGGTGATGGTGGCATGAGGCCCATCGGGCGACCCAATTGTTGTAGATCAAGAAGGATGAAGTCCAGCCCAGGAACAAGGAGCCGGATCCACCAGACCGACGTTGGAATTCGGATCCGGCCTGGCCCATCAGGGGTAGCCGGATCCGGTACGACATACAAGGGAAGGCGGATCCTTGACGTGCACGGCAAGATAATGTACCGCAGTTAGGTGACTTGTATTCCGGCTAGGACTCTCCATGTAAATCCTAGATCCGTGCGCCTTTATAAGCCGGATCCTGGGAGTCCTAGAGGCACAACCACAACTCAGTGTAACAACGCGAAAGCGCCCAAATAATTGCAGACAAGCAGCATTAGGCTATGTCTTTGAGCAGGTGTTCTGAACCTGGGTAAATCGCGTACCACCGTCCCGAGGACTCTCCGCCCTATGGCCTCTACTTCTTCTCCCCCTCGTGAGGATCCCTCCTCTGAGGCACCGTCGAATAGGCAACAACACTATGCCACAGTCTAGACAAGCTTCTTTTTGCATCACTATAGACATGAAACATTTTACTCGTAGCATAATGTTTCACTACTACCCGGTGGCTATACCACCCCCTAGAGCGCCGCACGATGGAGCTTCAAGATGCGCTAGGCGAGCTAGAGGGTTCTGGCTGTTAGCTCTCTAATCACCCACTCATCTGCAAAACTACTGCAATAGATGCATGTCGCGTCAGTGACTAGTCCACTTTGTTTGCTCTCTCTTGGCAGGCATGCACACAGTTACAGAGAAATTTTAGACACAGAGTAGATAGTAAATACTTACAAGCCGTACAAAATCTACTACGCATAGTAACGTTGTGGCAGAATAGGTGCCCGCTCCATTTATTGCTAAACTTTGTTTTCATGCACACAGATAGGAGAAACATCTACAAATATCATGGAAAAAAATAGCGCGTTATTCCAACGCTAATAGCACGCTATAGCATATCTAGAGAGCCGACGCTACGCTTTCGGCGCTATAGCGCGCTATTCGCGTTAATAGCACGCTATAACATGCTAATAGCGTATTTTTAGACCCACACTATTTTGTTATAGCGCGCTATTTTTTTTATCGATATGCTAATAGCGTGCTAGCAAGGTCAAAAGGCGCTTTGAGGAGGGCAGTTGTGCTGTTCAGGCGCTGGTCGCCGGCTGCCACGTCGTCGACGTAGACCAGCAGGCGGTGCGCGGAGACGCGACGAACTTGTTGGTGCCGGTCACGGACGAACTGTTCCGCGTAATGGTGATGGTGAGGCCGACGCCCGGTGGTGGTACGGACTGTACGAGCTCGCCTTGCGACTTCCACAACGGCGAGGCTGTTCGCGGCGCTCGGCACGGCGGCAGCGGCAGACAGAGCTGAGCACGTTGCTCCCTTTCGCCCCGCCCTGCCCTCCGGGCTCCGTCCAGCTCAGCCCTTCACGACACGAAAATCGACGAACAACCCGTCGAGTGCATGCGAGGTTGATGAACGGAAGAACACACCACGGATGAAGATTTCCGATAAAGTTGCTGCTTACATAATGGTAATTGGGTAAGTTCATGGGTAATAGGGATACTGGTGTCGCATTGTAGCGGGATTGTGCATCCATCACTGGGTCCTCCATGCTGCACCCTTTCCTCTGCACGTCGCAGAAGTTTTCTGACAGAGCCAGCTACTAATTAGGAGCTAAGTTTAGTTAGAGAGCATTTAATAATGAATCAAGCTTCAGTACCGAGCGCCTCTGTTGATCTGCAGCGAATCTCCAGCACGAATCGGACGGAAGCTAAAGGGGTGGTATAGCCACCCGGTGGCAAAAAATCCACTCTCTTAACTCGTATCCAACACCAATCAAATTATTTGAAATAACTCTCAGAGATGAAAAACAATATGGACTAGAGAGCTAATCATACACAAATAAAGAATACTAACGAGCTATGAACAAAATTAGAATCGAAAACCAAGAGCTAAACGCAGTACTAGAAAATTAGAACACTCGCAGAACAATAACAGTGAAAACTAGAGCGTTCTATGCAATTAAAACGGAGCGCGTGTCTCTCCAAAACAAGTGTGCCGGGATCCAACATATGCTACAACAACCAAAAAAAGATGCTCCAATAACAACACATAGCATATGAAGCAATAAAAATATAGCGCATAGAAAGATGACATGTTGCTTTGTTGATGAAGAGGGGATGCCTTGAACATCTCCGAGCTTTGACGCTTATACCTCTTGGATATTTCTTGGGGTGCAGGGGCATCCCCAAGCTTGATCTTTTGTCCATTCTTCATCTCATTACATCATTCTTCTCTCCCTACACTTGAAAACTTCCTTCATACAAAACTTCACACAATTCTTTGTTAGCAGCATTAGTACAATCAAAATAAACAAATCCACTTGGGTTCAGTTCTAACATATATCAAATATCTATTAAAGCATTAGCTACTGTAGCAACTCGTCAAAAAGCTCTTTGATCAAAAGAACTAAAAAAGGAAGAGATTAAGAGGCAAATACAAATAGTTGCAGAAATCTATCAAAACAGAACAGCAGGTAAAGATCGATTTTTTCGAAAATATTTTGTTGATCATCTCCAAAAGTGGTCAACTAACGAAAGTTAGATAATAACCTGGGGCATATGCACAACAATTGGCAGCTCAAAATTCCGCTCTGGCTATTTATACGATTTTTTATGGTGACAGCACATAATCTGTTTTCAGGACATCAACTTTCTCAAATCTTACTTCCTTCCTATTAGAGGCTATTCTTGGCACAAAAATAAAATAAAAATGATAAGGAGAGGTTATTACAGAGGTAATAACTTCCAATACTCAACCAAATAAAAATTACAGAAATAAAACATGGGTTATCTCCAAAGAGTGATTTTCTTTAACGCCTTTCAGCTAGGCGCAGAAAAAGAGCTACCATCAAGTATTAACAAGTGAAGAAGCATCAACATCATAATTTGGTCTAATAATAGAGTCATAAGGTGACTTCTTTCTATTTCTAGGGAAGTGTTCCATACCTTTATTGAGTGAGAATTCATATTTAATAATCTCATCTCTCATATCAATAGCAGCACCAACAGTTCTAAGAAACGGTCTTCCAAATATAATTGGACAAGAAGCATTGCATTCAATACCGAAAACAACAAAATAAACAGGGACAAGTTTATTGTTAACCATAATAAGAATATTATTAACTCTCCCCAAAGGTTTCTTTGCAGCAATATCAACAAAATGAACATCCAAATAACATTGTTCCAACGGTGGCAAATCAAGCATAATATAGATTTTTCTAGGAATAACAGAAATACTTGCACCAAGATCACATAAATAATTGCAATCAAAGCCATATACTTTCATCTTAATGATGGTCCCAGCCATCCTCTAACCTTTTTGGAATAGAAGCTTCACGCTTTAATTTCTCTTCTCTAATTTGCATGAGAGCATTTGTAATATGCTTCATGAAAGCCATATTTATAGCACTAGCATTAGGACTTCTATCAAGCTTTTGTAAGAACTTAATTACTTCAGCGATATTGCAATCATCAAAATAAAACCCATTATTATCAAAAGTAAGAGGACTATTGTCTCCCATACTCTGAAAAATTTCATGACGCCTATCAGGAGCAGTTTCAGTTGTTCTAGGAAATTTTGTAGAAGGGGTGGGGACTTTTCCTGCACCAATTATTTTACCATTAATAGTAGGAGAGTGACTAGAATTTGAAACTTCATTACTACTGGTGGTGGTGATGGTACAAATTTTAGTCAAACTATTATTTCTAGCAATTTCATCTTCTCTTTCCCACCTAGCATGCAATTCCGCCAACATCCTAACATTTTCATCAATTCTAACTTGAATGGCATTCAAAGTTTTAATTTCTTTAACATCATGAGGCATAACCTTTAATTTAAGAAAATCAACATCATGAGCAAGAATATCAATTTTACCAAGCTTTTCCTCAACAGTTTTATTGAAAGCAGTTTGTTTACTAATAAAATCCTTAAGCATGACTTCAAGATCAGAGGAATTACCATAAGAATTGCCATAAGCATTACCATTATTAGAAGGATATGGCATATAATTGTTGCTACCAAAATTATTCCTATAAACATTGTTGTTGAAATTATTATCTTCAATGAAGTTCACATCAACATGCTCTTCTTGAGCAACCAAAGAAGCTAACAGAATATTATTTGGATCAACATGTGCTTTACCATTAACAAGCATAGACATAATAGTATCAATCTTATCACTCAAGGAGGAGGATTTTTCGACAGAATTTACCTTCTCACCTTGTGGAGCTCTCTCGGTGTGCCATTCAGAGTAATTTATCATCATATCATCGACTAGTTCTGTTACAACCCCCAAAGTAATGGACATAAACGTACCTCCAGCAGCTGAATCCAGAAGGTTTCTTGAATAAAAATTTAGTCCTGCATAAAAAGTTTGGATGATCATCCAAGTAGTCAGTCCATGAGTGGGACAATTCTTCACCAAAGATTTCATTCTTTCCCAAGCTTGAGCAACATGTTCATTATCAAATTGTCTAAATTTCATTATTTCGCTTTTCAAAGATATAATCTTAGTAGGAGGATAATATTTTTCAATAGAAACATATTTGCATTTAACTCAAGAGTTAATACTATTTCTAGGCAAGGATAGCAACCAATCTTTAGCTATACCTCTCAAAGAGAAAGGAAACGATTTCAGTTTTATAATGTCGCCATCTACATACTTATATTTTTGCATCTCACAAAGTTCAACAAAATTATTAAGGTGAGAAGCGGCATCTTCAGTACTAACACCAGAAAATTGCTCTTTCATAACAAGATTTAATAAAGCAGGTTTAATTTCATAGAAGGCTGCTTTAGGAGCAGGTGGAGCAATAGGTGTACAAATAAAATCATTGTTGCTTGTGCTAGTAAAGTCACACGACTTAGTATTTTCAGCGGAACCCATTTTAGCAAAATTAAAACTAAGCAACATAAATAACAGCTATAATAAAAACTATTTTTTGTATTTTTGATATAAAGAAGTAAACAAAACAAAGTAAAATAAACTAAGCAAAACTATAACAAAGTAAAGAGATTGGAGATGAGAGACTCCCCTTGCAGAAATCCTCTTTCTTCCCGGCAACGGTGCCAGAAAATTAGCTTGATGAGCGCAGATTGCACACCGTTGGGGAACCCCAAGAGGAAGGTATGATGAGAACAGCAGCAAGTTTTCCCTCAGTAAGAAACCAAGGTTTAATCGACCAGTAGGAGAAAGGCGTGACTTCTGAAGGTGTTGCTGGTTGACTATTGGCAGGACGCACTACCGGCGTCAGCAACAACGTGGAACCTGCACACAACACAACCAAAATACTTTGCCCCAACTTTCTGTGAGGTTGTCAATCTCAGCGGTTTTGCTGAACACAAAGGATTAGACGTATCAGGTGGAAAGAGATGTTTGCAGTAATTAAAGAGAACAGTGCTTGCAGTAAGTAAACATAGCAAGATTGATGGATGAATTTATCAGTGTAAAGGAAAGGACCGGGGTCCACAGTTCACTAGAGATGTCTCTCCATAAAGATAAATAACATGATAGGTGAACAAATTATAGCTGGGCAATTGACAGAATACCGACCATACATGACAAGATGATTACTATGAGATTCGTTGGGGAATTACAGCATAATACATAGACCGTAATCCAACTGCGTCTATGACTAATAATCCACCTTCCGGCTATCGTCCGAACCCCTTCCAGTATTAAGTTGCAAGAAGCAGATTATCGCATTAAGAAATATGTGTAAAATAAACAATAGAATTACCCTCGGATAAAACATTGTTGTTTTCTCCCTAGTAGCAACAACACATCTACAATCTTAGAATTTATTGTCACTCTTCCAGAAAACTAGAGACATGAACCTACTATCGAGCATAAATACTCCCTCTTGGAGTCACAAGCATCTACTTGTCCAGAGTATCTACTAGCAACGGAGAGTTTGCAAGATCACAAATAACATATGACAAGAATATATAATCGATATCAACATAGTATTCAATATTCATCGGATCCCAGCAAACACAACATATAGCATTACATAAGGATGATCTTGATCATGTAGGGCAGCTCACAAGATCTAAACATGAGGCACAAATTGGAGAAGACAACCATCTAGCTACTACTATGGACCCATAGTCCAGGGATGAACTACTCACTCATCACTTCGCAGGCGGGCATGTCAATGTAGATGCCTCCGGTGATGATTTCCCCCTCCGGCAGGGTGCCGGGAAGAGCTTCAGAACCCTCCCAAGGTAGGGTCTGCAATGGCGGTCGTGACGGAACTTTTCATGGACGGAGTCTCGAGTGTTCAGGGTTTTCTCGAGATCGTGAATAAATAGGCGTAAGGCGAGGTCGGTGGAGGCCAGGAGGCCCACAACACCCCTAGGCGCGGGCCAAGGCCAGGCCGCGCCGAGGTGTGGTCTGGCTGCCCTGCGCCACTTCTTCGACCCCCCTCTCTGGACTCTGTCTTTGTTACGGATAAATATTGACTTCGGCTTTTGTTTCGTCCAATTCCGAGAATTTTTCTTGTACAACTTTTCTGAAATACAAAACAGCAGAAAACAGGGAACTGACACTGTGGCATCTTGTTAATAGCTTAGTGCCGGAAAATGTATAAAACTGCAACAAAGTATGAGAAAAACATATATAAATTGGTGTAAAAAAAAGCATGGAGCATCAAAAATTATAGATACATTTAAGACGTATCACTTACCAAAGGTTTGACTATGAAGATTTGACTCTTATCCCCAAGATCAAGTGCTTGCTCAATTTGCTTGAGTGTAACACTTCAACTTGAGCGCTCTATATATAGGTAGGGATTACTCTATGGTTTATGATGTCCTCACAAGATCTCTTTAGGTATCTAGGCTAAGGCTCCACTTTACTAGCTTAGTTGGATTAGTCTCTTGCTTACTTCATTAATTCATGGATATGGTATTATTCCATTTGATACTAGATTATATCATAAGGTTCTAACTCAAATGATGACGATGAGATCATGTGAATGGATGGATATAATTCCCCCTTGGCTAGGGTTCGATATAGATAGATTTGGGATAGAGTCAAGTAGGATAGGCAAGGCTTTTCTTGATGTCCTTGTGATGGTTCAAGAATGAAGTGAAAGAAATACCATGAAGATCATGGTAGGAACATTGATTTGATTAAGACATGGAAAAGATAAGTTAAGAATAGTTTCCTAGGGTATCCATATGTTGTAACAAGGAATACGTATTATGATCCTTTAGAAGATATGGTATTTTATCCTTACATAATGTGTTATTGTAATAGTTCTTGTTCCATTTGATCTACACCTAGATCAAATCACCTCTACCCAAAAATAGGATTTTAACAAAGGTCACATTGAAGTTTATAGCGCTTGACTTGATAATCTACTTGAATTTCATCAACTCAAGTGAAAGTTCAGTTACTGTGATAAGTATTATTTGAAATCTTGAAAATTCTCCGTATTTTCTATGCATGAATGCAATGCACACATATATTTTCTCTCTGTTTGTAACCCCAAATCCTAGGATGTTACAACACACATGACAAATAACAAAAAAATGTAGTTCCTCCTCCTCATCAACTTGTGTCGCATACTATTGTGATGTTGTCTCTTGAGTCATGTAGATGGCCGCTCCAACGTCCATGTTTTGCAAAAATGTTTCATCATCGAGACTACAAACACCAAAAAATGTAGATCAATATCACATTGCATTGAACACACATCATTTTATTTTTTTAAATTGAAGGAAGAGAAAAAACAAAAAAAAAGTTACCTTCGGGTCTTTTCATCGACCACATTGCGGTCGGTCGGCGGCGCGTATGGGTTGCTGGCTCCTCGACGACATGCGGCGATGGAGGAGGCTGATGTGGGTCGATGAACTAGCCGGTGCTGTCCATGGAATGCGTCGGTTGCTTTCCGCGGCCGCCGGCGGCCTTCTTCTTCAGTCTTGTGGGGGCGGGCGTGGTAGGTACCGACGCAGGCGCCGTCGGCGCAGGCCTCTTCGAGATGGCCGTTTTGGGATTCGTTACCGGCCGTGCCTCCTTCATCTTTGGCGGCACCACAACATCGGAGTTCGGCGCAGTGCAGGTGCGTGGCACGGTGAAGACCTGTCGGCCGCCGGGGTTCTAGAGATTGCTGCTTCGGCGATGGCGCTCGATTTTGGCCGGAACTGGGCGGCGGTGGTGGGAATTTCGACCGGGACAGGAAAGGCCTGGGACTGGCCGGAGGCGGCGTCCATGGCCGGGTTCGCTCGGTGGCGGCAGGGTCGAAGTCACGCGGGTGGGATGGGGGGGGCATTTCTAAAGACACACCACAAAACACTATGTGCTAATCAATGCATGATGATTCCCTAGTAAAATTTGTATACTGCACACGCTAAGTGATCAATATGTATCATTTGGGTGTGTTAGATATATGTATAGGTTCTTCCTTATACCCTTCTGTATACCGTATGGCTTGTGTACGGATACGATACCCCTGTACATCTCTATCCCTATATTAACATGAAATCGTACCGAGTCCAAGGTACGTTCCACGCCACAACTTTGTCATGGTATCAGAGCCCCTCTCTTCCGTGACCTAGCTGCCATAACCACGCCGCCGCCGCTGCTGTATTCAGCCGCCGCCGCCGCGCCACGATCTGCTGTTGCCGCTGTATTCAGCCGCCGCTGCACACACACCAAAATCAAGCCAAAACCAAGACAAATCAAGCCAAAGCCTGCCGTCGCTGCATCTCAAGCTGCCGCCGCCATAAAACCCTAGAACAAAACCAAAGCCAAAAAAAAAATCCCAAGACAAGAAATCCGCCGCTGATACGTCTCCGACGTATCGATAATTTCTTATGTTCCATGCCACATTATTGATGTTATCTACATGTTTTATGCACACTTTATGTCATATTCGTGCATTTTCTGGAACTAACCTATTAACAAGATGCCGAAGTGCCGATTCTGTCGTTTTCTGCTGTTTTTGGTTTCAGAAATCCTAGTAAGGAAATATTCTCGGAATTGGACGAAATCAAAGCCCAGGGGCCTATTTTTCCACGAAGCTTCCGAAGTCCGAAGACGAGACGAAGAGGGGCCACGGGGTGGCCAAACCCTAGGGCGGCGCGGCCCCACCCCCGGCCGCGCCGGCCTATGGTGTGGGCCCCCGTGCCGCCTCTTGACTTGCCCTTCCGCCTACTTAAAGCCTCCGTGATGAAACCCCCGAGCACCGAGAGCCACGATACGGAAAACCTTCCGGAGACGCCGTCGCCGCCGATCCCATCTCGGGGGATCCAGAGATCGCCTCCGGCACCCTGCCGGAGAGGGGAATCATTCCCCGGAGGACTCTACGCCGCCATGGTCGCCTCCGGTGTGATGTGTGAGTAGTCTACCCCTGGACTATGGGTCCATAGCAGTAGCTAGATGGTTGTCTTCTCCCCATTGTGCTATCATTGTCGGAT
The DNA here is from genome assembly GCF_022539505.1 of Lolium rigidum. Lineage (NCBI taxonomy): Eukaryota > Viridiplantae > Streptophyta > Magnoliopsida > Poales > Poaceae > Lolium > Lolium rigidum. The sequence continues at coordinate 56,203,110 of NC_061510.1, read as the reverse complement.
CTTGTGAGCTGCCTAACATGATCAAGATCATCTATCTGAAATTCTATATGTTGCGTTTGTTGGGATCCGATGAGTAGAGAATACTTGTTATGTTGATTATCAAAGTTATGCTTATGTGTTGTTTATGATCTTGCATGCTCTCCGTTACTAGTAGATGCTCTGGCCAAGTAGATGCTTGTAACTCCAAGAGGGAGTACTTATGCTCGATAGTGGGTTCATGCACTGCATTGACACCTGGGACGAGTGACAGAAAGTTCTAAGGTTGTGTTGTGCTGTTGCCACTAGGGATAAAACATTGATGCTATGTCTAAGGATGTAGTTGTTGATTACATTACGCACCATACTTAATGCAATTGTCCGTTGCTTGCAACTTAATACCGGAGGGGGTTCGGATGATAACTCTGAAGGTGGACTTTTTAGGCATAGATGCAGTTGGATGGCGGTCTATGTACTTTGTCGTAATGCCCAATTAAATCTCACTATACTCATCATGATATGTATGTGCATTGTCATGCTCTCTTTATTTGTCAATTGCCCAACTCGTAATTTGTTCACCCAACATGTCTGTTCGTCTTATGGGAGAGACACCTCTAGTGAACTGTGGACCCCGGTCCAATTCTCTTTACTGAAATACAATCTACTCGCAATACTTGTTTTACTCGTTTTCTCTGCAAACAATCATCTTCCACACAATACGGTTAATCCTTTGTTACAGCAAGCCGGTGAGATTGACAACCTCACTGTTTCGTTGGGGCAAAGTACTTTGGTTGTGTTGTGCGGGTTCCACGTTGGCGCCGGAATCCCTGGTGTTGCGCCGCACTACATCTCGCCGCCATCAACCTTCAACGTGCTTCTTGACTCCCTACTTGGTCCGATTAAACCTTGGTTTCTTACTGAGGGAAACTTGCCGCTGTGCGCATCACACCTTCCTCTTGGGGTTCCCAACGGACGCGTGTCGAACGAAAAGACAATACGTCAACCACGCGCATCAAGCAAATTTCTGGCGCCGTTGCCGGGGAACTGAAGAAAAGCTACACCACAAAGATTTCTAACTCCCACGTCAACTACACGCCAGAAGCAAATTTCTGGCGCCGTTGCCGGGGAGATCAAGACACGCTGCAAGGGGAGTCTCCACTTCTCAATCTCTTTACTTTGTTTTTGTCTTGCTTTATTTTATTTACTACTTTGTTTGCTGCACTAAATCAAAATACAAAAAAATTAGTTGCTAGTTTTACTTTATTTGCTATCTTGTTTGCTATATCGAAAACACAAAAAAATTAGTTTACTTGCATTTACTTTATCTAGTTTACTTTATTGTCTTGCACTCTATATTAAAAATACAAAAAAAAAAATTAGTTACTTTTGTTACCATGTCTAGCTCTGAACCTCGTTACTTCTTCGCTCGAAGAATTAGTCTTCACTTTTAAACAAGGGGATGAGGAGAGTTTTAAGGATGCTTGGTCTAGAATTTTTACTTCTTATCGTAAAACCGAACCTCAAATGACTCTAAGTTTGCTCCTTAGTAATTTTTATTTTGGTCTTATGGTTCGCTATAGATATGCTTTGGATACTTTAGTGGGAGGAGATTTCCTTCATTGCAATGGGGATCAAGCTTTTAATGCCATAAAGAAGTTGGTTGCATCACATGATTCAGCTAATAACTTTGATTCAGTCCTCACTAGCATATATAGTAGATTAAATAATCCTGGAGATAAGTACATCTCGCTTGAATGATAACTATTGCCACGTTCGTAATCGTCTTGAACAAGTTTTAGTGAACTCTAAACTCTCATTGTGGGATCCTGCTTGTTAAAATTGTTATCGGTGATCGAACCCTCCATGCCTACTCGTGATATTATGTATGAATTTTGCCTTATGCCCGAAAGTATTTATAAATCTTTGAAACTTTGGGGAGTTGAGGAAGGAGGAGAAGAGATAACTCTCATTGATAACTCTACTATAATTCCTAAAGGAATAGCCGCAGTGTGCATACAACTATTTGTGGAAGAACAATATCTATTGATTATCTTGTTGTTGAAACAGGAAAACTCACACTCGGAAGATCCCTGCTGAAACTATTGGGAGCAAGTCATTGATGTTGGAGAAGGCACTTTGAAATTCACCTCTATACCGGGAGAAACTCATATATTTCCTAAACCAAAGGGAAAGAAAAACAATAATAAAGGTAAGGGTAAAGCCCAAGGTAATGTTGACATTTCATCTCTTGATAATACTTGATACACACTTTCTGCGCCTAGCTGAAAGGCGTTAAGGAAAAGCGCTTATGGGAGACAACCCATGTTTTTACCTACAGTAATTTGTTTTTATTTTGTGTCTTGGAAGTTGTTTACTACTGTAGCAACCTCTCCTTATCTTAGTTTTGTGTTTTGTTGTGCCAAGTTAAGCCGTTGATAGAAAAGTAAGTACTAGATTTGGATTACTGCGCAGTTCCAGATTTCTTTGCTGTCACGAATCTGGGTCTAATTCCCTGTAGGTAGCTCAGAAAATTATGCCAATTTACGTGAGTGATCCTCAGATATGTAAGCAACTTTCATTCAATTTGAGCACTTTCATTTGAGCAAGTCTGGTGCCATTTTAAAATTCGTCAATACGAACTGTTCTGTTTTGACAGATTCTGCCTTTTATTTCGCATTGCCTCTTTCGCTATGTTGGATGAATTTCTTTGATCCACTAATGTCCAGTAGCATTATGCAATGTCTAGAAGTGTTAAGAATGATTGTGTCACCTCTGAATATGTCAATTTATATTGTGCACTAACCCTCTAATGAGTTGTTTCGAGTTTGGTGTGGAGGAAGTTTTCAAGGATCAAGAGAGGAGTATGATGCAACATGATCAAGGAGAGTGAAAGCTCTAAGCTTGGGGATGCACCCGGTGGTTCACCCCTGCATATATCAAGAAGACTCAAGCGTCTAAGCTTGGGGATGCCCAAGGCATCCCCTTCTTCGTCGACAACATTATCAGGTTCCTCCCCTGAAACTATATTTTTATTCCATCACATCTTATGTGCTTTTTCTTGGAGCGTCGGTTTGTTTTTGTTTTTGTTTTGTTTGAATAAAATGGATCCTAGCATTCACTTTATGGGAGAGATACACGCTCCGCTGTAGCATATGGACAAGTATGTCCTTGGTTTCTATTCATAGTATTCATGGCGAAGTTTCTCCTTCGTTAAATTGTTATATGGTTGGAATTGGAAAATGATACATGTAGTAATTGCTATAAATGTCTTGGGTAATGTGATACTTGGCAATTGTTGTGCTAATGTTTAAGCTCTTGCATCATATGCTTTGCACCCATTAATGAAGAAATACATAGAGCATGCTAAAATTTGGTTTGCATATTTGGTTTCTCTAAGGTCTAGATAATTTCTAGTATTGAGTTTGAACAACAAGGAAGACGGTGTAGAGTCTTATAATGTTTTCAATATGTCTTTTATGTTAGTTTTGCTGCACCAGTTCATCCTTGTGTTTGTTTCAAATAAGCCTTGCTAGCCTAAACCTTGTATCGAGAGGGAATACTTCTCATGCATCCAAAATACTTGAGCCAACCACTATGCCATTTGTGTCCACCATATCTACCTATACTACATGGTATTTTCCCGCCATTCCAAAGTAAATTGCTTGAGTGCTACCTTTAAAATTCCATCATTCACCTTTGCAATATATAGCTCATGGGACAAATAGCTTAAAAACTATTGTGGTATTGAATATGTAATTATGCACTTTATCTCTTATTAAGTTGCTTGTTGTGCGATAACCATGTTCACTCGGGAACGCCATCAACTCATTGTTGAATTTCATGTGAGTTGCTATGCATGTTCGTCTTGTCCGAAGTAAGGGCGATCTACACTCGAGTTGAATGGTTTGAGCATGCATATTGTGAGAGAAGAACATTGGGCCGCTAACTAAAGCCATGATTCATGGTGGAAGTTTCGGTTTTGGACAAACATCCTCAAATCTCTAATGAGAAAAGAATTAATTGTTGTCAAATGCTTAAAGCATTAAAAGAGGAGTCCATTATCTGTTGTCTATGTTGTCCCGGTATGGATGTCTAAGTTGAGAATAATCAAAAGCGAGAAATCCAAATGCGAGCTTTCTCCTTAGACCTTTGTACAGGCGGCATAGAGGTACCCCTTTGTGAAACTTGGTTAAAGCATATGTATTGCGATGATAATCCAGGTAGTCCAAGCTAATTAGGACAAGGTGCGGGCACTATTGGTACACTATGCATGAGGCTTGCAACTTATAAGATATAATTTACATGATGCATATGCTTTATTACTACCGTTGACAAAATTGTTTCATGTTTTCAAAATCAAAGCTCTAGCACAAATATAGCAATCGATGCTTTTCCTCTATGAGGACCATTCTTTTACTTTCAATGTTGAGTCAGTTCACCTATTTCTATCCACCTCAAGAAGCAAACACTTGTGTGAACTGTGCATTGATTCCTACATACTTGCTTATTGCACTTATTATATTACTCTATGTTGACAATATCCATGAGATATACATGTTACAAGTTGAAAGCAACCGCTGAAACTTAATCTTCTTTTGTGTTGCTTCAATACCTTTACTTTGAATTATTGCTTTATGAGTTAACTCTTATGCAAGACTTATTGATGCTTGTCTTGAAGTGCTATTCATGAAAAGTCTTTGCTTTATGATTCACTTGTTTACTCATGTCATACACATTGTTTTGATCGTCTGCATTCACTACATATGCTTTACAAATAGTATGATCAAGTTTATGATGGCATGTCACTCAGAAATTATCCGTGTTATCGTTTTACCTGCTCGGGACGAGCAGAACTAAGCTTGGGGATGCTGATACGTCTCCGACGTATCGATAATTTCTTATGTTCCATGCCACATTATTGATGTTATCTACATGTTTTATGCACACTTTATGTCATATTTGTGCATTTTATGGAACTAACCTATTAACAAGATGCCGAAGTGCCGATTGCTTCGTTTTCTGCTGTTTTTGGTTTCAGAAATCCTAGTAAGGAAATATTCTCGGAATTAGACGAAATCAAAGCCCGGGGCCTATTTTTCCACGAAGCTTCCGGAAGTCCGAAGACGAGACGAAGAGGGGCCACGGGGTGGCCAAACCCTAGGGCGGCGCGGCCCCACCCCCGGCCGCGCCGGCCTATGGTGTGGGCCCCCGTGCCGCCTCTTGACTTGCCCTTCCGCCTACTTAAAGCCTCCGTGACGAAACCCCCGCACCGAGAGCCACGATACGGAAAACCTTCCAGAGACGCCGTCGCCGCCGATCCCATCTCGGGGGATCCAGGAGATCGCCTCCGGCACCCTGCCGGAGAGGGGAATCATCCCCCGGAGGACTCTACGCCGCCATGGTCGCCTCCGGTGTGATGTGTGAGTAGTCTACCCCTGGACTATGGGTCCATAGCAGTAGCTAGATGGTTGTCTTCTCCCCATTGTGCTATCATTGTCGGATCTTGTGAGCTGCCTAACATGATCAAGATCATCTATCTGAAATTCTATATGTTGCGTTTGTTGGGATCCGATGAGTAGAGAATACTTGTTATGTTGATTATCAAAGTTATGCTTATGTGTTGTTTATGATCTTGCATGCTCTCCGTTACTAGTAGATGCTCCGGCCAAGTAGATGCTTGTAACTCCAAGAGGGAGTACTTATGCTCGATAGTGGGTTCATGCCTGCATTGACACCGGGACGAGTGACGAGAAAGTTCTAAGGTTGTGTTGTGCTTGTTGCCACTAGGGATAAAACATTGATGCTATGTCTAAGGATGTAGTTGTTGATTACATTACGCACCATACTTAATGCAATTGTCTCGTTGCTTGCAACTTAATACTGGAGGGGTTCGGATGATAACCTGAAGGTGGACTTTTTAGGCATAGATGCAGTTGGATGGCGGTCTATGTACTTTGTCGTAATGCCCAATTAAATCTCACTATACTCATCATGATATGTATGTGCATTGTCATGCTCTCTTTATTTGTCAATTGCCCAACCGTAATTTGTTCACCCAACATGCTGTTCGTCTTATGGGAGAGACACCTCTAGTGAACTCGTGGACCCCGGTCCAATTCTCTTTACTCGAAATACAATCTCACTGCAATACTTGTTTTACTGTTTTCTCTGCAAACAATCATCTTCCACACAATACGGTTAATCCTTTGTTACAGCAAGCCGGTGAGATTGACAACCTCACTCGTTTCGTTGGGGCAAAGTACTTTGGTTGTGTTGTGCAGGTTCCACGTTGGCGCCGGAATCCCCGGTGTTGCGCCGCACTACATCTCGCCGCCATCAACCTTCAACGTGCTTCTTGACTCCTACTGGTCCGATTAAACCTTGGTTTCTTACTGAGGGAAACTTGCCGCTGTGCGCATCACACCTTCCTCTTGGGGTTCCCAACGGACGCGTATCGAACGAAAAGACAATACGTCAACCACGCGCATCAGCCGCCGCCGCAACTTCTTTGCCGCCGCCGCCAAAACCCTCAGATCCAGATCGTGTTGATGGCTTCCTCTTCAGCTACGGTGCTCGCTGCAGCTCTTGGAGCCCCTCCCACTCAGCTGTTAACGCGGGAGAACGTTCTCGTCAGGAAAGCACTCGTGATCCCTCGCGCTCCAGGGTGCCTGTGTCCTCGATCTTGTTGAAGGTCGTGACAAAGCCCCGGTGGAAACCCTTGATGTTGAAGATGCTGACAAGCAGAAGACTACGGTCGTCAACCCTGCCTATGCGACTTGGATCGCCCGAGATCAACAGGTTCTACGTTGGCTCGTGAACGCTCTGTCACCTGATGTTCTTGCACATGTTGTCAGACTTAAGTCCTCCGCCGAGACGTGGACGGCCATCAACGCCCATGTCTCTGCCTCATCAAAGTCTAGGGTGCAAGCATCTCGCGCACCTGCCCTGGTTGAAACCAAGAAAGGTAACATGACCGCCGACAAATTCTTCTCCAAGATGAAAACAATTTCTCAAGAACTTGCTGCCGCTGGGAAGCCTGTCGATGATGACGAACTGGTCTGGTATGTGCTGAAGAATCTTGGTGGCACTTACAACAATCTCATCACCGCCGTCCGTGCAAACCCCAATACCACCCTCTCAGATTTGTTTAGCCAAGTACAAGCCTTTGATCGCATGCACAAAATAGAAGAACCAGACACCTTTACTTCCTCCGCTAGCTTGGGTCGCCGTGGAGGAGGCACCCCGTCTCGTGGACAGGACCGGGATCGCCAGGATCGCTGGCGTGATGACCGTGATCGCCAGGATCGCTGGCGTGATGATCGTCCGCGTCGTCGTGATGATGATGGGCGTGGACGGGGTGGAGGTGGTCACCGTGGTGGCTACTAAGGACGTGGTGATGGTGGAGTCTACCAAGACCGACGTCGTGATGATAATGGTGGGCGTCGTCGAGATCGTCAGCCGACGCGCTATGTGGACACAACCTGTCAGATTTGTGACATTCATGGTCACCCAGCTAAAGACTGTTGGTGGCGTTATGGTGATGATCGACGTGACAATGGTGACCGTGGACACAAGGAAACTCACAAGGATGCAAACTTTGCCTCTCATGGAGTAGACACAAGCCGGTACTATGATACGAGAGCCACCGACCATATCACCGGTGAACTAAACAAGCTCTCCACTCATGATGCTTATCATGGACAAGACCAGGTCCGCACTGCTGAAGGAAAAGGTATGCACATTAGTCACATTGGTCATTCAGTTTTACGCACCCCTCATACATCTTTCAATCTCAATGATATCCTTCATGTGCCTAGTGCTTCAAAAACCTTTTATCTGTTCATAGATTCACTCTTGATAATCATGTGTTTATTGAGTTCCATCCTTTCTTTTTTGTGATTAAGGACCAGGAAACACGACACATTCTGTTTAGAGGTCCATGCTATGGAGGCTTATATCCCTTGATGCCTACCTCTACTGCGTCCTCCAAGCATGCATATATCACAATAAAGTCGTCTTCATCTACATGGCACCGCCGCTTAGGACATCCTTCTTCTTTTGTGGTTCAAAAAGTTCTTAGGACAAATAAAATAGCTTACACCCCAGAGAGTACTCCATATGTTTGTGATTCTTGTCAGTTAGCAAAGAGTCACCAGTTGCCATATCCTACATCTAGTAGTCGATCTAATGTTCCCTTAGAACAAGTTTTCTCTGATGTATGGGGTCCTGCACCCCCCTCTGCTGGGAAACATTTATACTATGTAATCTTTATTGATGATTTCAGTAAATTTACTTGGATTTACTTGCTTAAAAGTCGTGCTGATGTCTACCAAGATTTTCTTAATTTCCAACAATATGTGGAGCGCAAGTTTGCTAGGAAAATTGTGACTATGCAAACTGACTGGGGAGGCGAGTATGAAAAATTGAATGCATTCTTTCAAAAAGTTGGCATCACCCACCATGTCTCATGTCCACATGCTCATCAACAGAACGGCTCTGCTGAAAGAAAACATAGACATATAGTTGAGGTAGGGCTTGCTTTACTTGCTAATGCCTCCATGCCTCTCAAGTACTGGGATGAAGATTTTCTTACTGCCACATTTCTCATTAATCTTCTTCCTAGCAAAGTCATTGATTTTCAAACTCCTGCTGAACGTCTTCTCCACATTACACCAAACTATGATGCCCTCCGTGTCTTTGGTTGCGCCTGTTGGCCTAATCTTCGCCCCTACAACACTCGCAAGTTAGCTTTTCGCTCCACACGTTGTGTGTTTCTTGGGTATAGTCCCCTTCACAAGGGTGTGAAGTGCCTTGACATGTCCACTGGACGTGTTTATATCTCTAGAGACGTTGTCTTTGACGAAAATGTGTTCCCTTTTGCCTCCTTACGTCCAAATGCCGGTCCCCTCCTTCGGAAAGAAATTCTTCTCCTTCCATCCACCATCCCTAGTTCTCATGAGGGTGCAAATACAACTGATGATTATGTGTCTATTGTGCCTATTACTAATGTGTCACAGGTCCCTGAGGCTCCTGGAGAAAATTTGGTCCCAAACCGTGCTGAAAATGTTGCTCAAAATGATGTACAAAGTTCTGCAGAAAATGATGAATCTGGCACAGTTTTTGATGAAGATACTGAAGAACATTCCTCTGCCAACACGGATCCCGGAGTCGATCCGCATGCAGGTGGCAGTGGTGCGTCCCCTGCTACCAGCCGGTCCCCTCCTGCGCGTGGTCGCCACGCGCGGCCGGCCAGTGCTGCCTGGCCATCTGGCTCGCGGTCCCCGTCTTCGCATGCAGCGCCTGGCGGACACACGCCTCCGTCGACTCCCTCGTCGCCACCTGTCTCGCCTGATGGCTCTGGGGCCCTGTCACTGTCGGCTGCTGGTGGTGATCCCACTGGATCTTTTGCGGCCAGCTCTGGTGGGGAAAACTCTGTGCATGACTCCGCCGCAACCACGCCAACAAGCTCTCCTCCGTCATCACCAGATGTGTATCCTCCACGTGTTCGTACACGCCTTCAAAGAGGTATACGTCAACCCAAACAGTTTACAGATGGTACGATTCGCTATGGCATGTTTTCCTCCACAGGTGAACCATCCACCCTTCCTGAGGCTCTTGATGATTCGAATTGGCGTAGTGCAATGGAGGAAGTGTAGGGATACGTTGCATAGAAAACAAAAAATTTCCTACCGCGAGAACGCAATCCAAGCCAAGATGCAATCTTGAAGATGGGAGCAACGAGGAGATGATCGAGACTCACCCTTGAAGATTTCCAAAGCCTACAAGATGAGGCTCTTGTTGTTGCGGTAGACGATCACTTGCCGCTTTCAAAAGCACGTAGAAGATCTTGACGGTGCTACAATCGGGCAGCACCTCCGTACTCGGTCACACGTTCAGTGTTGATGAAGACGACGTCCACCTCCCCGTTCCAGCGGGCAGCGGAAGTAGTAGCTCCACCTTGAATCCGGCAGCACGACGGCGTGGCGGCGGTGGCGATGGATATCTCCGGTGGAGCTTCGCTAAGCGTTGCGGGAGAGGGGGAGGAGTGGGGCGGCTAGGGTTTGGGGAGAGGGGGTGGCCGGCCTCTATGGGGTGCGGCGAGCTTGTGGCTTTGTGGTGGCCGGCCCCCTCCCCTTGGCTCCTCATTATATAGGTGGAACCCCCAAGTGTTGGACTACAAGTCTTCGAATAAGACCCCAACCCAAAACCTTCCATGTTGTAGGGAAACCTACCCAAGGTGGGACTCCCACCCAAGTGGGATTCCCACCCTTCCATGAATGGGGGTGGCCGGCCCCCTTAGGTGGAGTCCACCTTGGACTCCCCCCTCTAGGGTTGGCCGGCCATGGGTGGTGGAGTCCCTCCGGGACTCCGCCTTCCAAAGTGATTTCTTCCGGACTTTTCTAGAACCTTCTAGAACCTTCCATAAATGCACCGGATCATTTTCAAACTTATAAAATGACTTCCTATATATGAATCTTATTCTCCGGACCATTCCGGAACTCCTCGTGATGTCCGGGATCCCATCCGAGACTTCGAACAATACTTCGAACTCCATTCCATATTCAAGTTCTACTATTAAACAGTCTTTACTTCATCGGTTTCAGTTTCTGCAGGAGGGTCACCTAGCGGTGCATCAAGCACATATTGCAGATTTCCGCCAGCAAGGAAGATCCTCACATGACGGAACCAGTCGGTGAAGTTGCTACCGTTGCTCTTAAGCTTTTCTTTCTCTAGGAACTGGTTAAAATTGATTGGGGACGTCATATCTACAACATATATTTGCAATAGTTTAGACTAATGTTTATGACAAATTGAGTTCAAATTTTAATTCAACAAAATTAAAAATCTAGGTGAACTCCCCTCAAAACAATATCCCTCGCATTGTCTTAGTGATCACACGAACCAAATCCACTACATCAAGTCCGATCATCACGAGACAAGATGTAATTTCAATGGCGAACACTCAAAGTGTTCATCATATCAATCATATGATTCCTGCTCTACCTTTCGGTACCACGTGTTCCGAGACCATGTCTGTACATGCTAGGCTCGTCAAGGCCACCTTAGTATCCGCATGTGCAAAACTGGCTTAGCACCCGTTGTATGCACTTGTTGATTCTATCACACCCGATCATCACGAGATGCTTCGAAACGACAAGTCTTGGCAACGGTGCTACTAAGGATGAACACTTTATTATCTTGATATTTTAGTGAGAGGGATCATCTTATAATGCTACCGTCGCGATCTAAGCAAAATAAGATGCATAAAAGGATTAACATCACATGAAGTTCATATGTGATATGATATGGCCCTTTTGTCTTTGCGCCTTGATATAGTCTGTCAGAATACTCTTGCAATGGTACAGGAAGGAAATTCAGATAGTTGGTCTTACATTTGGGGAAATGCAGAATTCTCTTCCCAGAAAGCATACAAAGCTATGATAGGATTCTCTCCGACCTCCCAAGATATTCTCCATATTATGGAAATCTTCATGCCAAGCAAAACACAAATTCTTCTTCGGCTGCTATTACATGACAGACTAAACACAAGAAACTTATTGAGAAGGAAGAGATTTGTAATACAATCATATCAATGTGTCATCGAAAGTTGTAATGAGGAGGAAACTTTAGTACACTTATTCTGGGCCTGCTCTTTTGCAAAGAAATGCTGGGATTTCTTATGTCCACAAAGAGATAGAGACTTATCGATTCTTGAAGCTTTTGAGGATATGAGATCAAAGATGAATCTGCCTTTTGCTATAGAAGTAATAATTTTGTCAGCATGGGGCATTTGGATAGTCAGAAACAACAAAATTTTCAAGGATCAGAATGCAGAATTCAATACATGGAAAGCAATCTTCCTTCAAGAACTGAGACTGCTAGTGCATAGACTTAAGAAGAAGCATGTCAATTCTTTCAATGAATGGATCATCTCTTTAGGATAATGTTAGTGTTTTGTTTTTGTTTTGTTTGCCTATTGAGAGTCTCTCACTCTCTCCTTATGTAATCCTGAACATTTTATTTTAATATAATAAAAATTGCAGGGGGCGTTTGGCCCACTGTTTTACCTCAAAAAAAAATATGGCCCTTTTGTCTTTGCGCCTTTGATCTTCATCTCCAAAGCACGGACATGATCTCCATCATCAACGGGCATGATCTCCATCATCGTCGGCGTAGCGTCAAGGTCAATGGCGCCGTCTTCATGATTGTTCTCCCATGTAGCAACTATTACAACTTCTTTGAAATACTACTCAACATGAAATTTAAAGAAAACCATAAGGCTCCTGCCGGTTGACACAATACAATAATGATCATCTCATACATATTCATCATCACATTATGGCCATATCACATCACCAAACCCCTGCAAAAACAAGTTAGACGTCTCTAATTTGGTTTGCATATTTTACGTGGTTTAGGGTTTTCGAGTAAGATCTAATCTACCTACGAACATGAACCACAACGGTGATACTAGTGTTGTCAATAGAAGAGTAAATTGAATCTTCACTATAGTAGGAGAGACAGACACCCGCAAAGCCACTTATGCAATACAAGTTGCATGTCGAGCATGGAGCAAATCTCATGAACGCGGTCATGTAAAGTTAGCCCGAGCCGCTTCATCCCACTATGCCACAAAGATGCAAAGTACTCAAACTAAAGACAACATAAGCATCAACGCCCACAAAACCATTGTGTTCTACTCGTACAACCATCTATGCATAGACACGGCTCTGATACCACTGTAGGGATACGTTGCATAGAAAACAAAAAATTTCCTACCGCGAGAACGCAATCCAAGCCAAGATGCAATCTAGAAGATGGGAGCAACGAGGAGATGATCGAGACTCACCCTTGAAGATTTCCAAAGCCTACAAGATGAGGCTCTTGTTGCTGCGGTAGACGATCACTTGCCGCTTTCAAAAGCGCGTAGAAGATCTTGACGGTGCTACAATCGGGCAGCACCTCCGTACTCGGTCACACGTTCGGTGTTGATGAAGACGACGTCCACCTCCCCGTTCCAGCGGGCAGCGGAAGTAGTAGCTCCTCCTTGAATCCGGCAGCACGACGGCGTGGTGGCGGTGGCGATGGAGATCTCCGGCGGAGCTTCGCTAAGCGTTGCGGGAGAGGGGGAGGAGTGGGGCGGCTAGGGTTTGGGGAGAGGGGGTGGCTGGCCTCTATGGGGTGCGGCCAGCTTGTGGCTTTGTGGTGGCCGGCCCCCTCCCCTTGGCCCCTCATTATATAGGTGGAACCCCCAAGTGTTGGACTACAAGTCTTCGAATAAGACCCCAACCCAAAACCTTCCATGTTGTAGGGAAACCTACCCAAGGTGGGACTCCCACCCAAGTGGGATTCCCACCCTTCCATGAGGGGGGGGCCGGTGGCTGGCCCCCTTAGGTGGAGTCCACCTTGGACTCCCCCCTCTAGGGTTGGCCGGCCATGGGTGGTGGAGTCCCTCCGGGACTCCGCCTTCCAAAGTGATTTCTTCCGGACTTCTCTAGAACCTTCTAGAACCTTCCATAAATGCACCGGATCATTTTCAAACTTATAAAATGACTTCCTATATATGAATCTTATTCTCCGGACCATTCCGGAACTCCTCGTGATGTCCGGGATCCCATCCGAGACTTCGAACAATACTTCGAACTCCATTCCATATTCAAGTTCTACTATTACAACATCAAACCTTAAGTGTGTCACCCTACGGTTCGTGAACTATGTGGACATGGGTGAGAACTCTCTCTGACCAATAACCAATAGCGGGATCTGGAGATCCATAATGGCTCCCACATATTCAACGATGACTTAGTGATCAAATGAACCATTCACATACGATACCAATTCCCTTTGTCACGCGATATTTTACTTGTCCAAGGTTTGATCATCGGTATCACTCTATACCTTGTTCAACCTCGTCTCCTGACAAGTACTATTTACTCGTACCGTGGTATGTCACTACAAGAAAAGTTCTGATAGACAACGTCCCAAAATCGTCAACTAAGGGGCATTTTTCGTCGCCTATGGGCCTAACCCGACGATATGGGTTCTGTTGTCGAAACTGCATCAGGCAAAGTCCTACGACGATTTTTTCGGTCCGTCGCGCTTGGGCGCCCTTCCGCCACGGAAAATCGGACCGTTGCCCAAGTGTTTCCGGGAGGCCGTTGACTGCTGACATCATGCAAACTGACACGTGGCGTACGCCGTGACCGGCGGTTAACGGCGTTAACCTGCCGAAACCCCGTGGTAGATGGTAGGCCCACACGAGGCTCGCCACGTCTTAAGCGGGCCGGCCCATTAAGTTTGCGGGCCGGGCCAGCTGACTTAGTTTGACCGGTCAACTATATGGCTGGGCTGGTCCATTAGTTACGTGGGCCGGGCCTAACCTCTAAGGTTGACTGGTCAAAACTTTAATGGGCCGGCCCACTAAGCATGTGGGCCGGGCCGAATGCACTCGTTTGACCGGTCAACAGGCAAAAGGGCCGGCCCACAAGACATGTGGGACCCACTTTCCGGTATCGGGCCGGCCCATTTACAAAGTGGGGTCCACATTAAAGCAACTGGGCCGGCCCAAGAAGTTAGTGGGCCGGCCCAATTAGCATGTGGGTCCCACTTTCCCGCTATCGGGCCGGCCCATTTAGTACGTGGGGTCCACATTAGATCAAATGGGCTGGCCCAACAAGCCGATGGCCGGGCCAAAAGCACCGGTGGGTCCCACTTTCCAGTTAAAGGGCTGGCCCATTTAGTATGTGGGGTCCACCATATAGCAAGTGGGCCGGCCCAACAAGATAGTGGGCCGGGCCAAAACACAGGTGGGTCCCACTTTCCAGTTAAAGGGCTGGCCCATTTAGTATGTGGGGTCCACCATATAGCAAGTGGGCCGGCCCAACAAGATAGTGGGCCGGGCCAAAACACTGGTGGGTCCCACTTTCCTGTTAAAGGGCCGGCCCATTTAGTATGTGGGGTCCACCGTATAGCAAGTGGGCCGGCCCAACACGCTAGTGGGCCGGGCCAAAAGCACAGGTGGGTCCCACTTTCCTGTCAAAGGGCCGGCCCATTTAGTATGTGGGGTCCACCATATAGCAAGTGGGCCGGCCCAACATGCTAGTGGGCCGGGCCAAAAACACAGGTGGGTCCCACTTTCGTCTTAAAGGGCCGGCCCATTTAGTATGTGGGGACCACCACAAAAGCAATTGGGCTGGCCCAACTAGTTAGTGGGCCGGCCCAGTAGTGGGTGGGGTCCACCTTAAAGCAAGAGGGCCGGCCCAATTAGGGTGTGGGGTCCACAGTAAATCAAATGGGCTGGCCAATAAGTAAGTGGGCCAGCCCGTTTAGTTGCTGTTTATATGCCGGCGTAATAGGCGCTTTAGGATTTTGCGAGCCGGCACATATGTGATTTCGCTTAATTGGGCCGTTTAAGGGATGGGAATTCGTGATTTAGATATTGAGAATATTTACGCAGCATTGATTTACGTCGGATAGCCTCACTTACCACAAGCACCAAAGAAAAATGCGCGAAAGAACTATAAAAACTAACTAAATATTACATCAGTACGCAAGGCTTTGAAAAAATATTACGGAACCCGAGAGAAATTGAATGTTAATTAAACCTAGCAATACAATGAAGCGATCCGGCAATCTTTTAAGTTGTCCATGCAGCACCTATATCCGAAACAAAGACATTACAAGTTAAGACAAACAACAATGGAAACGCAAAGACACTCGCAATATTGTTTGCCAAAGAATTTGGAACTCATCATTTCGTCGTTATAACAAGATCATTGTAATGCGCACAATAAGCAAACAAAGAGTGCATGCCGCATACCAACAGCCAATATAACAGAGCATGTTAGAATGAAACAACAGACTTACTACTGTCGAGTCCCATGCAAACCAACATGTTCAGGGAGTACAAAATTGGCATGAACAACATAGTAGCAGGCTATAAATTTTGTAACAAGGACTGAGCAAGATGAAGTTATGATGGCTACATCTACAGAAGCAGGGAATGTAAACCAAAAATAGAAGTTACGATGGCAAAAGCTAAAGAGGAGGGAATGTGAACCAACATGTGCCAAGTGCAATTACTTCATTTTGGCCGTGAACTAAATAATACTCCTGAACTTATAGTGAAGGGGATGCAAATCAAGATGTTTCGGGATATAAACTTGTAATGAGCAACTGTTGACTGCCAAAACCCACCGGCGGGCAGCGGCCTTGTCAACACCGTAGAGCCGGGAAGAGCCTAGAGCTGCGGCTGGCTGAGACCCCTCCGAGCGACGGCCCGCAATGCTCTTCCGGTCACACGCGGCGATGCGAAGTGCAAGGGCGTGCCACCTGACCTATACCTGGTCAGGAAGGTGATGGGGATGCCTCGCTTAGTTTCCTGCAGGGCATACATGTAAACGTTAAATACGAGCCTCGATCGGCTCTCAGGTTATCCTGTGAATCGGCTCAAAGAGCCGATCCACCCATGATTCGTACGGGGTGCACGAATACTTGGTGGTCCTGCTTGATCAAGATAAAGCTAATAAGATCTACGACGATTTAGGGTTTTCACCGCATAATCGGATCATCCTACTCCAGGTTGGGCCTCGCGGCCACGCACGGTGCTCGTAAGCCGATCCTAAACAAGGCCTAAAAACCAACATGAAGTTGATCCTCGGAACATCCTGTTTAGGACTTGCGAACGCCACCCTACGTGCCACTGGATCCTCCCCCTTTGTAAGGCCTAACTATTGCAGATATTAAACTAATCCTTGTAGAACAAGGAGCAATCGTAACGGATCAGATCTACTAAATAATGATCAAGCGGGGTGCCGCCCCACACCCGAGATAGGTGTGAGGGCGGCTAGATATGCAAGGGTTGCACTACGTAAGCATGCTTAAACGAAGAACAATGCTAACCCTAACACATCTAATGATAACTACGTTGCTCGCCATCAAAAGCGCTTCGATACGAGCAACGCATGAACAACGTGGGGCTTGTGCTGCCTAGATCGCAAGATGCGATCTAGGCAGCATGTCGCTTACCCGATAGAAACCCTCGAGACGAAGGAGTTGGCGATGCGCCGAGATTGGTTTGTTTGGGGTTGAACGTGAGTTGTTGTTTATTCCATAAACCCTAGGTACATATTTATAGTCCAGCGGACTTTCTAATGTGGGCGTGCACTAAACCGTGCACGAGATAAACTCTAACTTTTAATCTAGATACAATCTACCATAATTAAAGATACACGGGCAACTTAGCCCAAATTCTCCGTGCAAGGCCGCTTCATAGATCTTTCATGTGTAATCTTTCAAGCCCATCTTGATCGCGGCCCACCTCCTGATTTAGCCAAAATCTGGTGATAACACATGCCCCCCTGGTTTTGGTAATGATAATTTCAAAACCACTCTGTTTTTTCCTCAGAGGGGTCGTGTCACGGCAGAGCAGAACTGTCGCAGCATGCTTCATCATGACGACTTGCCTTCCCAACTTCTCTGCACGATTTGACAGTTTTGGCACCATGTCCTCGAGAACTGCTCGAAAATTGAAAAAACCCCCACCTCCTTTTATTTAACCGCATCGAACAGTTCTCCTCTTCACCCCTTCCGCATTAGCACTCCAAAAAACCCTCCCTCGCAACCATGTCCTCTTCCTCTTCCTCTTCTTCTTCGTCGGATCTTTCCCACGTGTCCTCTCCCATCCGAGAGTCGACGCCCTCGTGGGGTACGCAAGCGGCGTACGACATCCTCGCCCCAACGAAGTGGGACAAAGAGGACCATGACTCCTCCGTCAGGTCCGAGGATGACAAATCCCTAACCGACGGGGAGAGCGACCTCCGCTTCCTTGCTGACGGGGAAGCGGTGGAGGAGAGCGAAGACGATCGCCTCTCCTGGGCAGACTTCACCACCTCCGAGGAGGTGAAGGAGGAGGAAGAGGAGGAGGAGGATGAAGACAGCTCCTCCGACGAGCCGCCGGCCAAACGCCGCCACCTCTGGCCGGGAACTTCAGCGACGTCGACGGTGGACGACGACGCCGACGAAGAGGATGAAGACGACGAGGGTCCTGTCGGCGGCCGCCGGAGCAGCGATGACGAGCCGGCAGGGAGCAGCGCCGGCGGTGGCGATGACGGCGACGACGACGACGAGGGCGGCAGCGGCCCCTAGATAGGGTCTTAGCATAGGGCCAGCGATAGCAGACGGGGCAATGTATCCCCCTGGTATTTCCTTTTGAGAGCAATCAGCTCTTCTATGTAAGAAATCTGGCTTATTAATGAAGAAATTCCCCAACTCGATTTTGCCGATTCCCTTTATGATAATTTAGCCGATTGTCTTTCGCACTGATTCTACCGATTGCCAATCCGGTTAATGCCCAATAAGCCGATGGCGTCGCATCGGTCTCTCACGACAAATTTTGTGATAGATTCATCCGGACCCAAGCTCCTGGTCAAACCAGGCCCAGCCATAAGCGTGCAAACCCCAGGCCTTCAGACATTCTTCCGCCACATCCTTCCCTTCCAGATCCTCTTTGTCTCTAGAAGCGCCCTAAGATCGTTGCCGGATCAATTTAAACGCCGAAGCTGCCACTTCGCGGGACGGGCATTACCTCCGTAGTAACGTTTTATAATCCTCGCTCCGTATAATCCTGCTCTCGTTCTCTTTCAGCAACCATTGCTCCAAATCAAGCCGAGATGCAGAGCCAACCGATTTTAGCGAACTCGGCCTTCTTATAGCAAAGGACCTCTCGCGGCAAGTTGCCCCCGAGCCTCAGCCGGGGTAGAGACAAATGATGAAGACCAATAATTCAGGCAAACAGGCCTGGGCTCGACCACGTCCGAGAGTGGACCACCTATCATCCGCTGACAGTCTACACAGCCGATTCAGCAGGTTACTAATCTGGTGTTGAGTAGGTGCCCTCAACATAGTCCTGGGCTTGTCGCTGAATCGTCTTGCATATTGAAACTGATAATTCCGTGACATCAGCACCATTCCTCGGGCCAGTTGTGATGCAGAGTTAGCCGATTCCAACGAAATTGGCCCGCGTAGCCAAGGATCCTTCGGGGCAAGCTGCCCCCCGGGCCTTAGTCGGGCGAGAGTAACAGTGAGCCAACCACATCGGTCACCCTCGGCTTCCAACTTATAATGCAGCATCAGCCGACTCCAACGACTATCGGCTCTTCGTTTCTGGCAGGCTGGGACGCCTCCCAGTGGGGGTGTCTTTGAATCTCTGATGCCCTCCAAATTCTGGACGCAACACCCCCTAGAAGTGACAGCTACTAAGTCACCATCTTGGTCAAAACGTCGCAGCCGATTACTTCGTCATCGGCTGCTCTCGCAGTCTTAGGAAGGCTCATCCCTACCCTGACTTGCCGTTTAATCAGAGCCACGACCCTCAAACCTGCTAATGCCGCTGATCTTGAAGGCTTGAAAGGAAGACCCATTTCACGCTCCATTGATCCTTAAGTCGATGTCTGCACATCGGCTATGCTTAAAAAATTTGAATTTCCGGCCGATTTGTGTATCGGCCCCCATACTCCAATACCCATTGCCACCGGATGGGACACTTCTACTGCATATCCTCGTGTTTTATCCACTTGGGCGCCCCCCCGAGCCGATTCTGTCAAGAGAATTGATGATATCGGCTCTGTTGGATCATGTGTTGAACCCAGGCAGTATGGATGGTGAGGATATTCACGGCCGATTACTGGAATCGGCCTCCACGTTGTTTGCTCGGTGAAGGTTTTGTAATGTTCCTTCATAGACCCTTGGGGCCGATCACAAGGATCAGCCTCGCCAAGTTGCACATCGCTTGGCTTCAACTACATGGTCGGGCCGGTGGATAAAACTAGCTTAACCCTTCCCTTTGTCACATCGATGCGCTCGCAGTCGTCCAAGTTGATGCTCGAGAGGGGTTCTTGGCCTGCTTGCTTCCCATGCGTTCATGCCAGCCGTTGAAACTTCGGCCGAGTCATCGGCCTGGACGACCTCTACCTCGTCACCATCCCACTGTATTATGCATTGGTGCATCGTGGAGGGAATGCAGCAGTTGGCGTGGATCCAATCTCTTCCCAGCAACACAGCATAACTGCTCGTGCTATCAACGATGAAGAACGTCGTAGGGATAGTTTTTCTTCCTACGGTCAGATCCACGTTCAGAACTCCTTGTGCCTCAGACGCTTGGCCGTTGAAGTCGCTCAACGTCACGTTAGTCTTGATTAGATCCGAACTCGAGCGTCCCAGCCGACGTAGCATAGAGTACGGCATGATGTTAACCGCCGCTCCGGTGTCCACCAGCATCTTATTTACAGGCCTCCCATCGATATATCCTCGTAAGTACAGGGCCTTCAGATGCCTGTAGCTCCTTTCCCGTGGCTTCTCAAAGATAACCGGCCGTGGGCCGCGATCAAGTTGTGCCACGGATGTCTCATCTAATCCCGGAGCACCGAACTCCGAAGGGAGGATAAACACCATATTTGTGCCAGCCGATGTTTCATCATCGGCTTTTCTCTGTTCGGGGCGCCACTCTCTTCTTTGTGGCTGACCTTCCTTGTCCAGGGTTCGCCGAATTTTGGCGGCCAGATCGGGCCGTGCCTTCCTTAGCGTGCGCGAGTATAATCTTTCGGCTTCTTCCAACCCACGCGGACGCTGAACTCTTCGCTTACGGGAACGGCTGAGCCCACCGGGGCACCACACGGGCTGATGATATTTGTATTCTTCACCACCGTCCTCTAGCTCCTCGAGATCTTCCACCCGAGCGGACTCGGCATGCTTGTTCCGAGGCGGGAAAGGCCCTAGGCGGCTGAACACGGACACGTTAGCGGCACCCTTCTTCCTTTGTTTGCATTTCAGGCGGTCCTCGATTGTTGGCAATCGGCTCATTCCTGAGTCCCGGCAATGTTTGAAGAACGGGCAGTCCCGGTGCCTATCCATGTCACCCTGCCCCCTTGGCCTTCCTTCGGCGCGACGATCGTACCCGCCGTTGCTTCTACCATGTTGGCGGTACCTTCCGACCTCGGCATCAGACCGAAAATTCCTTTCATCATCTACGTCGTAGCGCCGACGTCGGTCGTGGTGTTGCTCGTATTTGTTGAGGAGGTGCTTGGAGAGTGGGCGTTGATACCGCATGCTTCTTACCTCCTCCCTTGCCAGGTACCGCCTGTCCTCATCTTGGGGTTGGTCGCGCGGATCGGCTCCCTCTTCATCCTTGCCACGGGAGTGGCTGCTTTCTGTTTTCTCTTTGTCATGGCGGCTTGCAGACCCTGCCATATTGACACCAAAGGAAAACTTTGGCTGACCTATGGAGTGGCTGAGATCCACCGTGTCGACACCGGGCCCCGGACGTGGGTCTCTACCGAGCTTGATATCGTGCGGCCGGGTCTTCTCAGAGGAGCCGATGAGTTCGGCTCCAAGGGTTGCCTTGATCCCGTCATGTTTCCTTCTGAGCTCCTTGGGCAGATCCCCATGCTTCAGCGACCTGGTACGCTCCTCTGACGGGGTGGAGAGATCTATCCCATCGAGTGCGCCTTCGGGCGTGGAACCCCTCCCCCTGACGCCATGGGAGTGGGTTCGGTGGGAAGAGCCGATGAGTTCGGCTTCGAGGATGGCTTTGATCTCATCGCACGTGACTGGCGTGCCGCCCGCCATCTCAGATGTAGATGGCGATGTGGTTGATGTAGACGATTGTCCCACCGGGCGTGCCAGAATGTGTTGACTGCCAAAACCCACCGGCGGGCAGCGGCCTTGTCAACACCGTAGAGCCGGGAAGATCCTAGAGCTGCGGCTGGCTGAGACCCCTCCGAGCGACGGCCCGCAATGCTCTTCTGGTCACACGCGGCGATGCGAAGTGCAAGGGCGTGCCACCTGACCTATACCTGGTCAGGAAGGTGATGGGGATGCCTCGCTTAGTTTCCTGCGGGGCATACATGTAAACGTTAAATACGAGCCTCGATCGGCTCTCAGGTTATCTTGTGAATCGGCTCAAAGAGCCGATCCACCCACGATTCGTACGGGGTGCACGAATACTTGGTGGTCCTGCTTGATCAAGATAAAGCTAATTAGATCTACGACGATTTAGGGTTTTCACCGCATAATCGGATCATCCTACTCCGAGGTTGGGCCTCGCGGCCACGCACGGTGCTCGTAAGCCGATCCTAAACAAGGCCTAAAAACCAACATGAAGTTGATCCTCGGAACATCCTGTTTAGGACTTGCGAACGCCACCCTACGTGCCACTTGGATCCTCCCCCTTTGTAAGGCCTAACTATTGCAGATATTAAACTAATCCTTGTAGAACAAGGAGCAATCGTAACGGATCAGATCTACTAAATAATGATCAAGCGGGGTGCCGCCCCACACCCGAGATAGGTGTGAGGGCGGCTAGATATGCAAGGGTTGCACTACGTAAGCATGCTTAAACGAAGAACAATGCTAACCCTAACACATCTAATGATAACTACGTTGCTCGCCATCAAAAGCGCTTCGGTACGAGCAACGCATGAACAACGTGGGGCTTGTGCTGCCTAGATCGCAAGATGCGATCTAGGCAGCATGTCGCTTACCGATAGAAACCCTCGAGACGAAGGAGTTGGCGATGCGCCGAGATTGGTTTGTTTGGGGTTGAACGTGAGTTGTTGTTTATTCCATAAACCCTAGGTACATATTTATAGTCCAGCGGACTTTCTAATGTGGGCGTGCACTAAACCGTGCACGAGATAAACTCTAACTTTTAATCTAGATACAATCTACCATAATTAAAGACACACGGGCAACTTAGCCCAAATTCTCCGTGCAAGGCCGCTTCATAGATCTTTCATGTGTAATCTTTCAAGCCCATCTTGATGGCGGCCCACCTCCTGATTTAGCCAAAATCTGGTGATAACAGCCTTATAGATTTTAAAGAAATCAAGACCCTCATCTTTAGTTTTCAGGAGATACACATAACAGTACCTAGTGGAATCATCAATCAAAGTCATGAAATATTTCTTTCCACCTTTTGTCAACTCACAATTCATCTCACATAGATCTGAATGTATGAGCTCTAGTGGTGCCAAGTTTCTTTCCTTCGCGAGGCTTGTGAGGCTTGCGAGGCTGCTTTGCTTGCACACAAGCATGGCACTTAGAGCCTTTGACAAAGGTGAATTTCGGAATTAAACTCATATCAGCAAGCCTCGTCATACAACCGAAATTAACATGACAAAGTCGTGAATGCCAAACATTAGTTTCATTAACACTAGTGCTTACATGGTTCACAACATTATCACAGAAATCTTCTAGAGAGAATCGCAACATTCCCTCACATTCATATCCCTTTCCAACAAAAGTTCCATACTTAGACAGTACAACTTTATTGGACTCAAACACCAACTTAAACCCATCTTTCATAAGACGGGAGCCACTAACGAGATTCTTCTTGATAGAAGGGACATGCAGACACGTTCTTCGATTGCACGATCTTTCCCGAAGTAAACTTCGGATCTACCGTGCCAACACCACGAACGGTAGCATGTAACCCACTCCCCATCATTACCGAGGAACCTCGGGCCCGATAAGAGGTAAACATGGAGATATCAGCACACACATGAACATTGGCACTTGTATCAACCCACCATTCCGTGGGCTGAAACACCGAAAGAACGAGTGAGGTAACATATTACCATACCCCTGTAGTTCCTTCCTCTGTGTTGCCAATGACCATGCTAACAGAATTTGAGTTCTGTCCAGCTTGACATTTCTTTCCTTTGCGTCGTGGACAGCGATTAGCCCAATGGCCTGTCTCGCCACACACCCAGCAAGGATCTTTCTTCTCCGTTTTCCCCTTCTTCTTGAAGTTGGTAGTCTGGGAGACTCCCTTGTTCTTTCCCCTGGACTTGTGGGCATTTTTCTGCACCATATTGGCAGCAGAACGTCCCTCGGTTCCTCCAGTGTGTTTGTCTTTTGCCCTCGCCTTCTCCTCAACATCCAGAGAGCCCATGATATTCTCAACAGCAAACTCATGCCTCGATGTTTCGGGGAAGTGGCAAAGTTCCTCCATGAAGGGGGAAGCTTAGCGACAATGCATCCCGCGACAAATTTGTCCGGTAGCACACACTTGAGGAGCTCGAGTTCCTTTGCCATGATCCGTATCTCATGAGCCTGTTCTACTACAGATCGGTTCTCAACCATTCTGTAGTCATTGAACTGCTCCATAGCATACAGTTCACCTCCGGCATCGGAAGCACCAAACTTAGCGTCCAGTGCATCCCACAGTTCCTTCCCATTTCGAATGTGCAGATAGGCATCAACCAACTTGTCTCCAAGCACACTTAGGACGGCACCCACAAAGATTACGGTGGCATCCTCGAACGCTTTATCCTCGTCAGGAGTAAGCGGACCTTTGGGAGTACCTTCCGCAACTCGGTGCACGCCCATGGAAGTGAGCCACAAGAGGGTCTTACTCTGCCATCTCTTGAAATGAGAACCCGTAAACGGGCTCGGTTTAAGCGCAGCAGCAAAGCCAGACGGTGAAAATTGCCTAAGCATATAAGGTTTTTGGATGGTTGGATTATTAGGAAATTTCCGTATGAGATTAATTACCGAAAGCAACATTATAGATGCACAAGCATACTTAACCATACACATCAGACTAAGCACATGCATCAGATCTGAACATGGAACAAGTAGCAGTGCAAGGTCGGAGAGGAAAAACACGTACATCGCGACCGGGAAGGTCGCACCAGCAGCAGCACCACCACCACCATGGGTATTGTTGATGTCGCCCATGGTGTAGGCGGATCTGTCGATGAAGCAGCCGAACCGTCGAAGAAGAAGACGAACAGCAGCGAGCAGTCGCGCCGAGACGCTCCCCAAAAACCTTATCGCCCGTCTCCCGGTGCAGGATCTCAACGGACGGAGTTTCGGAGGCCTGCTCTCCCGGACGGTTGTGCACGCAGCTGTCGGGATGGGGAAGACTAGAGAGTAGCGCAACAAAAGGAACTTCGCGAGAGAGATGAACTAGAGAGTTCTGAGAATTGTGTGTTTCTCTAGATCTGATCTGTCTCCTTGTATAGCCTGGGAAGCCGACCCAACCCGACCGCGTTGACACGCGGCGAGCATGCACATGCAGGTCGACACGTACCCAACTCAGTTGGTGCACCAAGCAAAAATTTAGGCTTCCTTGAGTGTGTCTCGAACTCGAACTCGAGTCACGAAACGCGACGTGCGTGCGTGCGTGACGTGCCGAGGCGGGGCGGAGGAGGAGGAGTGCGCGAGGGCTCCTTCTATTCTCACTCACTTGGAATGACTAGAACAGCAGCCCTTATAAACCACTCCAACTCTCTCCCAACTAGCAATGTGGGACTAAACTTTGTCCCCAAGGCTGTCCCAAGCTACCAACGTGATGGGCCTTGAGATTTCAGGAATTGTAGACTATAGGGGCTGCCTTACTGGGCTGCAGCCCATCTACATTTAACACTCCTTACTTAGCGATATCAAAGACGAGGCGCGACAATGGGCGGACGCGGGTGCCCGGTGCTTCACCAACTTCTCCCCTAGATTAGGTCTTTTGGGTTGAGTTGTATGGCGTGGTGTGGTCCTCTCTTGAACTTGTACATACGAACCTTTTTTATCTATCAATGCATCGAAACGCAAAGCGTTTTCGCAAAAATTGCATGATAATTGCAAAGGCAGACAGATTAGCCAAAAAAAAGTACATAGAGATGGAGCAACTGCCCTAACAGACCGAGCCTAGGGTGAGCTACTGGTGAATTCTAGGTGGTGCCTTAGCAGCGACGATCGCCTTAAGCTCTTGCGCCATGCCCAGAATCTCCTCCTAGCCCTGTGATCTTGCGCTTAAGGCCCAAAGCTGCAGGAAAATAACAGATTTGTTTTTTTTTTTGAAAAGAGGGCAAAAGCCTTTCCCAATTCCATTAATTAAGGGAGAGTTTACAAAGAGAACGACCCCAAAAGGAAAAAACAAGCGACTACTCTCGCGGCATCAAAGAGTTCACATGTTTAGCTCCCGCGAGAGCCCACAATCTAGCCTCATTTCTAATCTTGTCGAAAACCACCGTAGGGGGGGGGCGTGCTTGTTCTTGAAAACTCTAGCGTTCCTCTCATTCCATATTTCCCAAGACACAAGAAGAGTGATGGACGCCACGCCCTTATGCTTCGTCATCAAGTACCACCAATCGATGAAGGGGAGAGTAGTCCAAGTGTTGGGGGAGAGGAGATGAAGACCAAGCCAATCCTTGATAAGCGCCCAAATGCGGATGGAGAACCGACAATGGACGAAGAGATGCTCCACGGACTCGAGAACCCTATTGCAAAGGGGGAAATTACCGCAATTATCCCAATGGCGCCTCTCCAAACGGTCACTAGTCCAAATCCTATCTTGGACAAAGAGCCATGAGAAGAACTTGATTTTCGGCGGAGCCCAAATTCTCCACACCGAGGAGCCAATAGGGGCCTCGGTCGACCCATAGAATTGTGCCTTGTACGCGGACTTGGACGAGTAGTTGCCGTTCTCCGTAAGGTTCCAAGTAATCTCATCCATAACCCCGGGGCTCAAGGCGAAGGCACTAAGCCTAGACCAAAGAGACAAATATTGTCGCACGTGCGCAATGGAGAAAGTCGCTTCCATATCAATCTTGGCAATCCAAGCATTATTACTTAGGGCACTTTTGACGCTCCAACGCTTTCTAGTGGAGATAGAGAAGATGAGGGGGGCAACATCCTTTGGCTTGACTCCATGTAGCCAAGGTGCATCCCAAAAAGGAGTCTTTTCTCCATTGCCAACAAGGATGGTGGTGGCGGCGTAGAAGAGGTCCATATCCACCTCATTGCAAGGGTTACCCAAACCAACCCAAATCTTGTTGGGGTCCTTCCACTCAAACCAAGGCCAACGTAGGCGAAGAGCGCGGGCGAAGAAAATGGTGTTGAGAACACCGAGGCCCCCGAGGTTCTTAGGCCTACAAACCACCTCCCAATTGACCTTGCATTGCCCACCGGTGACCTTGTCCGTTGCCGTCCAAAGGAAAGCCCGTTGAGTTTTCTTGATGGAGAGGAGGATACTTGGGGGAACCACAAGCGTTGTCAAATGGAAGATTTTGTATATATAGTCAGAGGGATGTTTAATCACTTTCTTCTCAATAGTAAGCTTATTGCCAATGTGCCACAGAGCCCAGAACTGGGCAAGAAACAACATCCAAATTATAAGCCTACACGGTTGGCCGGAGAACCTAGAGAGAATGGCAAAGAACTGCCCAAAATTTCCCTGGCACCAGCTACACCCGAATAGCTGGTGGGTCACACTCTAAGCAAATTTGGCTAAGGAGCAAGTGAAGAGGATGTGCGAGGCGTCCTCGGGTGCACCACACAGGGCGCAAGTCAAGTCCAGTGGCAGGACCCTGCCTGATAGCTATCTGGATGCTAGAAGGAAGACGGTCTAAAACTAGGGAGCTTCACAGCTTAAATGTCTTTGAAATGCATCACCGTTGCCCCTTGCGACAACTTGTCATACATCGAGCTCACCGAGAACTGACCATGTGCTTCAAGTGACCAGGACACCTTGTCCAAACAATCAGAAAGGACAGCCTCCGCCAACAAAGAGGCCAGGCTGTTCCACTCGGCAACTCCTTGGTGATCCAGGGTGCGCTGCAGCCGAATATGAGGACTAGGAGCCGAACACACAGAACTAACCAAAACCATCTGGTTGTCACATATTGCAAACAGCCATGGGAAGTGATCCCTGAGGGGTGCCTTGCCACACCAACAGTCCAACCAAAATAAGGTGCGGTTCCCATTGCGCACCTCATGATTAGCACCCAACTTGAATAGGTTCTTGATGTGATGTAAACTTCTCCAGAGCATGGTAATGATTAGTCCTTAAACAAATGTAAAACCAAAATAATAGCTCATAACCTATACTCACCTGTTGCTATATAGCAATAGCATGATGACATGGATCGTGCTACATTCATGAACCCCATCGCAACCATTTCCTTGTTGCCATCCAGTTTGTATCCATTTAACACTGAAAAAGAGCGACCCACAGCGATAGCTTCCTATAGCAGAGAATGGTTAAATGAAACTAGGTCTTCCAAAACATGGACTATTGGGCTTCATATCAGATACTTCCGGATGTCTATAAGTATTTTTGTAGCTATAGTTTTGTGTGAGTAGTTTTTTTGTGCAAAGTTGTGCCACGATCCAAGATGTGCTTCCGTAGGCAGTACGTAATTTGTTAAGTAGCAATTAAGCTCATGTATAACAGTACACTCTTCAGAAGAAATCTGCATAGTTTTTAAAGGTTATATATGATCTGATGAATTCTAAAGCAAATAAGTAGTACACGAGGACTCAATTTTGTCTAATTTACTACTCTTGGGTTATTAGGAGTGTGTATATTTATCTTTATGTGTATAGAAGGACTACTTTACTATTTACGCATGGAAGTACTACTTTATTAGGAATATTTTACATTGTTGTCCGGTGCAATGTATTCTCTTTCAGAAGTAAATACGTACTGTTAGAGTGATAACAGCACAAATAAGAGCACATTCTGCAACATGGGGTCCTTTGAGCTGAATTTCTTTGGCTGAGCTTGTATTGATGCCTCCATCTACTCTTTGTATGATCCTCACACCCTGCTTGTCAGCTCTCGTTACATAGACCATGAGAGTGGATAAAGCAACTGCAAGTAGAGGTGCAACAGCAGAGACCCAAAAGAGCTTCTTGTTCCTCTTTCTCTGAAAGTACCATTCCCAATCGTTTAATTATGTATTACTGTAAGTAAGTAAACATATAAGAAAAGGAGAGTGAAAACAGCTCTTCAATCTTACTATGAACCTCATGGTAATAATGAACATGAAAAAGGAATATCCGATGAAGAAGTTCTCCGGATGGCACTGTCATTACATGTCATATAGACAAAAGCATTAAAAGTAAGCAACCTAAATAGCATGCAGCTAAAAAATAAAGATTTATGACTAAATGCTAAGGCACAATTGCCTTGTGTTTGTTAAAAAATACTTTCCCTCTGGTTGAGGAAAATGTTAAAACATGCTTAGGTTAGGAGTCAGGAAGCATACTGGTAACTGGACCAGGTCACATTTATTACAGACAGAATATTGTTGTGGCCGTTGGAGATATTTCTCAGAAAATTCAAAGAGAAAAACTTGCATGTTTGTCATCAGCGAAATTGATTAGTTATATGGTTATCTCTCAAGGCAACATTTTTACAGATGTAATGTTTTTGAACTCCATGTTACATCAATTATTTCATGATTTAAGTGATAATAAATAATTGAGCAATTGACTATACCAAGGAGGAAACATGTGTATTTTTGTCCACTTAACTGAGGGCAAATTTACTCTCCTTTTCCCCTTCAAGACGGTTTTTCAATTGCTGGTCCTGCTTGGGATGGATGTAAAATTAGTGGTGACACCGGTATTAAGCTCAAAGTTGAACTAAATACCTGTGGACACACTATTTTTATACCCAATCCAAGCAGGGCCTTATACTTCTTTCTACGGAGTAATATATATTGTGCATTTGTGCAGCAGGTTTCTCCCAGCCATTACCCTTCAAGAAACAGAGCTAATTTTTTCCCACCGGTAAAAGGAGTACATGTCAGTAGGATTAAAGAAGTTAATGAGACAACATGCGTGATAAACTAGGGATCTTTTGTTTTAAAGGTCATATTGTGTGTTTTTTGGAGGTGTGTGCTTGCATAAGAGCACATTCACAGTGAAAGAAAAGGAGAAACGCTTACTGGTTCATGAACTGAAACCCAGATGCCTTAGTGACAGAGACAAAGATCAGTGTTACTTGTGAAATGATTGCGTCCAAGCAGCCCCTTCAGCTGCTGCAATCCTATCACAATGGCAGCTCCCCCATGAATCCGACAATTGTGGCATGTGGCAGAAAATCCATGAGAAAACCCAATCTCCAAAAGAATTGATCAAACAAGACTCCAATTAGCCAATAAAGAAAATGTTAGCTCATTTCGATGACAAGAGTGCAAATGCTCTACCTGAGCAGACCAAATACAAATTGGAATACACCCGTAAGGAATGTCACTGTGAAAACCATTTTTGGTAGGAAGCTGGATCAACTACTGGGTTAACTATCTTCTGAACCATTGATGAAAGCAACAGTGACACGATAGTGACCGGTCCAATGGCTATCTCCCTGGAGTTCCCCGTTACGGCATATACAAGAGGTGGCACAATACTTGTATCTACCACAAAACAAAAAAAAAAATATTCAGACCAGAAGCACATTAAAACACACAAAGATATGTGAAATGTGGTTTCACTTATAAAGACCACACTGAGGATCCATTTTCGCCAGAGGTTGCATATCCAATGATCTACATTATGAGGCCAATAAAGCTATTTAGAAATCTAGTCGAGATTAGTTATGCATGTCATGTATAGTAACAATTTTATCTCTTTCTCATAAATAAAACAAGTTACCTGTGGAATACTAAGGCTTATGGTGGGTACTGCTGAAGAAAGAAGCCATCACATTCTAAGGTCATGTGTCTACTTGCTCTTGGTCTATGCTGGATGCCGTTGAAAAAAGAATCTGAAAAATTCTAAAGAGCCCGTGCCTATTATTCTAAAGTTCCATTTTGTGTGCCAAGGGCGCTTACTGCATTCTGATAATTATGAGATTTCTTGGGCTCTGCATGCCTGCTCTTTGTACACCACGGTGTTTCAAAATAGCTTAAATTTCTGATCGTAACTGTTCCACTAGGTGTTCCTTTGATGAAATGCCAGGTGCAACTCATGTATTTTGTCTGTTGAGAGTATTTTCCATTAGTCATGTAAATATATTTTGTTATGTACTTTGCACCTATACAGTTCAAAAATATTAATATTGCAATATATGCTTGAAGTCCTTAGTAGTGCTTTTGCTATTGCTAAACTAATGCTCCCTCCGTTCCAAAATAAGTCACATATTTGTCTAGATTCGCATGTATTTAGACACGTTTTGTCTAGAAAAATGTATGACACTTATTTTGGAACGTAGGAAGTAGAAGATTTACTTTAATCCTGAATGTATTGGTGATTTAGTATTTTAGGCTGAGATAAAAAGCTTACACAAGCACTTCCATTTGTTAAAAGAAGGCCCAACTTCCAATCCTGAATATATATTGGTGATTTAGCATTTTAGGCTAATATATAAACTAGACAAGCACCACGCTTCATTTTGAGCCCCTATTTCTTCAATACTTGGACGTAATACCAACTCAAATAGATCACGAATGTTTCCTTTAGTTGGTTCCTTCACTAGTTGACAGGAACCTTGGACCTTTCGTCACCTTTGCCTTGATAAAAGTAAATTGCAAGCATGCATAATGTTTATAATGGACCATGCTAGAGCGAATCATGCTCGAGCAGCTCGTGGAAACACTGTTCACACCACAGAGGTCAGAACTCGAACTATTGATGCGTAAGCTGTCCCGCCACTCTACTACAAAGGAGGATTAGGCAGCACTAGAAGACCAAACAGAATAAGAACTAAAGTAGAATTGGCCTATCAGGTATGAGCTAACATTCACATTGATCCCCAGCTAAGGAAATGCTATGTGCTGCCAACAAAGAAGTTAAATGCATGGACACGGAAGGATAATTGCAAAAAAATGATAAATAGTCCCATCTTATAGGAAATATTACCTATAGAAAAGAGTGAGCTGTTGAACTTTGGAGAATTATGAGAACTATGTTAACGCACAGATCATTCCCATTTACCAGGCAAACAAAGTAGAGAAGCTGTAATCATAGGATGACAAATAGCAGAAATCATATAGTACGAGTACGATGTAGCAATATGACAGGCGACTTATCACTTGTGCCTCTAATCTTGTTGGCTTTTCAATACCATGCAGACAATAAGTGCTGAATCTTCATAAAGATACTTCCATGTGGGTTTGTGACTTGCGAGTGCCCTGTCACCTTTCAGCAAATTCAGTGTTCAACCTTTGTTTTGATATAAGTTGGCCTGCCAATCAAATGTGTGAAAAGAAACAACTGACACCCGTGTGGTGTGACCATCTGACCACATCTTTTGCCTCTCACACGCTCTCATTCCTTTTTCCAGAGGGGGCGGAAGAGCATTGCATCCAAAACTTAACCCAGATCTGGAGGCATAGCAGGATAATGCACAGATGGACCATCCATATAACGCCAAAATAGTTCAGTGGACTGCGTTGGGGATGAAATTATGCACCTTGAAGGTGGCATTAGCACTTATTACATCATGAAGATTGGCAACCTTGACAACTTGACAAGAGTCAACTTCAGAAAATGGTGCGAGCACCAATTATGGCACGATGAAGATTGGCAAGCCTGATATGTTACTATCAAAACTTTGATTCAAGAGTCAACTCACACAATGGAAGCAAGACATGATGTAGCAACATGAACTGAGAAATCATTCTCTCTTTTCCAGAAAGCGACCAGACGAACATAATTGATTGCATTGTGAAGATGAATAAATTCACTCCAAAGACTGCGGAACCCTGCAATTAAGAGGGGCTCATGGTGCTTCCTGCTTACCAAGACCATACTATTACACAATATTACGATTTTACTGACTTTGCATCCGCTCCACGATCTCTCTTCACTCACTGTTCAATTCAACAACCGTACCCGCTATAAGCGCAATCAAGAAAAAGGCGAGGATTACTACGAACCCGTTCCTTTGGCAAGACATCAATATTGCAACAAGAATATTGCAGCAAGAGAGAAGTCCAATTACACCCCTAAACTTGTCTAAAGTTCAGCTTACAACCCTCAACTTTACTTTGGTTCAACTTTCAACCCTGAATTTTAAAAACGGTTAAAAATCACCCCTTGCATTGTAATAAGTTAGTTTTTCTTGTACCGTGTATGTTGTGTGTTGATGAGTTAGCACAGTATATAGAAAGAAAAACCGCTAACTGGCGATAAATACCGGTTCAATACATATCAAAAAAGGTAGAAGGTCCAATTCCGAACGAATTATAGAATTCGGGGTTGAAAATTGAACCAAAATAAAGTTAAGAATTATAATCTGAATTTTGAGACGAGTTTAGGGGGATAAATTAGATTTCTCTCTTGCAACAATGGAATGAGTGGAAACAAAACCTGAAGGTGGAGACCGATGCTGGTTCTCTTCCTCGGTATGCGTTGCAGGGTAGTCGCCCTTTTGCCGCCCCCTCTTCCTGTTACTCATCTCTCCTGGTTCGCTGCATCGCTCGCTGCTAGTCATGGACTACTTCGCACTCTGCACGCAAGGTGTGTTGGTAGGCCGGCTCGTAGGCCCAGACAACATAATATCAGTCTGGGCCGAACGAGGCTTGACCAGTTAAGGGTTAGTTTGGTTGGACCCAACGCTGGCCCGTTAACTTGAATATCCAAAGCCGGCAGGAGCGCATGAAGCCGAAGCCGACCCAAGCACGGCGGCGGCGGCGAAGAAAATTACCCAACGTCGCCGGGGGTTCTCGCCGGTCGCCGCAGAGAGGAAGGCGGTACCACCTTGTGAGTCGCCAGTGAGCTCACTCCTATTTTCTCTCGCGATTTGCGCTTATATATTGCTCATTTAGTTGGATTAGAGACTCTACTCCACGAGGCGCGGCGAAGCTTGAATTCGTATGCCCTGATCTCTTGCCTGTAAAATTACTAGCTAATGCACTGGACTCCACACAAGATAAGAATTTGTCGGCCAAGTAGATGAAGAAATTGAGGATCACGCAGCAACCCAGCAGTCAAAATAGGTGCTGCTCCCTCTAGTAGCAAAACCGCATTGCCATGTGATCTGGGGAGCTGTGTGATTCCTTTGATTAAGGGGAGACCGGGAGATTCCGATTGATCAGATCACATGAATTTGTGCTGTAATAATACATTTTAAAAAATCTGTTCTCATTGCTTTCATAGATATGTACCAAAGGTCAAAGGCCATAGAAGAAGAAAACATTTAAAAGAATCAGATTGGAGGGAGTAGTTCTATCTCCAAGTATAATTTGAGAGCCACCTGGGATCATGGATTCAAATTCGATTAGTATATGAGGATCACGGTCCAGCAAATGATTGGTCAAGTAACTTTAGCTGAAGACTTTTTCCACAGGAGTGGTGTTTTGGCACATGAAAGCATATGCTCCCTTTATTTTGAAATGTATGTTACACATGTTTTAAAATTTCAAAAAAGTTGAAACGAAAAATTGGCACGTACATCTTCACATGTTACACGCTCACAAAGTCGTTTCATGAAAAATCGACTTGTCGTGTGGCTTGTGTAAAAAAGAAAAAATTCAATGCTTAAAATAAGGCTTTCGAGAAGACAAATTTTCTCTTTTTTACATAGACCACAAAAAATATTGATTCCTCGTGAAACTTGACAAACACATGTATATTATGGAGATGTACATGTAGAACTTTTTTTCAAAAAATTTCGACCGTTCGAAACATAATTTTTTGGTATAGGGAGCATATGCACCCGGGAGCCGAATTGAATTTCCGCTTTTTCCACGCATTATACTGTCTCGTGAGATCTTAGAAGAAACCAATATACTTCACTGCACACTATGTACTACTATATATTAAGTGACTACAGTCACAAAAAGATGACTGCATAACACTTCAGTTAACTTCATTACTATGCAAACATACTTTTCTGTCGCTGTTACAATACTGTCTGTCTGTGAGTATTTGATTGGCTGTAAACCATGTTCAGTGGATACAAATCCGCACCACATGGTGTTATTTTTACTACCATACACTCAACACTCCGTTGCACTGCCCTTATGCTCAGTTAGGCATCCTTCCACTGCTTCACTCACTGTCAGGAAAATCCATTCTTCTCCTATTCTGTCAACAACGTGCCCAAGTTTCATCTTCTGAATTGCTTGCCATCCTGGACTGGCGATAGCGATCTGCGGATAGTTATTGGAACACAAGAGTTAGAATGTTTTTACTAAGTAAACTGTAAATACTTGTAAACACATCAATATGCTCATCAGTTCATCACTTCACCTGTATGCCTAGAGACACCAGGTCCTTATGAATTTCTTCCAATCCCACAAGTCCTGAGGTGTCGATGTTTACCACATCTGCAGAGCAGAAGCATGAATCAGACATGTTCTGAAGTTTTAAGTATCACTGCAGTAACTGAAAACTTCTTTGTAGCAACTTACTTGACATGTCAAGTACAACTGAGTGCACCCTCTCCCTGGCCTTTTCATTGGATGCCTCCACTTCTGCCCTTACCCATTCTATGATCCTGAATGAATAACACGTATTAAGCATTCACACCGAAATTTTTATGAAGTGAAGTGAGGTTTATTTTCTGTGATCATTAGTACCTTTCTTTGATAAACGTTGCATTGATGAAGCATAGGAAAGATGTATCAATGCGTATGACTTGTATAGCTGGTGTTCGGCATGCCACAGGGTACTGCCTGACACTGCAAAATATGTTTGTTCCTTGTAGCCTGCCTAGAACCTCTACCTGAGGCCGGATTGACTGTATGATGATCTTTGCAAAGGAGATGGCAAGCTGCAATATCAGCCCTTAGCAAGTCAGTAAGGTGAAAGACATTATGCAAATGTAATTTGATAATTGAGTTTAAGGTATATCAATCATCTTACTGCAACTCCAAGCCCAATCTCCACGGACCCAAAGAGCACGCCAACGAATGCACCAAGGCATATGAGAAAATCCATCTTGTCAACTTTCCATATGCTCCAAGCTTCTCTAATGTCAATCAGTCCAGGGAGCGCTGACAAAATGATGGACGCTAGCACTGCCATGGGTGTGTAGTAGAGGAGCTTCATGAACAACTCCAAGGCAATAAGCACCGTGACGGCCATGACGATATTGGAAATCGTCGACCTGGCACCTGCGCTGAAGTTGACAGCAGTTCGAGAGAATGAACCTGCAAACGTCCGTCAGACACATTGCCAGCCTATTTTGTTTCTTGTCAGAATATTACAGGCATTTAATCATAATGCTCACCTGTTGCGACATAGCACGAGGACATAGATCCAGCAATATTTGAGCATCCCATCGCTATCATTTCCTTATTTCCATCAAGCTTATACCCTTTTATAGAGGCGAAAGATCGTCCGACGGCAATGGCTTCCTGAAGCAGGCAATACAAACTTGTCCCAGTCAGTTCAGTATGCATTTCTGTAGTGCAAACACCTGCTGGATTGTGTATGACAACAATTACCGTGAGTGCGATCACCGCACAGATGATGGCAATCTTGGCGCATTCTGTGGTGTAGGGTCCGTTCAATTGTATCTGCTTGACTGAGCTCGGGTTCAGCCCTGCGTGCACCTCGCGGATGATCTTCACGCCATGCTTGTCTGCTCTTGTGGCGTAGACCATGGCCGTGGACAGGATAACCGAGACCAACGGTGAAATTGCAGACAGCCAGAAGAGCTTCTTGTACCTCCTCCCCTGGAATTCCATTTGGACCGCCGTTCATTCATGTTAGCAAGAACAGTATACGAAATATGTGTCTCTGAACTCGACAGAACAGAGTTTCGAGTCTTCTTACGATGAAGCGTGTGGCGAGGATGAATATGAGAAAGGAGCATCCGATGAGGAAGTTGCCCGGGTGCCACTGCCATCAGAAAAGGGAGATATCATCAGTCACACTAGATACATGCAGTGCAGAAGGCCAGATATTGAACAGTGTGCACACAAAGGTACACGCTATCTTTGTCGAATACTGGTTTCCAAAAACTAAACGGTGTGCATACATGTGGTTATGTTCCTACTCCACTGAAACATGGTACCGTACTGTCAAATTGCATAGTCGTATACAGTCTGGTTGATTGTCTTTAGCTCTAGGCTTGTAGCTCCCGTGATATCTCTTATCTTTAACTGAGCTGGGTTATTTAAAAAAAGAAAGAGTCGATCTAGGCGCTGAATTCTTAGCCAGATGTATGTACAATTTTTCTTTTTCTTTCAGGTGATAACTCCAAGAGTGGTTCCAGGTTACGACATAAGAACATCCATCCAACTGATAAAGGGCGGCGTTGCCTGTGTTATTATGGCCCTTGTACCTTTATGCGTCACGGGGAAACTTTGGGAAATTAAAACCTGCTTCGTCCCTTCCTATTTTATTGCAGAGAAAACAAGCAAAATCTGGGAAGTCTTGCTCAGCACAAATTTTTCCGTGAAGTCTAATATATATATCAAGTTGATAAACACGATCTAGCATACTAAATAGCAGACGAGAAAACGAAACGTATGCGCTGATGTATGTTACTAGTAACTTTGTTCTGTTCAGTTCAGTATCCGTTGGCTAATCTTGTTGCCTTGTGAGTGAGAAGTTGACTCACGGGGTCGTGTAGCGCAGAGAAGACGGCCTTGGCGACGGAGACGACGTCGGTGCTGTTGGTGAACTTGCTCAGGCCGAGCAGCCCCTTGAGCTGCTGCAGGCCGATGACGATGGCGGCGCCGCCCATGAACCCGACGATGGCGGCGTGCGACAGGAAGTCCACCAGGAACCCCAGCCTGAAGAGGCCGAAGGAAACCTGGAAGACGCCCGCGAGGAAGGTGACGGTGAACACCAGCGTCCGGTAAGTCACTGGGTCGGTGGCGGGGTCGACGATCTTCTGCACCATGGACGACAGAAGCAGCGAGACCACAGCGACGGGGCCGATGGCGATCTCCCTCGACGTCCCCATCACCGCGTAGATCAGCGGCGGGACGACGCTCGTGTCTGCATGTCATCGTACGTAGCAACAATGATTCAGAACAGTGAAAGAACAAAACAGTGGCGATGAGAATTATGAAGTTCAGGGGGATGAATTGTGATCGAGCCGTGGATGCTTACAAAGACCGTACTGCGGATCCAGCTTGGCAAGATTGGCGTATCCAATGCTCTGTAGACGGTAGCAAGCCATTTCCAAGCATTGTCAGATAAGGAAATGATTTCGTTCTAGGCAAAAACTATAATTGATGTTCGTTCTTGCTGTTAACACCAGCTGCTGAAGATTTTAGCATGACTTTAATTAGGGCAAGAAAGTTTTCTTGTCGCCGAACAAGTGATAGATGCAGGTCAAAAGTTGTTTCTAGGAGACGTGTGCTGATCACAAAAGCTATAGCTATTGTTACGTGGAAGAAGAAACCGAAGCGACCGACACACACACAACAAGCTAGCAGTCAGCGGTGCTACGTACCTGTGGGATCCCAAGGCTGGCAAGTGTAAGGCCAGCCATGACGTCGCTCCGGAAGGACTTGAGATCGTAAGTCTTCCCCCACTGCAGCACCGGGAACACGGCCTGCAGCGCCGTCAGGGCCCACGCACACCGGCGAGCACCGCCGCCGTCGCCGTTGGTCCGCCGTGGGCGGAACGCCTTGCCGACGACGCCGACGAGCTCGTCGCGCAGGCTCGGCGGGTTGGGGCTGTTGAGGACTAGGCCGGCCGTGGCCGGCCGCCTGCTAGATACATCGAATGCCGGCACGGTGACCGGCATCTCGACGGCTGCCATGGACTCCATGACAGACGGGGTAACTGAAGTGTTTGGGGGAACTCCTACCTCCTCCTTGGGACTTAAAAGGGGCTGTCGTTGATGCCTGGACTAGCTAGCTGTTGTTGGATAGATGGATGGAGAATCTCTCCAGGTGAAGTGACACGATCGATGATCACTGCGGGACGAATGGCTGGTAGATTTCCTCTCGTGTAAACATCACTAGAGACGAGTAGTCAAGGTCTCAGGGATAGGATTGTGAGATATGATTCTTGGGAGCAAGTAGCGGACATCCATGCACGGGATCGATGAGCCTGCAGCCCTCCAAGAGGAAGAAATTCTCTCTCGGAGGTGTACATGTGCCGGAGCAAATTGACAGGTCTGGGTGCTATTTATGGGTGTGTGTGCGGTAGTGGTGCCATGGACAATGCACGCAAAGCTGGCCACATGCATCTTTCTCGGTGGGCTCGAACGGCACTTTCACTGATTCTTCGATGATTGGCTGTGCCGCTGTTGCTGCTGCATCTTATTTGTACTACCAGTACAAAGCTAGCTTTTTATTACTCCAGTACAAAGCAGTAGGAAGGATAAGTGGTTGCTTAAAATGGAGTTTATTAGTTATAGAATCACATTACATCAGGTCGAGGGGCCAGATATGCACATACAGATGGGAAAAAATGGTCAATTAATTATATGCAGATTCTAGTGTTTTTTTTTTTTTTGGTTTGTTCTGAGCAGAATTCGAACATACTGGCATACTGCTTTTTAGAAGGGTCAATTGGATAAATGCTTGCAAAATTTCGATTCCGAGAAATGCCGTTACATAAAGCCAGTTTCCAGCAATGCCAGTACAAATTCTTAGAGCTTTCCATGATTCCATTCTATGATAATTTGTACACCAAAATGCCCCAATAACCATCCTCATCCTCACCTTTTCACGTGGCCAAAAAATGTCTTTCTGACCTCTGCCCACTTGCCAACTCCACCGCTGGCGCCCCTCCCTCCTCTGATCGTGGAACATCACTTAAAATCAGATTTACTTAGAGAATCCCCATCCAATAAGCTAGATATATTCCCAGAAAAAAAACTGGACGTATATTCTTATTAAAACAAAAATGTTGATTAATTTAGAGTAAAAAATTCCAGCTTGTATTCTTAAAGATGGCCTTACTGACAACGAGTACCCTATTTATGATGTCACAAACCACTGTATTCCATTCTATATGGCTTAAAACGACCTGAGTTTGGTGGACATAGGTGTAGGCACACCCATTTAAAAAAATCGAAAAATGCTATTTCAAGGTTTCAGAAATTTTAAAAATAATTCATGCATGTATATATTACCTGATATTTACCCGTGAAAATTTGAAGGAAAAATATGACCATATCTGGCCTACACAAAAAACAGAAAATGGGAATTTAAGTTTTTTTGAATAGTAGAAATTCAATCATTGTAGTTATGTTTGGACATCTTGTGATTTTCATCTTTCTCGAAATTTACACTAGTAAGTATCATGATAATATGTATATGGAAAATTTCATATCAATTTTTTCATAATTTTTAAATAGTATTTATTTAATATTTTGAAAAAAGGGTGCGCCTAGAGCCAGGTTCCACAGCACTTTCCGCTCAAAGTACACCTTTTACTAACGATCAAATATGACTAGGATTCCTGGCATGTTGCTACCACCGTCGGCTCCCTCGCATTTGGGTGCCTTTCGCTAAGGATGTGTAAGTGCGACAAATGAGATAAGTGGGAACTCCTTCCACGCATCTATTATTCCACTTATCCACTTATTCCATTTTTAATAAATCTGAATTTTACTATCCCACGTATTACACAAAAAGAAGAGTTTATAGTCGAAAGTAGAGATTTGGAAGTAGAATCCCACTCGCCCCCCCCCCCCCAACACACAAACTCTGGTGTGGGGTTTCGTACGTAGTTTCGGTCATCTATGTTTTGCTAGGGCTCATTTCAGGTGTCACAATGCTGGCACCAAGATGATGGCATGTGCAGCGGTGTGGAATAAGGGTTTCACATCATGTCCTCATTTTGATAGTGTTGATTGTTCTCACTGGCTGGCCTATGGAGCTTCGGTCATGGCCTTATCTAGGTCTTGCATATGTCCTCTTTTTTTTTTGGTGATCCTTAATGGTGTTGTTTGGCAGGGTTGTTTGGCAGAGTGGATGGCAATTTCATGTTTTGATCTTCCGGTTACTCCATTCGACGGAGCATAACAAACTTTGGCTTTGCTGGAAAAGTTAGTAAGGCAAGGCCTCCTCATTCTCCGACAGGCCAGATTTGGGTTGGTTGTCCAACCTTAATCTTTGCCCTCCTCTTTCCCCTCTTCTCTAGGGTGATGATTTCTAATCCTAGGTTTGTTGTCACTAGCATCTTCTAGCTCTGACCGGCAACTTTCATGCTAATGCATCAAAAAAATTACATTGGCTCTGAGGTTTTTTTAGGATCCATAGGTGACATCGATCTTTGCTCACGATGCACCACCGACAA
Organism: Lolium rigidum; assembly: GCF_022539505.1. Classification (NCBI taxonomy): domain Eukaryota; kingdom Viridiplantae; phylum Streptophyta; class Magnoliopsida; order Poales; family Poaceae; genus Lolium; species Lolium rigidum. Next base: position 56,162,190 of record NC_061510.1, on the reverse strand, counting down.
GTGCATGAGGAAGTCGATGTAGATTTACACAAAGACATGTTTTTTTGTAAAGATATCTTGTATTAATATATGGCATTGACCTTGCCGCAAACAAAAAAAACCTACAAGATGGATTAGAGTGTTATAGCTTAACACAATTGTAAGAGTATTTTACCCTTAACCATTATTTTGGTTAATGATGACACCAGAGCTGAAATGTGGACTAATAGTTTTCTACAAGTCTATACACAAGTTTTAGTCCACTATTGTTGTTCGTGTGTGGTTGGAGACACCCCCCCCCCCCTACTTGATGAAGAGAAGGTGTGCCAATGTTTTTTCCTTGTTCCTCTCTCATTTATGTTTTCAGTCCATAGGAAAACACCACACTATTAGGAGAGGAGATCTCAATGAGCTTGATGGAGATGTTTCCATAGCCAAATATACACATCCTACCACATCCACATAATACCAAAAAGAGATGAGAGGTATAGTGCTTTCGGGAAAATACATTTTTGAGGTGAATACGAGCTCTCGGTTCCTGGCTAGTCTATCGACGGGAGGACCGACATGAGAAAATAGGGTTGAAGGCCCTTTTGGTTCCACGAAAAGGGGCAAAAATTCTATGAACCTTTCCTATTTTCGTTAGGTTCAAGTCTGACGAGAATATTCTCATAGCTAAGTGTTACAAGATCTGGTGCACTGAAACTCATGCTTATGGCAGGCGAGCTCTCCCTTCTGATAAAAAGGATTTGAGTGGATCGGAAGGTTGGGCGCCCTTTAACGTATAGAAGTATCCTTTTCAAAGGTTAGCCTCTCCTAATTGATTGAAAAGTGCTCGCCTCTAGTTCCGGTAGAATTCTAAACTTAAATAATAGAAGAGTGGTCGTAGGTGAGCCCACCCGCGTATCAAAGAGAATGAGGTCTAGAACTCTGAAATACCATCGAGAAAGAGCGGGCGGTCTGTTTTTGTATCAGTTACCTTGGTTTGTAAGTACTGACATGGTCTGGACCGGTACCTACATCGTGGTTCGATCGGCGAGCCCCTAGTGGATTTTATCCTCTTTCTGTTTCTGGTCCGGTCGATCGGCCCTGGTAAAGATGGTTGTTTGTCCCCTGCCCCGTCTACCGGCTAGCCTTGGGTGGCTTTTCAGGCTCCCTCGGCTTTGGCCCGGTCTACCGATAACGGCACGAGATTCGTCGATCCACCAGCCAATCGGATCGGCCTAGGAATCAATGGGCTCTATATAGCACCGAAGGAGTAGGTTGACCAGTTCTAAAGCATAAGCCATTTCCTTTCTCTCTCACTCCATTGTTGAAGCTTCAAAAGCTTCAGGTCTCCCATTTCCCCCAGTAAAACACAAATCCCTTTGGGGAAAAGGAAGATGAGGTCCCGATCTACAATCCCACTGAGCGAAACATCATTCCCTCTAGAGTTCACCGAGCAAGTTTGTTACTGTTCAGTTTGGGAAATCCTAGGCAGCTAGGAGCACCTTGGAATCATCCGGGTTGTGGATTTTCTCCAACAAAGAAGTTTGCGAGGGTTTGAAGACTACCTTAAAATATTCCATGAGTGAGCGAGTTGTTCCTTTGTGGGATAGGCTCCGGAGAACAAGTGGAGCCTTCGTGGCATTGTGAAATCCTTTCTGGGATCACACACTTCTCCAACATGACGTACCTTCCTTTCAAGGAAGGGACACATGAATACATCTTCGTCTCTGCGTGCTCCGGTTATCCCTAACAGAATTACTTACTTGCGTTATTTACATTTGTGATAGCCTCCGTGCTTGAAGTACCTTGTACCATCATCTAGGTTGCCTCACCTAATTGCATTAGGCTCACTTATATTCCGCATATACTAATCTTGTAAAAGAAATTAAAGAATTGTTTTAGAACCTATTCGCCTCCCTCCATCTAGGTTAGCCACATCTATCCTTTCAATAATAGGCATGCATTTTTATCGGTGCAACTCCCATCTGGCAATTCACCTTCTAGTCTTCCACACCCAACCTGTTTAGCCAAACCAATCCACCTGGTTCTTCCCCGTGATCGTACAAAAGAGAGCAAAACCATTTGGGAGACACACCGTGGAGGAGATCATGCGCTACACTTCCCTTCATGGTGATATCCGAGGCTAACAATCATTGGAGAAAGATCTGAGGCTCTCATACACAAAAACTCATATATTTTCTATCTCATTGTGAGTATTTTTTCCTAACCAAAGGATTGGTTTTTCAAGTCATAGTGTCTTTCATCGTCAAATTTTTAGAGTTTATTACATTGTCAACTACTTACCAACCACCAGTTGTTGCTGCTAACCCTCAGCATGGACAATGCTGCAAGTCATTGTGTCTTTTCTACTTTGATCTAGGTGTTAAATTTGGGTAAATGGATTGCCACGAAACCATCTTTGATGGTACAAAGTGAAATTTATGTTAATAGTATCACTATTTTATTGTCTAAACATTATTCCACAATATTCTAGAATATAATATCTCGTGATCATTTGAAGTGGGTTTGTGATGATCAAATCATGTCTTTCTTTTTAAAAAACTTATATGATAAAAGTGCTAAGAACTAGTAAGCTTCTACTGCCTTTTTCGATTTAGTTTGTTTTTCTAATTTCTTAGAAATGTTGAGTACAAAGTAGATGCACCAACACACAAACATACTAACACAAGGCCTAGTAATTTTCCTGATAACGGAAAGGACATATTCCATCCCAATATGGATTCTGGTGGTAATGACCAATGATTAGAGGGACTAGTGTTTACAAGTGTGTCAATTTAGCCATGTGCCTAAGCGAAGCTTGAATTTTGTGGCCCCTACATTAAAGGTTAACGAGAAAATAATGTCTTTAATTGTCATATTGCCGTTTTCCATTTCTTGAGTGGTTGAGAAGCCATGATATTATTAGAGGGTCAAATTTTACAAGGAGCGGGCATCATTGACCCATATATATTCAATGAACAGTCCAAATGAACCAAGATAAAAATCCTAAGGGAAGCATACCATTGCTGGCATTTGCCATGTCCCATGTCTTGGAGGTTTCGTGATTTGATCCGAAGTTTTTCTAGCCCCCTTTTGGTTAGCCTGGATATTTTTTGGAGTCTAGAGGTTCCATAGTTTCTACCAATTTTGGGTATCAATTAGAATTGTTGGCCCATATACATAGTGATCTTCTTCATGAACGAGACCAAATTTTCAATCTGGGTTATGTCACCGTTGCCGATCTCAATCCCTCTACTCAAAGTTGCATCCTCGCTAGGATTTAGTTTTAGAAGAACTATAAATCCATTAATCCAAAAGTAGATCAACCCCATTTTGTTTGTTCGTGTTACTTTTATGTTTGTGTGGAACAATATGTCGTTGTAGTCGCTTTGTGAAAATCCAAGCTTGTTGACTTCCTCAAGTAGTTTGTAAAGGTGTAGATATTTTCTCAAGATATATCAATATTGTCTCTCACCTGTGGAAGCAAAAGGTTACATTTTAGAGGGGCTATTATGGGCTTTGTTTCTGATGGTATCTGTACTTATTATAAATAAAAATCCCACTAACTGCAATTAATATTATCCTATCTCTGCATGCAAGTCATCTACATCGTCTATTTTATTAGCCAATCAAATGTCGATGTCATCCTCACTAACATTCATTACTGATGAATCAAGCTATGTATGTCACCTATTTTTTCCATCCAATTATCCACCTCACCAATTTATAACCATCAAATATACAACATCTTCCTTTGTACTCCTTATGTTCTAAAGTAAGTGTCGTAACTTCATCTACTCACGAATAAACCTATAACTAAAATAGTCCTAAATACATCCTTATCTAGACAAAATTGCAACACTTATTTTGATTTGAGGGAGTACAATATTTTTTTAGAAGATTTCCCCCGCAACGCGTGGGGTATCGTTCTAGAATCCAACAGAGATTAGAGTCCTCTCAAGGACTTGAACTTCTCAATAAATCAACAAGTCAATCTTCTTATTGATCCCCTGGTTAATTTATTCCTCACCTTTACTTGTGCATGTTCACTTTTATCTAGTTATCTTGTTTACTTGCTTGCTAGTGTAAACTTACCATATAGGTCTTGGTCACCTAATTGCATTTTAGGAGAACTTTAGATAGCCACAATTAATCTCCAAAATCAACTAATTTGATTAAAGTATGTAGTTATGTTTTAACCCCTCGTCTAGTTGACATGTTTGATACTTCAATGTTCATTATTCAATTTTGTGATTTATAAATTCCCATATTCATCAATTCTACCGCTAAGTGTTTGGATAAGGGAAACTTTTCTTTGTGAATTGATTTTTTAGTTATGGTAACTAGACCATAATGAACCAAATCGAAAGGTCACTAAGTGATATTTTCTCTTCCTAAAGGAGACGCTGCAAAGGCTAGGATGTATTTCCCCCCTGATTTCTGTCACCATACCTAGAGGCCCCATGTACCCCCTCCCCCCTCAAACCCTATATTAGTTGTAACCATATGGAAATTTAGATCTTCACCTATGAGGATCTTCTCGCATGTATGTGCACTTCTAACCTTGTCCTCCAAGTCCTACCAAAGTTGCCTATTAGCGCCGATGTCGAGCCACTCTTGTGGGGCATAAGCACTAGTTCAAGACAAGACCCCCATCAACTAGCTTGATTAGGATTATTATATTCCCTATCTCCACAGGTTCATTGCTACATTCTTAACACTCTTATCTACTAGGACTCCTATAGTGTTGCCACTACCAGCTGACCTTGAATACCAAAGCTTAAAGCCGGTATTGTCTACTTCCCTCGCCTTTTTCACTACCCATCTAATCTCTTGGACAAACTTATTACTTACACGCCTCCAACTTTTAGCATCCACTAACTCCATTACTTTCACATCTAGGATCGTACATTCCAACTAGTCACCAAAAAATGAATCTTGCTACCCTTTGCATCCATCGAAGAAATGCAAAGGCCCTTTCTCACTTATCACTACATCTCGGCGATGAAGTGGCGCTCCACTAAAACGGTGGCGGTCCGACCCTTTCTCACTTAACACCACACCGGGTTCCGATATGACGCGTCTCTAAGAGGCTTACTTCACGGATATCTAATGGGTTTCGGATCTATTGAAAAGGTTGGTTTTTTACGTTGGCTTGCTAAACCTATCACAACCATCATCCTTTATCTGGGGCTTATGACTGGCTATTACTAAAAACATATAGGTGGGGAATATGGCAAACTGCTATTCTCCTAAATGAATGGGACACGGCATGCAGTTTCCCATGTACCTCCATGTTAGAGTATATTTGGTAGTTAGAGATATTACGAGATTTGTATAGGATTTGTAGATTATCTCCTACCTTATCTCTAGGAGAGCCTTCTTAGCCTCCAAGTTTTGTACTACTATATAACTCGTCCGAGATGCTCAATACAATCATCCATCGCCTTACTACCAATCTCTCCTCTCTGTGTCGTTCTAACAGTCCACACCCTCTATCCATTAGGCAAGTGAATGAACTCTTAATATGGTGTTTCGCTGTTACCTCAGTGATTTTCATGGTATTTCCCGTGAATGGGACTCTGTTTTTCAATCCTCTTATGCCCAAAACTTTGTACCATACATTAGTCTTCTTACAATCATAGCTTCGTCAGTTAATCTATAATACTTAAGCAGTAGTATACAGAAGAAGATGTAGGTGATTCCTTCGACTGGTATATCAGTACGTATCAAATAATCTAGATTGACTATTTCTGTTTCAATGAAAGTGTCGTTCAAAGAAGCTGGCTAATACTAGTTACATTTTGACTCACTTAGTTTATGACCGAATTTTTCGTGCATTATGATTCTATAATTTTATTGTTATCGTGAAAGGGATCTCATAGTGTACAAAAATCTACATATACAGAGCCCATGCCCCGGCCCCGGCCGTGAAATAATTATGTTTCTGCTGGCGAACAGTGGCAAACTTTAATCTGTTTTTTTGAGAATTCGGCAGGTGAGCTGCTCGATATATTAATAGAAGGAGAAGGTTACAACCGGACTACAACGGCTGCGGCCACGACACAGACGCCGCACCGAGCAACACAACGGTGGAAAAGAGGTCCACCGCAAACGTCAAAGGAAAGCGGACTACTCGCGAGCTAGGGAGATCTTCGCACCCGCCAAGTCCCAAGCAGCAGCCTCGTAGGTGATCTGTGCCAACAGAGAGCGGACCGGAGAGGGGGAGGCTTTGAAGATGCGGGCGTTTCGCTCTAGCCAGAAATGCCAGAGGACAAGGAGCGTCCAGGAACGGACACGGGAGGCCTCCGAGGAAGGCAGCCCCTCAGAAAGGCCGGCCATCCAATCGATGGTCCTGTGGTGGTCCACCCAGGAGGAGGGGGCGAGGGAGGGGACCGTGGCGATGAGTGCCACCCGGTCCCAAACCTGCCGCGAGTATGGACACTCGGTGAAGAGATGTATGGCGGTCTCGAGGTTCCGCATGCAGAGCGGACAGAAGTATCCGTTCGGCCATCTTCTAACGAGCAGCCTGTCGGCTGTCATAAGCCTGTTCTGGACGAAAAGCCAGGCAAAAAGGCGGCAGCGCGGGGTTGCCCAAGGCTTCCAGATGAGCTGGACGTAGGCGGTACTCAGAGGAGGCCGAGTAGCAGCCATCCGGGGTGAAACGCCAAGTGAACTTGTCGCGCGTGATCGGGGACAGCTCAATCAACTCGATCAGGGCGCGAAGGGCCACGAAGGACTCCAGCAAATGCGCCGAGACACGCGCGCACCTCCCCGTAAAGGGTTCTGTACGCAGCGGTGCTTGCGTCTGGAGAGGCTGTAGAGGGAGGGGGCGAGGGCTCTAGGCGATGCACCAAAGAGCCAAGAGTCGTGCAGAAACTAGCTGAGGCACCGTCGCCGATGTCGACCGTGGTGGTGGCAGCGGCGAAGAGATCGCGATCCGAGTCGTCGCAAGGTACCGGAAGGCAGCTAGTGAGATATCGGATATGGATAAGGGGACTATGGGACATACGTGTGCTGCTAGGTTGTCAACGGCCGGTGCTCTGGCGCAGCAGACAACAAGGGCAAAAGCCAGGGAATCTCTGTAGGTATGGCCATGGGGTCGCTCCATTCACTATTGAATTTGTGAGATTTCGTTCGGGGCTAACTGAACCCAGCTCCAGAATGCAGCACCCTAGCCGCCCATGTCTGCTGCAGCGCGTCTTAGATTATTTTTATGTCTTGCTTTTGGCTTCGGTTAGTTGTGTTCGTCTAATAGGTTTTTGTTTTGGGCTGCCCTGACAGTTTTGGTTTGATTTCGCTTTCGATTTTTAGCATCTTCTTGACGTACTCCCTTGTAATGAAAAAGACATTCATTTTGATAGGTGTTGGAGCAAAATAGAGCTCCAAAAATCTGACCTAATGACAGTTGTAGATTGAGGGACGTGAGAGGTTTCACATCATCTGTAGCCACCAGACCGCCAGAAGAATGTCAACCTCGCTCCTGTCTTGTGGATGCGCTCACCACTGTTGGTAGCTACCGGTGGTACAAGCAGGCTCAGATGATAAGCATCAATCATCAGATGATAAGGTCAGCCCTTGCGTGTAGCATGTTTTATTGTTTTTCATATATATTTCAAGTATCATTTCTCCAGTTAACATTGATCGGCGCTATTAACTAGAACTACTAAGTGCGTGGTTCTCAGCTTGGCAATGCGTACATTAGTTTACTTGACCTCAACCTGCCACTGGATTTGTGTCACTGGTGACATCAGAATTTTGTAGACGTAGTACAAGGGGATTGCTTAGGAACCACAGGAAAAACCTCGCAATCATGCAGAAGGTGCATGGACGGTTCTACCAACAATTAAGCAAGTGAAACAACGAGCTAGAGTCACGCACGTTGAATCATCGAGGTCACGTCGACGGTGGCGATGGCCATTCGCGAGAAGATGTTGTCGGAACTTGCCTGCCTGCAGCCGCAGCCGTCGAACCTTTTCCATGCCTCCCAGGTTTAGTGGACTAGAACCACACGAAGCAGCAGCCAAACACGACAGGAAATCGTGCTCTTACACGCGTCGGTTGATAGTTCTTCTTTTCCTTCGTTACTGCGTTATGCCGTGATCGCACACGTCTGCAACCTATTCTTTCTTACAAATGGGGAAGCTAGCCCTAGCCTCTGAACACGTTTGCAACTTCTGCAGAAATAAACCATTCTTTATGGGAAAGAAAGGTTCAGCGCGCTTGCATGAAGAATTTCAGTGCGCTAGCTTAACTTACCATGGCATGCTTCTGAACTCTGAACTTTTCAGCAGCATGAGAGGTTCTCAGTGTGTTACACATTTACACTTACACTAGAGGTCGTCACAAGTATACATTTTTATGAAAAGAAGCACAAGTATTTTTTCCCCTGGGAGATATACAACACCCGCACATCACACGATGTGCACACAAACTCACACAACAGAGCATAAAGATTAGAGTACTACCACAGTGTAACGACTACATCTACAGAGTAGTGTTACATAGAGGCAAGTGTGCCGTTGGGCCGGTGGGCTGTGTCAGTTGGGCTGATGCCGGTAGCGTGTGCGTTGCTCCTCCTATAAGAGCGGGACAGTGTTGCTGTTCGTGGCATCGATGAAATAGAAACTATTGTTGTCTCTCATCCTCTCGTCTGTCATCTCATCCCTCTGCTAAATTCCTCTCCTCCTTCTCCTTCTTCCTCCGTTCTGATCCAACCCTAGTTGGGTCATTACAAATTGGTATCAGAGCTACAATCCTGCAGAAATTTTTTGCTCGCTGTGTGCGCTCGCAATCTCTCGACGTTGATCCGTAATTCCGGGCAAAAGGTGGGCAACACTTCGGTGATTCGCTCGCAAAATCCTGCGCTCGGTTCGATCCGTTTGGAGGAGTCGCAACGGCGCCGGCAAAAGCTACTGCGGCTCAGAACAAGCAGGCGCTCATGGCGTTGGAGGAGGTCACCGCGGAGATGAAGAGTACGCTGGACCGGATCCTTAAGCAGTTGGAGGAGGGGGTGGCGCTCGGCAACAAGCGCTACAACGAGCAGTTGGCCTTCAACGCCACCGTCGCGCAGGACTTGCAGACCGTGTGCCGTCAACTCGACTTCACGCAGGCCGATGTGGACGACGCGCGTCAAGCGGCGTCCGCGGCGATCGCGCCCGTGGTCGCGCCTCCGCCACCAGCCGACCACAGAACGGCGGCGACAATGTTCACGGCGTCGGGTATGGGGTACCTGGCTACCCGCGTCTCACCAATAACGTGGCGCCCCTCATCCCTGATGCGCCTGACGTGCCGTTACCGCACCTGCAACCTGTTCGACGCAATGGCGCTCCGAACAACTACGAGGACCACCAGCACTTCGTCAAGCCGCCGAAACACGATTTTCCACGCTTCGAGAGTGAGTTACCTAGTCTCTGGTTAGATAGATGTGCTTCCTATTTTGCGCTCTATCATACTCCGGCATCGACTTGGGTGACCACGGCCTCGTTGTATTTGGATGGCCATGCGGCGTTGTGGTGGCAGGCCGTGCGTCAAACACGCCAGTATGAGACATGGGAGACTTTTGGGCAAGCACTGCAGGCAGAATTTGGGCCAGATGAATTTGAATGTCAAATGCATCAGTTACCGCAGAAACAGGTGGGGACCGTGGTGGAGTACAGGCTTGAGTTTGAAAAACTGATGTACCAATTGTTTGCTCTGGATCCTGCTCTCAGTCCCAAGTTCTTCATCACTCAGTTTGTGTTTGGATTGAAATCAGAACTACGAGCGTTTGTCAGAGCACAAACTCCTTCCCGTCTGACGCGTGCAATGGTATTAGCGTGCATCCAAGAGGAGGAGTTAGCAATAAATCGACCTGCGGTGCGACCTGTTCCTGCAGAGCGCCCACCTCCTGTTCCAGGCATTCCTCGGCCGCCTGTTTCCAATAAACCCACAGATGACTTTACTCATGAGAGACAGTTGCGAGAATAAGTGTGGTGAACCTTATTCTCGGGAGCATAGATGTAAACAACCTCTGCAATTGCTAACCATTCAGATAGGGGAGTATGGTGAGATGTTGTCCGATGAAACCGTGCGTGCATTGGAGTTATTGGATGGACCAGAGCCTCCAGTTGATTGATGTATGTTATCCGCTCATGCTTTATGTGGCACAGATGATGTGGGCATTACCCTTCGGATAACTAATGTTGCACTACCTCTTGCGGCCCAACCAGGGGCCCATGAAGGCAGTCGATGGCCAGGTGGGCCACTGCGTCGGTTCCAAAGAAGAATCCATGAAGAACAAGACAAGGAGACTGTGATGACCCAGCGTACCACTGCATGGTGTAGTACACAAGTCGTTGACATAACACAAGTGAAACACCGTTCCACCCATATTACATCTCTCAGAGTGGTACAACAGAAACATATGCGAGTCCAAGGTATGTCTATAGAAGTACACACGAGCTGTTTACATAAGATCAACACAACCTCCTACTATACAGTGAGGTAAAACTTCAAATAAAGCTCCAGAAGAACGGCTCGTAATCTATCTTATTGCTAACTCAAGTTCAAGAGCTAATTGGCTTGCTATAGAAATCTAGCTACTTAGGTGCTAGGATTAGGGAAAGGTTCCCTTCTATTACTAGTCTAGGTTTTCATTTTAGCTGATGCAGAAGTTGACTCCATTGACTTCTTTG